>NC_132849.1:63663052-64035659 GCF_048164855.1 Canis lupus baileyi | reverse complement strand
CACACCTGCACATATTTTTCTGAACCATTTGAAAGTGGGCTGCAGACATCAGGACCACTCACACCTAAATCCTCAGCATTCATCCATTAGGGAAAAAGAAAAAAACCACATTTTCCTCCATAACCTAAGTGTAATCTTAACAAAAAAGAAAGTTAACATTGTTTCAGTCACATCATAAAATATACAGTTCCTGTTCACATCTCCTCCCATTACCCGTAACCAGTTCCCTGTGCATCCTCCACCGTCTAAAACGCAACCGAGAGGTCAAGTCGCTGGCCCTTCGTCACCTAGTTTCTCCCACAGCCGCCGCTCTGCCCTCCGTTTGTTCTCATCTAGGGTTATTTCCTGAATGCTATTTTAGAAGATACTTTCTTTTAAAAATTTTAAAACTTTAGACTTTAAATGATAACCGTATTCCCACGTAAGTGCACAAGCAATGATATGGAGTCTGATTTTTAGATTTTGTAAGACACATTTTGGCCGAGAGGATTTTAGGGGAGGAGCTTGGGGGAGCAGGTGAGTCTGTGCTGTCGGGCCCCGGCCCCGATCTGCTCCTCCCCGGGCCGCTCCCGCCCTCCTGCTTCCCGCCGCGGGTCCCCGCCGCCCCCGCCTCCATCCTTCCCCTGCCTGTGTCTCCTTCCTTCCACTTGCATGCTTCAAACATACATGCAAAAGGAACAAACGAGTAAATAAAAAAAAAAAAAGAGGGCGCCCCCAGACCTGCCTGTTCTGTCTAGTGACTACTCCCATAAACATTTCTATTAGCTTCTGGTCTACCCTTCTAGAATTTTATGCAAATACAAGCAAATATATGTATGTGTGTTCATATTTCTGCTGCTTTTCTGCATCTTGCTTTTTTCTCTAACAAAGTATCCTTGAAATCTTCCTCCATCAGTTCATGGAGCGCTTCTTCATCTCTACACAGCTGCATGGAGAGTGAAGGCACTTTGATTTGAAAAGCAGAAAGCACAGCACAGATGTAAATCAGATTACTTCTGCCTTAATCTTTATGACGAAGCAAGTGTGTCTTGGTTCTTTATGAATAATAACAGCAGTAACTATAATTTAAAGGGCTTGAGCCGTGCGCTGGCCTGGGCTCTGCGTGCTACGTGCATTGTTCTACGGCATCAGCGACGACCCGGTGAAGCGGGAGACGGTCCACCTATTTCACAGGTGAAATCACTGAGGTTCTGGGAGTCGGAGTGGATGACCTCTCCGTGCTGTCAGGGCCGTGTTACGTGTGTGCAGTCACACCTCCCAGCGGTGGCACACCACACACACTTGTCTCCTTGGCTTGCACACACCCCTGCGCCTTCATCTCACCCAGTCCTGCCCTGGCTGAGACCCTCCACGGCCCTGGACTCTCACCAGTCCCCTTCTACCCAGCTCCTGAACCTGCCCTGCACCCTGCATACGTCATCACCAGGGGCAGGTCAGCTCACGTCTCCCCTCCCTTAAACTCACTTGCAATCCCCACCGTCCGCAGCACTTAGCCCGAACTCACAGAGCCCACACCCTTCCCTGCTCCCAGGCCCAGACTCTGGGTCTCCGGAGGCTGGTACCAAGTCTAAAGTATCCATGCATCTTGGACAGGTGGGAAAGCGCTCTGAGCATGGCCCAGGGCTTAGTCCTGCAGCACCCTACCCGCCTTCTCCAGGAATATCTACATTCACCCACTTTGGAGCCTGTGTTCTGTGTGTATGGATGTCTTCCATTTTATTATTTTACACATACCACTTTCATAGCTCTTCTCACAGCATGCAGTTAATTTTTCTTTATTTGGTTTATGTGCACCCCTGCCCATTAAATGGTTAAACATAAACAACTTGCTGGCAGAGTTCCATAATTCCATTTCTCGTGTCTGTAATGCCTGGCATGTAGTTGCCTCAAAAATGTGTTGCATAAATACACAAAATCACACGTTTATGTGACTGAATTTAGAGCCAGCAATTGAACAATTCATTTTATTAAAAAAAAAAAAAAACCAACAACCCAGGCATCTATTTCCTTTAAATACCAGTTAGCCCTCCTCCCTCCACTCATCCCTGTAAGAAACACAGCACCAGAAGTGCCCAAGACAGCAGGTGGCCTCAGCTTAGTGCACCAGTGTCTGCAGATTTAAGAGTGGGCACTTTGCGGGTGGTGTGGGGCCAGGCGAAGAAAGGTGGAGACTGACCCCTGGTGAGGCTCCCCAACTGACTGGGGGTTTGGTGGGAAAGGCCAAAGGTGGGGCCTGGGCGGGCACACTGTGTTTCATTTAAAGTAGGACTACAGGGACGCCTGGGTGGCTCAGCAGTTGAGCATCTGCCTTCAGCTCAGGCCACGATCCCAGGTCTGGGGATCAAGTCCCACGTTGGGCTCCCTGCGAGGAGCCTGCTTCTCCTTCTGTCTATGTCTCTGCCTCTCTCTCTCTCTCACTCTCTCTCTGAGTCTCTCATAAATGAATAAATGAAATCTTTAAAAAAAATAAAATAAAATAAAGTAGGACTACAGGCACACGCCAGGAAGGGAGGTGGGAAATAATGACCCAGGGCAACAAGGAAGTTGTCCTGCCAGCTTTGACGCCCCCAGTAAAAAAAGTATGCATGCGTGTGTGTGTATATGAATGTCAGTGTACACATGCATGTGTGTCTGTGTCTATGGGTGCACATCTATGTGTGTATATGTGTAAGCATGTGCCTATGCCTATACCTATGCATTTTAATGTGTGTATATATGTATATGCCTATGTGCATGTGTATATTTGTATATATGTGTGCATGTGTATGTGTACATGCATGTGTGTAAAGATGCACACGTACGTATATGTGTATATGCATATCCATATGTATGTGTACATGTGTCATGTATAGATAAGTTGGTGTGTGCATGTGTGTATGTGCATATACACATGCATGTGGGTATATGTGCATATGCTGTGTGCATATATACATGTGTGTATGCACGGGTGTACATCTATATACATGCATATGTGTGCCTATATGTGTGTGCACATGTGCATATGCACATGTGTGTATATGTCAATGTGTGTTTGTATATATTTCATACCTCTCTTACACAAATGTCGGGACACAATACAGAGAGTCCATAGCCTACTTTTCACGCCTAACACCATGTACGAGCAGCCATTCCACATCAGCTCTCTCTGTGTCACAAACATGCTAACAAGCCTTTACACAGCATGGTGACCCACGCATTCGCTGGTGGGGACCAATGTCAGGAGCTCGACACTCACAGCCGGCACTGTCCTAAGATCTGGGAATAGGCTCAAGACGCTTCTCCATATCAGGACACCCACGCCCTCAGAACGCCGAGCTGTCATCAAAAACTATGGATGCACGATGCCCAGGTGGAGGGGACGTCCCTGAGCGTGCTGTACCTCACATGTGATGTTGCTGGACTGTCCATGAATCGGCCGCCTGCCAGCTGCGCTCCTGTTCCTAAGAGCTTCTCCCAAGAAATCAGGGAGCCTGGGTCCAACTCAACCCTTTCTAGTGCTGACCCCCAGGCCCCAGAACCAGGGGACTCACAATCTGGAAGGGAATCGAGCACCTCCGTCTAAAATTTAAAGGTAGCCACTGCTCATTTCAAAAGCAGCACAGATCCTTGACATAATAGCCTAGCTTCTGTGACAAGGACTAAGTTGAGCGCTTTATATACTTCACACCTCATTCAACCCTGATAATGCTCCCATGAAGAAGAAACTGTATTATGCCCATTTTACTGATGGGAAGACTGAGGCTCAGATTCCAGCAGCTAAGTGCCTTCTCCAAAGTTGCAGAGTTCGTGTGGTAGAATTAGGATTTGTTCCCCGGTCTGCTCGCCTCCAACCTTTTAACCCACAATTCTGCCCCACATGGATGACATGCGGGACTACAGATCTCTCCTTTCTCAACTACTTAGGGCAACCTGGCTGTACCACGTCCGTGACTTGTGTTTCTACCAATTCCTACCACGCGTTCTCTCCTGTTCTGGTCTATTCTGAAATAATCTATTAATGGTCACAGTGCTGCTTTAGAGCAACACGCATTCTAGCAAATCCTTTCACTGGAAAATACCAGTTAATGTTCTGCATTTTAACTGAGTGATTTATACCACTAATTCAACATCCCAAATAAGATAAGTTTGAGACACACATAAAATAGCCCTTTAAAAAATAATCTATGGCATCATTAAAGTCTTCCTCAAGATTAATCCCTTTATCGAGCTTCTGATGCAAAATCTATTGCGATTTAAAATAATTCTCTTTTGTTTCGGTATTTTACTTCCCATGTTCTCTGTATTTTTGTTGTGGGGTTACAGCGTGCTTGGGAAAACCGACTGGCTGGATCTCATTTTACCAAGCTGCGTGCTGTTGACCCGCCCCGTAGCCGGGGCCTGCACGGCGGCGTTGCCTGTGCATGACGCACACAACATCAGCATCACTGAGCACCTGGTGGCTTATCATGCTTCTGCTGTTGGGCTTTGACACGTAATTTCCCCGTGTGTCCACGTGCGGCAATACCTGCGGGAACTGGTTTTACTTTGACTTTACATCCATACGGTTTCCGGGATGATTTAGAGATATTTTCTGGCCGGCAGGTTGATGTAGGTCTGAAAGTACTAGAAGCTCTTTCTCCTCCCCAAACCTTGCGGGCTGCTTGCGTTCCTCCCTGACTTCTACGGAGGGAACACCTGTGGGCTTTGGCCTTCCTGCAGCTCCTGCCCCAGCTCCGTCCTGACTGCTCGGCCGGCACAGCAGCGGCGGGCCCGTCTGGGGAGCCACATGCCGGCAGGCAGTAGCTTTAGACGCTGTTGTGTGAGTTTGCAAGTAATACAATTTGAAAAGAGACCAAGAGTTATATTCTATTTTCTATTTTCCAAAATTGACCGTGGTTATTTAGGACATCTGAACTTAGATATTTACTATGAATTGGGAAACTACCATTTGTTCGAGGGCCGAATCCACTTGCTGATGCTTTTATCAATAAAGTTTTATTGGGACGCCCATCTGTCCACCTACGGTCCGTGGCTGCTGTCCCACAGCAGAAGGAGTGTTGTACGGGCTTCAGGCACCACCAGGCCCACGACACCTAATATATTTACTATCTGGACCTTTACAGAAAACGTTTGTGACCTCGATCCATGCAATATAATCACTTACACACTTTCATTATATGGATGGCCATGTGAAGATGTAAACTTTGTTCCTGGAAGCAACTGTTCAAACACATTAGCATTCCCATTTTGGAAGGCTACACTGCTTATTTCAATCCACCGCTTTATTTCCTCACCCAGGGTCTAAAGTATTTATGACATGCACACAGCAAACATATACTGATCATCCCCTCAGGACCAAACGTGAATCTTTAAGAACAAGAGAACAGATAAGAAATATCCAGGAATCACAGAGGATGCATGTACACATCACTGAGCCTTGCAGAGCTATTCGGTGTTGATGTCATGGGTGTTATCACCAAAGCTCTGCAGGTGAGAGATGTTCATATTTCGTGAAGACTGAACGAAATTCCCTACGTGCAATGCTCCGCGATGAATCACACAAGTACTGGCTGTGCTCTAGGTGTTATTACTGCCACCTGATCGGTCTGGTGGCCCGTGGGGATCATCAGGGGCCTGCCTCACTCCCCTGACACCTGGGGACCAGGCAACCCCAGGGCCTGCGTGGGTGCTGGCGACAGACCTGAGAAGAGGGCAGATGGGCTGGTGAGCGAGAGTCAGAATGGGAGATCAGGGCAGCGGGACCTCGGGGCCTCCCTATCTTCCCTGAAGGAGCTCAACTACCCTCCTTGTCAACATCAGCTGCTACCCTTCCACTGAGAAGCATATTCAAGGCCTGGTCTGTTGGGTGTGAACACGGGTTTCTCTTCGAAAACGAATTCATTTTTGTTTCCTTTCGCTAATTCATGGTGAGATTTGTATTTGAACGCTTCAGAGGATGTCGCATTGATAACCATCATTGAAACATGAACATTTAACTCCAAGCCAGAAATGCCAGTTTCCAGTGAATCCACATCTAGAAATTAGGCCCACATAAAATATTCCATTAAACATTCCTTAACTTATGACTAAAACTCCATGGGATTTGACAAAACGAAATAGTCTGTATCGGAGATGCATCTACAACCCAGAAACTTGAACTGACTTGAAAGTCAAGTGGGACTTTAACACTCAAGGCGAATTGGTTTTTAACAACTCCAGGGAAATGATGATTAGACATAGTGTCTTTCCAAAACCAAACTGATGGGTGCAATGGGTTCCTCACGGACAGGGAACAGGGTAGAGCTTAGAAGACAATTGGAACAACTGTGACCTGTTAGGCCAGGTCATAAAGCCCATAAAGACGGCAGCCCCCGCAGGGCTGCAGCACGTGGGAGCAACACCAGCCCCAATTTCCACGTTGGGGTAAGTACTTCTGTCATCAGATGGGCAGATGGGTGGTCAGTAGAAGACGAATTACTATCTCACAGCGAACCTTAAAAGGCACACCAGGGCTTCCCTCATAGGGCGCCCTAGGAGATTGCCGTCCCACCAGAGTCTTCTTATGTTTCTCCACCAAAGTAATGTGTGTGAGATGGACTCCCGAGTGTGGGCACGGAGACGATAACACCAGAACTTTTGACGTCAGTTCCTTGTACACATTCAGAAGCCAGGACTTCACAGACGTGAGATGTCCCTCCCATCACTATCCTGTCAACCTCCAACTTATGAGATTCCCTAAAAAACCATGTGCGGCCCGGGCAGCAATCGCTGCCTCTGCGCCGACCCCGACCCCCAACTTTCCAAACCATAATCCATCATCTTCACAACACACTTCTGCAGCAAGTGTGGATTTTCTGGCAATGATTCAACATGAAGCGCTCCCATCTGAGGGTCCCAGCATCACCTCCTCCCCCCCAGCAACCCCCAGGACACCTCACGGTGCCCAGAAGGAGGCACTGCCGGTCCCACTCGATACAGTTGTAGTGGCGGGATCAGCACACGCATCATCTAACTGCAAGTGGCTCTTTTCAGCATGAATTGTCTGCTGGGGGGTGATGCACCACAAAACTTTTAACTGCCTCCCCCCCCGACCCCCCGACCCCAGACGCCAGGAAACACCGGGAAGCTGGGGAGAGTAGTGATCTGGAGCAGCCAATGGAGAGGACCCAGGGCACAGGGCCCCCATCCACGTCCCCAGAGCGGTCGCGGCGGTACCTGCACTAGGTTGCCCGGGGTGCTCCTTGGATCCAATCTGCTCCCTCAGTAGGTCAGAGTTGGAGATGGCCGTTCAACGTGACTTCACCAATTCTCCCTTGGGTTCATTTTCTGAGGACAGAACAACAACAGGGCGGGATCACTAACTGGAGAGGAGGGGCTGACGGGCGCTCACTCCTTTGTGCGGCTGCACATGTGAGGGAGCTCCAGTTAAAGTACACAACTGCTGGCGAGGACGTGTGTAAAGGATGCGACCGGGAAGCTCTGATAGGCAAGGGCACGGCGGGCAAGCAGGAGGTGCTTTTAAACATTTAGTTAAGTCACTTCGAAACCCAAGATTGTCAACATTTTAAATACGTGTCTAGGTTTGAAGGTAAAACTAAGCGCACTTCATACTTAGATTGACCGCTTACCCGCCAGTTTCTAAGAGTATTGCCTTTTTAACACTCGGGTGCAATTAGGAAACAACTTAATAAGTGAGAAATATTTTAGAAGTGTAACTATTTCTTGGAAATAATGTTGATTTCACTCCTAACAGAACACAGCCCTGTTGATGACGAGGGTTTTTCTAGATGTCAACTCAGTTTTATTTCAGGGGAAGAATAACAAAAGACATTATCTTCATTAATGCAAATTTTGAATTTATTAACTCCCCATCCGGATTTTCTGCAATGTCGTCTCAGGATTAGGAATTATTGACTATTCTAATTGGAAAAGAAACTATCCAGATCGTTTCAAACTGTACTGCCAAAGAGAGAATTTATTTTTATTTATTTATTTATTTATTTATTTATTTATTTATTTATTTATAAAAAGAAGGACACAGAATATCAGAAAGTGGAGAGAGCGAGGTGTCTCAGTTTTAAAGCTATTGTTTCTGGTGCAAACCTCCAAATTCAGAGAAGCTCATTAAATCGAGTCTATGGCAATAACAGAGAAGTGTTAATGGGCAGCAGTGAAGTGTGTCAGGCAAATGAAGAGACCCCGAGGGCTCCGCGCTGTTTACCATCAGCTACATTCTGCAGCATTACCATAAATCCTCTAAAAGATACTGTACTTCATTCCTGCGGGTTACCTCACAATGAAGGAGGCGTTCAGCATGCTCGGCAAGTGGGATTTGAAATAAGGAAACACGCGATTTCCTAGGAAATGCACGGGCAGCCTGTAAACTGCAGCCATAACGCATGTTATCATTTTCCCTAATAAGAATTTACCAAAACAAACACATAAAGAATAATTTGAAGAATAGGCACATGGAGCTAGAAAGGTTTTTAAGTTAGCCAGAAAAAAAAAAATCAAGGTTGAAAAATAAAAATTAAAAAATGAGAGTTAGTGTATTTTTCGGTGTATCGAACTCAAGAATTATTAGTTCGGAGTTCTTTTGTAACATTTTAGAATGTTTTAAGCTTTTAATACAAATTATGGCTTGTGGTTTTCACTCATAGCAGCTCGTGGCCATCTCTACTGGAAAATCTTGGAGGAGAACAGTGTGTTTTATGGTCTCCTGACTGCCAATCCTCAGCACACACACACACACACACACACACACACACACACACAGACATGCACGCTCACACACATGCCCACATGCATGCACCCACATGTGCACATAATGCAAATGCAGGAAATTCTTCTCAACACAAACTGTTCTCTCACGTGCAGTATGGTTTGCAAAGTTAACTGTTACTAGGACTGAGCACGTGTCCCCAAACCTCCTCGCACCAGACGTAACACCTTCAGACCGTCTGGGACCAACGCCCGTGCCCCCTGTGTCCTCTGCCCCGCGCTCTGGTCACTAGCGCTCAGCGTTCAGACCCCCAGCCTCTCAGGGCGATGGCGTGCGCGCGGGCACTCAGCAGCGGGACCCTGATGGAGACAACCGCATGCTCAGTGGACGTCGCGACCCAGCCTCCGCTATGTTCTTAAAACCCACGCCTGCTCTTCCCACCAGATGCTACCTAGAAGCTTGATATTATTGGTTTTGAAATCATAATAAAATGGTTTAAAAATTTAATATTATTTCCATGAAATATTAGTGAGCATGTGGATTGTCATGCTTGTGTACTATTTCTGGATGAGCAAAAGCCATCTCAGTTAATATTGGTGTGAGGATTTGGGGGTCGTTGAACCTCTCTGAATTCAGGTTCTCGCCCAGACGATGATAGGAACTGGGATAAAAATGAAAAGTATTTCCTTTAACTCCCCAAACCCTAGACACCTGCTGCCACCCTGCCTTGCTATGGCACTCGATATAAATTCCTGGCCGGTGAACCTTTTGCACAAGAAGCACGCTATTCCTGTTTTGCGTATTCCCTAAGTTTCTTCGTAGAGGGGCACATGGTCTACGCCTTTGAATGTCAGCTAAGTGGCAGCATGAATCGCCCTACAAATGCCCCTCTGCCTGGAAGTGCTTCTGCTGCAGGAGGCCCCAACCACAGGGGGCCCGTGGGCTCTGACCTCTTGCCCAGGTGCACCTGCCCTCCCCCACAACCTCCCCAGCAGGGGCCAGTCCCTCGGGTTTGGGTGTCCTGTCCCTGCGTCACTGCTTTCCTGAGGCTTCTTAATGTCACAGAGACCTTCCGATTAACTCAACTGTGTGTAACTGATACAGGCAGGTGTCTCTTTGGCAATCTGAGTCACTGTTACGGGATTCTCTACCAGAGGAAATGTCTCTTGCCTTTTTTTCCTCCCTAAAAGTTCTATATGAGATTGGTTAAAAAATGAGGGACATGTTTTGACAGTGCTCCGGCTCAGACTTACAACACTGAACAATAGGAACCAGACAATGCCTCATAAGGCAGTCAGAGGTAGATCTTCGCGTAAGCAGACGCAGAGGCTCAGGTGAGTCTCCAGAAATGAATCCAAAGGCCCACGATCTGGTTTTGTTTGTTCTCCTGGATTCGTGCTCAATACCCTCTGAACGCGTAAACCTGATGTCCCCGAAAGGTCTTCCGTGTACTTGAGCGTGAGGAGAGCAGCGCGCTGTAGTGGCCGGAGGCGAGTGTGGGCCTGGCCCGGCGGACCCTCCCTGCGGCTGCCCGGGGACCTGGCGCCCTCCTGCTCGGGGGCTGCCTCGTCGGCACCTGTTCACAGACTGAGATCCCACCACCCAGGGGCGGCCTTGAGATGAACACACTGCCTGGACCTAGTAGGCTCTCCATCGATCCTTCCTGCTTGGACAGAGGACTGTTTGCCTCTGTGCCAAATCCAAGATATTTTAGTAAATCCATTCCCCTGCTTGTATCCTTGGTCTTAGAATATGCTCAGCTTCTAGCTGGCTATGCAATTTAGAACATGTCCACTCTTCAGCTTTTCAGAGAAAAACAAGAGATCACGGTCAGAAGACAAAGATGGTGAGGAAGGTAAGGCAAGAGCACATGGCCGAGTCAGTGCGTGGACCAGGGTCTCTCCGGATGAAATGATAGGACATCAGAAGAAATCCTCCTCCTCTTCATTTTTAAATACTGATGCACTTCTTCATCTAAACCATTGCATATTTGCCCCAAACCTCCAACACTTTGAGCGTTGCCAGTGTTGAGTGTTGAGAAGTAAGAAGGTCCCGCTCTACCTCGTGCACAACCTTAGTATCTCCTGTTGATCCTCCATGCAATGCACCCCGCGGAATATGGCCCCCATGGAATCCTCTTGGCGCAGGACCACTGATTCCAGCACATGAACAAGCGACACAGGAGGATTTCACTAAATGCAGTTTGTAATTTAGATGCAAGACATCGCGTGCATGGTCTGTCTCCAGCCATCTCCTGATTACCAGCCCTTCCCGTGCTTACCCCCATATCTGAAGTCACCACCTCACTGGTTCTCAAAACTAACACTGCAAGGGAAACTGCTTTCCCACTGTGGGCTTTTAGCGAGAGCTGTGGGGCCCTGGCGCCGAGGACAGGTTACTGGCGGGTACACCTGTCTGCGGCTGTGGTGACAGGCAGAGAGCAGGACTCACACAGGCTTGCGCGGCAGTGACGGGAACACCTTGTCCTGTGGAATTTGCAGTGTGTGTGACAGTCTAAGACGTGAGTACCCTAGCCTGACAAGTACAGCTCCCAGTAGCCGCCAAACACGGCTCAGTCACATCTGTACACAGACACGTGTGTAACCGTTCAATGCAGTATTGCATATAATTAAAAACAGAAAACTCTCTATGGTGGTCTGGTTAGAGTATGACACATAAACGATCTAGGATTGGTCTGTGTGGTTGACAGGGCCAGCGAGATGCAGAGCAGAGTGGGAACAGGACGGTACAGGGCAGCATGTGCAGTGACCCCACCTGTGCACACCTGTGCCAACCAGTGACCTGATGCTATGCTTCACATTGACAGGTGCACACATATCAATGTGCTGAAGAACATTTGGAATGGGTACGTACCCATCGCTGACAGGGATCATCCTGGGAAAGAAGTGGAATTTTTGAGGACTAAGAAAGATTTTCACTTTTTATCTAACATGCTTCTAGTTGTTTAATAGTTTATTGCAAAGCAAACTCATGCAACGTTCATGTAACCAAAAAAAAAAAGCCTAAAAATATAATTTCTTATATCTATTGCTATTTTCAAAAGTTACGTATCAATTACTATAAAGAATGATTAATAAATTCAAGTTAGAAAACTATACTTCCAAGGTCACATAATCATTACACGCAACTTGAACTCCCCCCAGAACAAACCATTCGCTGTTTCCCACTGTATTTGTAACTGGTTCTGGGATCTGCTGACTGTTTACACACCAACAAACAATGCTACAAGAAAATCACATTTAGGCCCAATTAGATCATTCAAGCTCATTAAAAAAATTCTTCCAAATTAAGCAAAATGATATAGAAAAGCAATTAAAGATGGAGGCAATTAAAAACAAAGGCCAGTCAGTGCTACATCAGGGAGGAGGGGGCTGCTTCTGACACCAGCCGCCCCCCCTGCGCCCCCAGCCGCCCCCCAGGGCCATCCACCAGCAGCTCTCTACCTGGGCCGGTCAGCTGAGCCTGCGGCCACGGGTGCAGAATGAAAACGTGTCACTGAGGACACAGCCCCAGCAACAAACGCAGCGAGCTCCAACAGCTTTTGGAGTCAGCGGACATTAGAACCGGAAGTAACTTAATGACTGTTCAGCTGAGTCCAAACCCTCCCCTTTTAGAGTCGGGTGCTGACATCTGGAAAAGCTCAATGACCTGCCCAGTTTTCGTGCAAAGTAAGAGCAGATCCAGAGCAAGGTCTCAGGTGGACTGCTCTCAGCACTCTTCCCCAACTGCAGGAGAGATGTTCTAGAGACATCCGAGACTTAATTTTGGTTCCTTTTATAAATGATCGCAAGCCTGGGTTGTCCGAGCACATGGATGGATAACCTTAAATGCGGCGTCGAAGGGCGAAGATCAGCCTCAGCCATGGAGCAGTATTTTGGGTTCTGCAATTCACAAATGCACATCCCGTAGGTTCGTGGATTTGGCACATGGGCAGCTATAGGATTTGGCACCAGAAGTGCTGACCTCCATCTACTGGGGCTTTCAGGCTTATTTTATTTGCCCTCCCACCCCCACCCCATGAAACAAGTGACTCTTACAGAAATCAAAGCTTTCCAAGAGACAACGCCCAAATAAACCCCAATCAGAGGAGCAGAGACATCCCCTGCCATCCTCCTTGGCTCAGGTCCTAATGACCCCTTGGATGAGTCCACTTCCCCACCTGCTTCTCTAACCCTGTTCCCCCCTCCCCACCCAGTAAGCGGAATCTTCAGACTCTTGCTTCTATAATGCCACACCTCTGCTCAATAATAAGTCAATTCAATAATAACAAGTTACTATTATTAGCATTACGCATGTACCACGATGTAAAGTTAAAAGAGTTTCACATACTAACTTGTAAATTATGCCCATTACAGGTGAGAAAACTGAGCTTCAGAGGCACTGGGTCAGCGCATAAGAGGCATTGCTGGAAATGCAAACCTTCGCCTTGCCCCGGCCTCTGGGTCTGTGGGGCTGGTTAAAACTGTTGAGTCTTGAGTCTCACTACCACCCCTGGGACCTTCCATCTAAGACATTTTCTCAGTGTCCCCAGAATACAGAGGCTACCTTCTCACTTGTGTTCATACTACCTTTCCTCCTATTTAAATATCAAAGCTGTCCCAACCCTCTTACCAAATCCTGCCATTTATCTATTCAGAGACTTCCCAGATCTCTCCAGTTCCCGTTGGGCCACCCCCTCTGAATCAGAGCAGGGCCACCCTGCAGCCTCGTGGGTCACAGGCCATGAGCATCCCTGGTGTGCACATTTCACTTCCCTTCCCTTTGCTGCTGCTGTTGTTGCTGTTATAAAAAGTGGTAAACGTCTTGAAGGCAGGGTTGGTATCTGCTTGTCTTTATTATCACCAGAGGCCAGGAGAGAGGGGATTCCTTGAGGGAATGGATTTTAATAACATGTTTATGGAAGATGCTTACTGGCCTGTGGATTCCTCATGGTACCCAGCACTGTACCCACATTATTAGGGACTGATCATCTGGAAACATATAAGCCATCTGTCCCAGTCTGTTCGGGCACCACTGACTGGGTGCCTCATAAACAACGGAAATTTGTTGCTTAGTTCTGGAGGCTGGTTGTCTGAGATCAGGATCCTAGTGGGGTTGGATTAGGGGCCTGGTCTGGGTCACAGACTTCTTGCTTGTCCTCATATGGGAGAAGGGCTGGGCAGCCCCAATGGCCCAGTGATTTGGTGGCACCTTCAGCCCAGGGTATGATCCTGGAGACCTGGTATTGAGCCCCACATCAGGCTCCCTGCATGGAGCCTGCTTCTCCCTCTGCCTGCGTCTCTGCCTCACTCTCTCTCTGTGTCTCTATGAATAAATAAATAAAATATTAAAAAAATATGGGAGAAGTGCTGAAACAGCTCTCCAGGGTCTCCCACAAGGGCACCGGTCCCACTCTTGGAGGCTCCACCCTCATGACCTGATCGCCTCCACACAGCATCCCCTTGGAGTTAGGTCTCAGCCTATGAATTTCAGGGGGACGCAGGCATTCAGATCATCACATGATCCTTCAGAGGATGTAGAGTAGGTTGTTCAGGAAAGACAAGGCTCAAGTACAGATCTGTTGGAATCGGTCAACTGTCTGACGTGAGCACATGTGGCAAGGAGGTGACATCATGTACATGTATGTGCCCGGTCAGGAGAATATTTCTCACTCCTATTGTTCCCAAGACACAGCAACACCAGACAGTGAATCATGCTATTAATTGCTCAGTGAACTCCACAAAATTTGCAGGGGACCCTTGGGTAGAAAGTCAGAATTGCCGCGGCAAGCCCCCTCTTAGAATATCTATAATCACTGTCTGTCAAGGTCGTGATTGCAGACTGTGACTTAAATATGTTATTAGTTCAATGTAAACCAAGGCCTTATGTTCCAACCAGAAAATTCTAACATTAAGGGGCGTGGGCACCTTTAGCAACCTTCGTTTTTGACAGACTGCTGAGTAGAAGTGCTTTGTCTTCCCAAGACAAAATGCCAAGGATGTGGTAAGACTCGAGGCTCTCTGAAGCTCACAGCCATCTCATTGACATGGAGCTCACAGGAAAGCACGAGCCCACAAGTGGGATTTCTCGGCCTACATACAGCCCCCAACTAACTGCTTCCTACGTGATGCAAAAGACCTTCCCCCAAATTAGTGGGGCCACACCAAAATAAAGGCTTCTGCACAGCGAAGGAAACCAACGACAAAATGAACAGGCCACCTACTGAATGGGAGAGGATATTTGCAAATGATACATCTGAAAAGGGGTTAAAATCCCAAATACATAAAGAACTTCTGCAACTCCGCACCAAAAAGCAAATAATTGAATTAACAATCGGCAGAGGACCTCAATATACACTTTTAGAGGATACACAGATGGCCAACAGACACATGAAAAGATGCTCAACATCCCTCATCATCAGGGAAATGCAAATCAAAACCACAATGAGATGTCACCTCACACCTGTCAGAATGGCTACAATCAAAAACACAGGAAACTACAGGTTTGGGGAGGATGCGGAGAAAGGGGAGCCCTCGTGCACTGTTGGAGGGAATGCAGGCTGGTGCGGCCACCGTGGAGAACAGTATGGAGGGTCCTCAGGAAGATAAAAATGCAGCTACCCTATGATCCAGTAATAGTACAACCAGGTATTTACCCAAAGAAAATGAAAACACTAATTTTAAAAGATACATACACCCCTACGTTTACAGCAGCATGATCTGCGAGGGCCAAGATAGGGAAGCAGCCCAAGTGTCCATCGACAGAGGAACGGGTAGAGAAGATGTGGGGTGTGCACCCAATGGAGTATTACTCAGCCTTAAAGAAGAATGAGATCTTGCCATTCGTAACCACACGGGTTGACCTAGAGGGTTTAATGCGAAGTGAGATAAGTCTGAGAAAGACAAAAACCATATGAATTCACTCAGATGTGGAATTTAAGAAACAAAGAAAAAAAGAGACAATGAATAAAAGAAGATAAATTCTTGGATACGGGGAATAAAGTAGTGGTTGCTAGAGGGAAATGGGTGGGGGAACGGGTGAGATAGATAAAGGGGATTAAGAGGTACAAGCTTCCAGATACAAAATAAATAAGTCATGCAGATGGAAAGTACAGCACGAGGAATATAGTCAAGAAGGTTACAAGAACGTCTGGTGACAGGTGGTGACAGCCGTTACCGTGACGAACACTGAGAAATGTACAGAAATGCAGAATCATTATGTTGCACACCTGAAACAATAAGCACTGCGTGTTAATTATACTTCAATTAAAAACATCAGTAATATAAGTTTTTAAAAAGAAAAAGGCATCATCTTCATGCCACTCATTTGGTCCTCAAAACAATCTTGAGAACAGGGCAAAGGAGATAATAATTGTCTGTTTTCAGAGAAAAACTGGTTTTCAGAAAGATAACTTGCCCCCAAATCACAGAACTGGGTCTGAACTCTGGTTTCCTGACTGGACATTTGCAGAACTCCACTGTCTCGGCCGCCACATGGCCATGTGTGTCACACTGTCTGGAGTGGGGTTGGCAGCACCCCGCGTCTGACCTCTCATGCCTTGGGAACTATGACCAGGGAGAAGAGGACAGGAGCCCCCCATACGAGGAAAGGACCTGGACACGCTGGACACACCTGCCCGGGGAGGGCGATGAGGAGGCGGAAGGACCTTAACTCCACGTGGTGGGACCAGGACCCGGCCCCTACACTGGACATCCATCCCTCGGAGCATTGATTCGTCTTTATTTTTAAGACTTTGTGTTAAATGGGTGACGGGCACTGGGTGTTATTCTGTATGTTAGTAAATTGAACACCAATAAAAAAAAAAAAAAAAAAAAAAAAAGACTTTGTGTTAATAAAGTGCAAATGGTCCTGAAAGAACTAATAGTTTGTCACTGGTGGACTGTTCACGCAGCAAGGAGGGCGGCTGGGTTAGTGTGGGCCCCTCATCGGTCTTCTCTCCCCATCTCTGTGTCACACACCCATTCACTCTCACCCTCATGGGGTCTCTGTCCTGCAGAAGGGAGCACCAGGAGGTGGCGATTATTACAGGGACCTGGGGACGGGACCCCCAGGGAGCATCGGGGACTCACCAAAGTGCAGCAGGTGGCATCTTCGGTACCTAATCAGAGAGGCCGACTCCCTCACCATTTGGCAACTGTCTCGTGGAAATCTCCCTTGGATCACACGGATGGCGGGGCGGGGGGGCTGGCTCGGGGTCCCCTGGCCACCAACCCCAGCAGCTCAGAAGAGCAGCCCGATCCAGCTCAGCCCCTGGTGGCAGGGAGGGAGACGGGCCTGGAGATGAGAGCTGGGGAGCCAGCGCCAACAGAGGTGGGCCCAGTAGGGCCCTCGGGACACAGGCGCGCTCCCGGGTCATCGGTTCCCATCCGAAGTGCCCCAACGAAGGTGTGCACGGCCTCCGGGTCCAAAGCAGGGGAACGGGCTCTGCCACTGGAGCTGGGGAGGTTCGGGAGCCGGCGGGGCGGGGCTGGGAGGGGCGAGGAGCACCATGAGATGAGGGACAGGGGATGTGGCCTGGGGGCAAACAGGCGACACAGAAGTGCAGGGCGACGGCAGGGAACACAGGCTCAGACACTAGGTCCCCAGTGGTCTCTATCTCATCCTGGGACATGGGGAACCTCCAGAGGCTTCGCACAGGGAACGACAGTTTTAGAAAAATTGCCGTGGGAGCAGAGGGAAGCACGCACGGAGCCACAGAGCGAGGCTCTCGGAGAGGCCACCTGCCGCCCCCAGAGCACCCGCAGCCTCGGGGCGCTGCGCACCTGCCACAGGAGGCTGCACGGCTCAGTCTCCCCCATCTTGCGCTTCCTGACTTGCTGTGTCTATGGATCTCTCAGCCACGTAAATGGAAAATGCTCTTTGTCCACGAAGCTCAGAGTCATCGTTTGGATTTCTGAAATTACACTCCACCCGACAGCCCTGCAAGGTGACGACTAGGTCAGGAGGTTCTCAGCGAGATAAGGTAAAAACCAACACTTCTAGGGAAAAACTGCCTGGACGCACAGCTAGAATCTGTAGAAATAGGCAAAGGTAAAATTCCTTTTTCGTAAATTTTAATTTAAAAATGTCTTTGGGTGTTATGCCTTCGGCTAACAGTATCTTCTTGGGGTGGGAGGAAAGAAAGAGAGAGGAAGGACTCAGGAAATAGGGAAGAGGGGAGGGGAGGGGGGAGGGGAAGGGAAGGGAGGGAGTAATCTGAACGAACAACGTGGCACGAGCTAAGGTGATCCACATTTTGAAAATTTAGAAAACATTGCTAACACCTACCTACAGGAGAATCGCAATGATGTCATATTATCAAATATGTAATTGCTAAAAAAAATATGTAATTGCTAATAATGATGGACAGAAGCGATGGCTGTGTCTTCAGGGTTGATGATGCAAGTGCTGGAAGAGATGGTGGGAGGGACGCGGGACAGGGGTGAGGACAGCCTGAGGCACAAGGGGGAGGCGAAGAGAGAGAGTGGCCGGAGCACAGCCTCCTCCCCACTGGCGTCCGTTCTCACGTGAAGGCACGTCCTACATGTGTCAACTATGAAATGACACGTGTAGGTGGCAAAGTAGGGTGTTTTTAGATTTTAAAAAATAAGATTGCTTCATGGGACGATTTTCTCAATAAAAGATCTCCGGACAAAAATATCAGGCCCTGCCATTTGCCCAAACCCGCGCTGGGACACCCAGGCCTGCACCGTTCTGAGCCGGAGAGAACTGGAGTCTTGCCTGCAGGCCCGCAGCGCCCCGGGCAGAGGTGCCCCCCCAGGCCAGGCAGCGCCCCAAGCAGGGCGTGGGGAGGAAAGCCCCACTCTCTTTCCAAGGTTTGCGGTGGCCCAGAGGGACCGTGGTAGAGACCCGCAGCCCGGTGCCTTGCTGTGAGGCTCTGCAAACAGATGGGCACAGCCCACCTGGTCCCCCCTGCCCGGTGACTTTGAGGATGCTTTGTTGCCTCTCTGGGCTTGGGTTTTGTCACCTGTGGAGTGGGAATGTGGTTAGCAGGTGCCTCTGCCCCGGAAGGACTGTCGGAGGATGGAGATCACACAGCTGCAGCTGCAGGAATTACCGCCCCCCCTGCACGCTTTCCTCCTCATCAGTGAGCAACCGGCTCCTCAGCATCCAGAACCCCTTTCTGTCCTGTTCTGGTCTCCGTGCGCTCAGGCTGTGTAACAAACACGCCAGACACCGACAGGCTTCCGCACCGTGCTACCTGGCAGGCGGAACCAGAGGAAGCAAGGCCCGGCTCTTCCTACAGCAGGACCCCCATCACGGGGCCCAAGCCCACCACCCCATCACCTTCCTTGGGCCCCACTGCAAGCTCCCAGCACCTGCTGGCAGGGATTTGGGGTTTCAGGGGGGGACATCTGGGGGACGCACACACTAGTCCAGAACGGCCCCTGACAAGCACGTCACTCCTTTTCTGAGTCCTTATAAAAGTCTGATCTTTAGGAGAAGCAATAGCAGGGGACTGAAGGTAAGTGGGGACTCAGGCATTGTTAACACACACAGTTTATATAACATCCACATATTATTTAAAACTAACAAGTCATTCCATGTTTAATACTTTCTCTTACTTCCTTGTACTTTAAAAGCTCTATACAAAGATGAATGACTCACAATAAATTGTACTGTGTGCAAACACATATATGCAACCGCTTGGTGCCCACGTGTGGGAGGAATGAACCCCAGGCTTTCCTGCAGCCCACAGTCCTCACTGGAAAGGTGTTTTTCCTCATCCCTGAGAGCCAGGATGTACGTACAGTGCTGAAGAATATGGATCCGGACGGACAGATGATGGGGGGCAGATGCCATGGCCCTGCCAGGAAAATGAGCCTGCTGCCCGCCGGCCCCATGCTACACCCTGGAAGCGGGGATTCTCAGGTCCCTTGTGGGGTCTGCACTGAACACATCAGGCCATACCTGCTTACACGTCACAGACCATTGGGAAATTCTCCAGTGAAGACCTAGCATCGTGCGTCCAGCCCAGGAGATCGTAGGAGCCGCGTCCTGAGCCGGTACCGCCCCTGGGTGCAAACCAGGCCCACCTGTTCCATTATTTGCTGGTCCAAAAGACACGTAGGTTAAGCAAGGCCAACGGGTGGCCATGGCCTTCCTGCCGAGACAGCTTAGCAGTGCCGGCCTGTCCGCCCATGGACAGCCCACTCGTGGACCTTCAGGCTGTTGAGTTAAAATCCTTGGGGACCACTCTGGGGGGAGGGGGTGGTGGGGCTCATGGTGATCTGGCTCCTTTGTCCTTCAACTCATAGGCAAATCCAACAGGAAGAAGAAAAAAAAAACAAAAACAAAAAGCCCAACCTTGGGCAAGGAACCAATCTCCATGATTCTCAAATGAAAGAAAAGGGCAGAGACGTCCAAAGGAGTAAATTTACTGGATTAGTAGGTAAACGTGTACAGCACACCCGGGCCTCTGAGACCTCACTTCTTCAGGGAAGGTGAGCTAACCCACCCCCGGCCAGGGCGACCATCACCCACCGCTGCCCTGGAGCCCCCGTGGGTTCCTTGCCCAGTGCAGAGCCCAATACAGGGCTTGAACTCAGGACCCTGAGATCAAGACCTAAGCCCCGATCAAGAGGTGGATGCTTAACCAGCTGAGCCACTGGGAGCCCCCAAAATGTTGCTTTAAATGGTGAGTTCAAATATGGATTCGAACAATCCAATGTATTTGGACTGTGACTATTTAGAGTCGAACGCAGATTTCACACAATGTGCTTTAGAGACAAAATCAAGTAACTGCATCATCTCCTGACCGAAGAGAAGTCCCTTTTATTTATTTTTTGTTTCTGATCTCCTCTTTTGAGAAGCAGAAAATAAAGAATTAAAAAAAAAAAAAAAAAAAAAAAAGCATCGGACAACCGGGCCTTTGTGGATGCAAAGGGCCAGTCCTCCTCAGGAAAACAGCCTCTTTCGGATGAGGTGGAAAGTGGACGGGCCGCAGGCGGTGGTCCTTGATGTGAAAGCGAATGTCAGAGGAGACGCTGTGATACTGGGCGGGGGGGAGCGCTTGCTCGCAGGCATTTGCTAGATCAGCTCCCACTCCTGCCCGCGCCCTGGAGCCGCCCAGGTGTGCCGCGTGGAAATGCCCCACCAGGCCTGCAATTACCCGGGCGCATCCCACGCTGGACGTGGAGTGGGTTGGATTCAGGTGAGCGGCCGGCAGGCAAGCCTGGCGACCCAGGACGGAGCCGTTTCTCTCATCTGCCGGCAACACAACCATGAGGCCTTCTTTAGGAGGCGAGCGTGGGCTGGCTGCTGGGAGGCGCCTAGCACCCGGCTCGCCCCGAGTCAGCGCACAGGGGCCAAGTGCGGGGTGGGGGGGGAGACGAGCCCGGGGGAACAGAGATACGGAAGGGACAGGGCCCAAGCCCCCGGAGCCCGCTGCAGTCGGTCCCCCAGGCATGCCCTGTCCCCCCAGAGTTCTTCCCGAACAGCACCCCAAACACCCCCACACTGGAACATACCGAGGACACTCTTTATTCACAATTTTTTTATAACCAGCTGAAGAGCATTCATGGAAAACAAGTTCCCAAATACTCCTCTATGTATCCCATGTATGTCTTTATGTTTATATTGAACACACATCTGTTTACTCGTGTCTACATTAAAACATCAAAAGTTCAGTTCAAAGTATCCTCTAGAGGCCCATATGTTAGCATTTAATTGTAAGCCTAATTGTCTTTGAATAAAGCCTGTGCGTGAAAAAATAAATGTAGTATTTAGTGGTAAGAACCACACACACCTCCTGTATCAAAACACCTATATTTACGTGCGAACTAAACACAACACTGCATTCCCCCCGGTGTGACGACAACCCCGTTGTGGCGCCGACAGCCGCACGGCCGATCAGGACCGCGAGCCGTTGGTTTAGAGCCGGAAGCCAGCCTGCGCTCGGCGGCGCGGTCACCTGCAGGTGGAGGGGGCCACACGGTGACCCCGGGCCCCCCGGATGGAGCGCGAACCGATCGGTGGCGCACAAGCCCTTATGGTGCTTCACGCCCAGTGATCCATCCAGGGGAGCCCACAGTTCCTGATCTATTTTCAATGGCCCAAGAAATCATCCCTCTGTGCGCCTGGACGAGGCACAGGGGCGACGGGAGCCTGGAGTTCGCCATCCCCGCGAGTCCCTTTCTCCGGGGACCTCGCCTGCTCCTGGCTCACTGCCCGAGAAGCTGCCACCTGCGGGTGAGCCAGCCAGATGCGGGCAGGTCCACCTCAGAGGCCTAATGACCACTCCGGGGCTCTGTCCTGCACCTCTGGCTGTCCAGCCTCCCCAGCAGCCCTGGACATCGGGACCCGGGAAGCACCATCTCTTCGCAGACGTCACAAGCCCAGAAGTGAACACGGGTCCTATCTGAAACCATGACGAGAGAAAATAAATTTATTGCCTCCCTCCCTCGGTTTCTCTAAACCTCTTTCTTCCTCCAATCCATCCTCTGCCCAAGCAAGAGCATCATATTGACAATTAGGTCAGATGAGGCCATCCTCCCACTCAGGAGCCTTTCTGACTGCTCCTGACTTCAGGGCTTCCCGCTCCAGACTCCCCACCATGCCTCCAGGGCCTCACAGGAACTGGCCCTTCGTACCTCTCAGCTCTTAGAGCGCTCCTAATGCTCTCCCATGGCAGTTCTTAAAGTGGGGCTCAAGGAACACAGTTATTTTGCCTCAGGGCCTTTGCACATGCTGTTTGTTCTGCTAGGATCACCCAACCCAAGCCTAAATGTTAACCCTTTCTATGGCAAGGGCTTGTGACTCATCTTCTTTTTTTTTTATTTTAAAGATTTTATTTATTTATTCATGACAGACACAGAGAGAGAGAGGCAGAGACACAGGCAGAGGGAGAAGCAGGCTCCATGCAGGGAGCCCGACGTGGGACCCAATCCCGGGTCTCTAGGATCACGTCCTGAGCCAAAGGCAGATGCTAAACCACTGAGCCACCCAGAGATCCCCCTTATGCCTCATTTTCTGTATCAGTCATGCAATTTCCCTTCTTTGGGACCTTGATTTTTTACTTCTATATTATTTCCCTTCCCTTCCCTTCCCTTCCCTTCCCTTCCCTTCCCTTCCCTTCTCTTCCCTTCCTTTCCCTTCCCTCACTCAAGTACAGGACTCATCTCCCTGTTCCCTGGTGTCTTCACGGTGCCCATTGCACAGTAAAGACCTGAAAAATCAGTGGGCTGGTCAGTGAATGAGACACCGGATTGTCCCATCTGAGAACAGGTCACTACAGTAAATGCTTGGAAGCTTCTTTGTACATATTCAAATATACAGCAGATTCTTCTTTGTCAAAAATGTTTTAGGTGAGGTCTTCTCTGGAAGCTGGACAGTGACCGGGGTTACGACATTTTGTGGGAGGCCTTTGGAGACCCTGGGAATTGGGGGAATATTCCCCTCAGTGGTGAAGATGGAGGGAGCATGCACATGAGAGAGCCCAAAACCTAGTGAGTCACCGACCCGAGAACCTAGCAGGTTTCTGACCCAAAAACCTAGTGCATCTCTGACCCAAGAACCTAGCAGGTCTTCGACCTGAGAACCTGATACATCTCTGACCTGAGAACCTAGTGCATCTCTGACCTGAGAACCTAGCAGGTGTCTGACCTGAGAACCTAGAGCGTCTCTGACCCGAGAACCTAGAGCATTTAGGGCCCTTTTAGGTGGCAGGCCATGAAGAGTCAGGACGGGAGAGGATAAAAGCAACAGGTCAGATCTGAGCTTTTCAAGGAAGTACCCTTTGCTCTCCATCGGGATATGAGACCCTAGGAAATGTCAGAGCCGGATCACTCAGGAAGATTATGTGGCTCCTTCCCTGATGCGCAGGTTAATCTAACTCAACAAACAAGTGCCAACCCAAAGCCACCCCTGCTTATGCTTATACATCAGGTTCCTGAGCATTCTGCAGCTGGTCGAAGACGTTCGTGTCCCTGGAGGGAAAAACAAGAACCAAGAGGAGGTGCTGCTGCTGTGGCCTCGGGGCCAACACAGGTGGGGCCTCCTCCTGCAGTTTGAAGAGAACGGACCCATTGCCCCGCCTCAGGAAATACCTGCAAGCCACATACCTACAAATAAACAGAAGCTCAGGACCCTCCCGTTAGGAAGACGGACAAGCACGCAGCCTTCCAGGGGTGTCTGCTAGCGTCTCCCAACTTCTCAGTCGCCGTCTCTTACCCTTTCAAGCAGAAGAGGACATGAGAGAAGAGCCGCTGGATGTGGATTAGCCCAAGTGTTACCAAGTGGGTTATTCAGCCTCCTACCAAAGACGGCACAGCCTCCATGGAGCCCCGCTAACCCTGTTAACTCATCTCCTAAATTTATCAAAGCCTTTCTCTTACCGGACATTGTGCTTGTTCCTGCAGACAAAACCACAGACAGACACAGACGGTGCCTCTGCCTGGAGGGAAGCCTCCCCCTGTCCCGACATCTGACGCCCTCTGGAGACCTATCGGATGGGGGCATCCTGGTCTGTAGATCCAGGGCTGCTGAGCACTCTGCCATGATTTTTCTGTGCATTTTGAATTCCTGAAATGGAAGGGCTGCCCTGAATGAGCTTACATCCTACTCTGACTATATGTCAGAGGAGACTAATTCAGTGCAGGCACACTTGGGGCTTGGGCTCTCGTAGGAGAACACACAGTCTAAACTCAACCCTCCACTCCAGCTCCAATAGCAGCTCTAAAGAACAGCGAAGTGACACATGGAAGGATTCTGGAAGAATAATTCAGAATCTCACTTATGGCCTTTGCTTCTTTTCCCTTCACCCTTTTTGCCAGGTTACTTGTTAGTCTTGAGCCTGCTGGTACACGCAGTCCTGAGAGGCACCTGCTGGTGCTGGCTGTGGGTGGCAACCATCACGTACTTCAAATTTTGACTTGGCAGCTGGCGGTGTCTTCAGGCTTCCTTCTCCAATATCTCATTGTTCATCTCAATTCTGTCTCATTTCAGTTCAAACCAATCCTAGCAGAGCACAAAGCCCTGCCCAGGCATCTCCACCACTCTCCCCTGTGAAAGGAGACTCTTTTCTGCGGCGGGAGCCCTAAGGTCTGGTGTGGGGTGACCTTTGCTGCAGTCCTACAGCAGTGAGAGCGGGGCTGGCCGTCGGCCTGCAGTGAGGCCCCTGCCTTGGGAAGCTGAGTGCAGTTGGCTTGAGAACCGACAAGTCAAGTCTGCAAGACCTGTCTGTTAACACAGATGCATGGGAATCCTGCTTTTTTTAAAATTGGAACTGCCAGTTCCACAATGAGAGACAGGGACTCCCACTGTCTTCAGGTACTAAAGTCAGTGTCTGGCCTGGAAAATCATTTTATCTCCGTGGACTTTGAGATGAAAGCAACACCTTTGCCAAACATGTTTGCTAATTAAGAATCACGAAAATGGTAAAATGTTTGAAAATCCAGTGAAATAATATGCGCTGCTGTCAGAATGCTGACCTCTGCATATTGCGGCATGTGGGCCATGGTAGCTCTAATAGTTTCTCCTCTTAACTTCACTAAATGAGGCAGATCCATAAGGCTTGCTCTCCATTTTCCTATCTCTGAAACTTTGGAATATGTGTACCACTCCACTTGGGGTTTTCAACTTCACTCATATAATCTATAAGCTAATCTTTGGTGTGTTACTTACATCTAGCAAGTTCTGAGAAAAGATAAAAGAGTAAAAATTAAACCCAACTAATTGTCAGTCTGGCGCCCCATCATACAATTCTGTGATTGTCTCAGATCTGGAAAGTGAAGCACAGTTGCCTAGATCATCAGGTGGATCAGAAAACAGAGAACACCAGCTTGAGGGAGCGATTTTAGGGATTATAGGCAGCCCTGCTCCTTCTGGATTATATTTGAGCTAGAGGGATTTCTCAGAATATGAAGCAGCCTAAAGTTACATTTTATAGTTATGACTTAAAAAAACTTGAATGTTATCTATGTATAAAATGACTTGTAATAAAAAAAATTTATGTTGGTTCTCTGAGCCAATATACCAATTTAGTTGGGTTTTTTTGTTATTTTATTTATTAATAATGTTTCCCCAAAGATCTATAAGATTAATCATCTAATAATTGGCATTTTATAGTTATTAATCTGGTTTTATCTTCCTTTAGAACATTCCAGAAACTCTTTGATGCCAAGAGCTTTTGCCTCATATTGAAATGGAAATTTACAGCTATATTTCTTCAGGATGGTACACCTAGGGGTGGGGGGAAAGATGAGCAAGCCACAACCAGTGATTCCTGCTGACAATACCTGCACATTTGTTTGGGAGCATCTGGCTGTCACTGTCATGTCTCCTTGCAGTAGCTGCTTGTCCTGCTGTCCTTGTCAGGAATGGGGAAGCAGCAGTGCCTCTCTGCCTTAGGAAATCGACACTTGTCTGGTTGCTTGTGACGTGTCTTTGCTGGCTGTGAGGAGGTCTTCCAGCCTCATCAGACTCTCTCTTTCTCTGTGACAACAACTCTGAGAACCACGTTGTTGGTTTAAAATGGGGTAAACATACGCTATAACATGAAATGTTATTACTGCCCCCTTACATGGGGATATTTACTTGTGGAATGCTCCCCTAGCAATGCTAGAAGGGATCCTGGAAATCATCTACCATGTGACTAGCCTTCAGAGCTAACCATCTAATGTAATCACTAATGGTGGATGAAGTGGGTGGTTCTGGTTTTGGCAATGGCATTACACTCTCTCTGCATAATCTTCCTGCTGATAACAACCAGACCAGTTAGACTCTGTTTATATAATCTGAAGGCATTAGAGAGCAATCATGATTTGCAGAGCCAAGAGACCAGGCAGAAAGAAACCCACAGAGATGGGCCCTTTATTAAGCACAACTTTATGGCTTGAGACATTCATTGATTCCAAAGTGACTCATCAAAGTCTTAGAATCTAAAGCTCTCTGTTCATCTCTGAACATTGCTAGGGGCATGAGATTGGAGCTCATGGCCAATGGGAAGGAAGTTCCCTGGAAACACCACCAACTTCCAGCTGGGATCTCTTAAGGTTTAATCCCAGGAATAAATGTTGATGAAACAGCTCCGTCCTCCGGAGTAATAAAACCCAGCTTTGAACCATCTCAATTCCTGTTGTAATTGGAGCCGTGTTCCTTAATCTAGATGTCCAAAGCAAAAGTAAATACTTTCTATTTTACTGTAGAAACTAAATACTTTCTACGATACAGAGAACTGCAATATATAGCTGTAATTTTTTATCTATCATGTCTGTAATTCAAACAAAACAAAACAAAGCTTAGTATGCAAGTAGATTTGACCAAAATCCAGGAAAGAAGAATAACAGCCAATAGAAAGACACACATTGGAATTATCTGATGAGAATTTAAATTAATTGTGTTGAGATTGCCAAAGGAATTGAACACAATGCTGAATTTCAGGAGATAAATAAAACTTATTTTAGAGATCATGTGGAAATTTAATAATTGAAAACTGTAAGAATGGATACTAGGAACTCAATCCATGGCATTAACAGAATATGCCTGGCTAAAGAGACAATTAGTAAACTGGAAGATAGGTCAGAAGAAAATATCACAATTAATATAAGAGAAATAAAATTACATTGGAAAAGGAGTAAAAACAATATCTGAAAAGTTAAGGCTAAGAACTTTTGAAAGTGATGAAAAATATTGACTCACAAATTCAAGAAGCACTATGAAGCCCATGTGGGATAAATACAAAGAAAACCACACCTGCATACCTCCTAGTAAAACTACAAGAACCAAAAAACCAAAGAAAAATATTATAAATAGGCAGCAATTAATTATAGCTAACTTCTTAACAGAAACAAGAGAATTCAGAAGACATTGGAATTATGTATTAAAAATGCTTAGTGAAAGTAAATGCCAATCTTGTGAAGAATAACTTTTCAGATAGGAAGGTATAGAAAGGACATTTTCAGACAAAAGAAATGAAAGAATTTGTCATCAGTAGATTCATGTTAAGTAAAATTCTAACAGATTATTCAGCCAGGGGGAAAATGATCTGATTTTATCTCAGAGATTCATGAAGAGGTAAAAATTAGCCAAAACTATAAATAATGGGTAAATCTAAATGATCATTAACCATATTAAAGGACAATAATAATCCCTTGTAGAATCTGATATATTTATAAGGAAATAACTGTATTTAATAAATATTTGTATGATGTATGTGTTACTTCCGTTAACAATAGCACATAGACTAGGAAGGAATAGTTTGAGTTAAAGCATTCCTACAGTCACTGAATATTTGGAAAGTGATAAAACTACAATTAATAATAAATTGTAGTAAGAATAAACAATGTAAATTAAAAGGAACCAATAAAAAGCAGTAAAAGAAAGTATAACAAGTTAATCATGGTAAAAAGGAATAACATAAAATACTAAATCCAAATAAATTTAAGGAAGTCATAGACGAGATGGTAAAAACAGAAGAAAATAGCAATTGGAGGATGTGACCCACTAACAGTCACAATGAGATGTAAAAAGTGTCAAAGATGATCAGACTGGACCAGAAGTGTTTCCAGTCTCACCCTCAATACAAGGGCAGGGGAGCGAGGAAAGTAGATGGTGGGGGCCGCGGGGCCTAAGGGCCCGTAGACACAGTTCCCGCAGAGGCCGGGAGCTAGACACCAGGACTGTCACCCGCGGCCAGGGCACACGCGGCCCACTGATGTCACGCGTGGTCCAGCAGGCAGGCAGCTACGCTGAGAAACGTCAACGATGCATCTGGATTGCTGATCTTACTGGGACGGTGCTGGGCCCGAGGACCGTGACCGGCCGGCCGGCACCCACGTGGCGCGCTAGTACTGTGCGCTGCGTGGCGAGCAGGTATGTTTCCTTCCTTCAGAGGGCTTTACCAGCCGTGTGTAGCCTAGAAACAGCTACGAAATGACACAGAAGAGAAGCCCTTCCAAAAGGGACCAGATAGAGGCCATTGATTAAAGAAGCGAAGAGTTGCCTACGGGAGAGGCTCAGGTGTAGTCTTCACAGACATAGGGTTCTTATCTGGGTGATTAAAAACTGAGCAGGCTCAAGAAAGTGGGAGAAGGGATCCCTGGGTGGCGCAGCGGTTTGGCGCCTGCCTTTGGCCCAGGGCGCGATCCTGGAGACCCGGGATCGAATCCCACATCGGGCTCCCGGTGCATGGAGCCTGCCTATGTCTCTGCCTCTCTCTCTCTCTCTCTCTCTCTCTCTATCATAAATAAATAAAAAAAAATTAAAAAAAAAAAAAAGAAAAGAAAGTGGGAGAAGCGGGGAAGGACCCCGCAAGGAGATCTCTGCAAACCGTGTCCTCAGTAAGCCAGCACCCGCGTGGGTCTCCTTCTCAGAAAACGTTCATCCTTCGCTTTGAAGAGCAGATACTCTTCTTGACTTGAGGTCTTTTGAAATGTTCATTTCTCAAGGTAACAGAATCTTTGGAAAACCTGTGCATGCAAGCAGAGGATCCTGTGGCAGGGACTGGCCCTCCTCCTCCCACCAGCCACACCGCTCCCCGTGTGCACACCTCACCTGCGGCAGGTGTGGTCCTGGCCCCCGGCTGGGTGGTGGCGGCAGCAGGAGTGACAGCGGCACGGCCAGGCTGGCTCGCGCTGTCTCCAGTGCTCCCTCCACGCCACCTGCCCCCCCCGCCAGGCCCGTGGAGAGACGGGGAGCTCACAGGTGGAGGGAAGGCAGGGCCCAGAACTCCTGTGCAGGACAGGCCTCCTTCCCCCTCCAGGGCCTCACAGGACTTGCGGGGGACCAGGCCGCCGATGCCGTAGGGCCGTGTGGTCAGCGTCTAGCCTCATGCGTCATCACAGCTGGCCTCCCCGCGCAGCTCGGGCCGCTCAGCTCTCTTCTCCGCCCCACCTCTCTCTTTAAAGCACTGCCTCCTGCCTCCCGGGAACAGTCCAGTGGTGCACACGTGCTTTCTGCTACAAAGACGACCCGCCAGAGAGGGGGCACATCCAGGAGGAACTTGGGAGAATGAAGAGCTCAGCACGCTTCCTGCGTCCCGCGCACAACTTCAGGACGCAGCCGTCTGGCTGGACTACGTGAGCACACTGGAGTGCTGCTACGGCCTCAGGTGCTCACCTTCATTTTGGTAACGGTTATGTCAAGCTTCACAGCTGGTAAAAGGCATCCTATGAGATGTGTCTTCAGATCCCTCAGTGGTGTATGAAGGAGGAGAGGCACCTGTGGTCACCAGTTTGTGGACAGGGGGCTCCTGGCGCGAGCAAGACTGTCACCTGCTGCTGCACTCGTTTGCTACAGCTGCGGTCAACAAACCGGCACGGACTTAGAGATGACGCACAACGTGAACGTATTGTCTCACATCCCTGGAGGTCAAGAGTCCGAAAAGTCAGGGTGGCACTCCTTGTAGGCTCCAGGGGAGAATCCGTCTCCTTGGCTTGTCCAGCTGCCAGTAGTGCCCACGTTCCTGGGCTCCCAGCCCCTTTCTCGGGCCACTCTGGCCTCTGCTTCTGTCCTCCCTGTCTGCCTCCCCTTCTGCCTCCTGGTCACAAGAGCCACCCAGTGATCAGGAGAAGGTGCCTGTCTCAAGACCCTTGGCTTAATCACATCTGCAAAGTCCCTTTTGTCACGTGAGATGATGTATTCACTGGTGCTGGGGATGAGGACGTGGGCATCTTCAGGGCCGCTGCTCGTCCTGCCACGTCCAAGTGGAGGAAGTGGTGGAGGAAAGTCTGAGCCCCCGAGCCTCCAGTCTTTCTGCTCCATAATGACACCTCTTTTGAGGAGGCAAGTCCTCAGATACCAGGAACCACTGGGAAAAGTGTGGTGTCCTCGGCACTCATCTATTCAAATCCTGGTGGGTTAACCGAAGTGTTCCGGCTCCAGAGCCTTGTAGGAGAAGCCGCCAGGGCAGGCATTAAAGGGTTCTGAGCGTGACACGGGGCCATGGGCCATGCAGAGTAGAATCCCATGCATGTGATCTACTCAAAACACTGGGTTTTCGAGAATTACACTGAGCACATTCATATTTAATCAGTAAGCTACGACAGGCTGAGTAGTATGCATGGACACCCCGGCCTCCTATGAGTGGCCGAGACCAAGCGTTTCATATAATACCTGTTTCGTTGTCACTCCAGCGACTGAAGCAGAAAGAAATAAATCAAAATTCTGGAAGCACCCAACTTCGAAGCAGACAAAGACGTGTGTGGGTGAACTACATGGTGGTATCAGACCCACATCGACAGTGCTGCCCACAGACCGTTCCCGGAGGCTGCTTTCCGGGACCCGCTGACCCGACTCGGGCACCTGCTCTGGACACACTTAGATTAGATCTGTACTCCTTGTGGTCTGCGCTCATTTTCCCAACTTAAATGAGATCTAACTTTTACTGTTTAACAATCTTCTATTTTTACCATTCGTGGTTGTTTTTTTTAATTTATGCATTTTAGAGTTGAACCATTTTTAGTGGTATTTTAAGCTAAAGTCCTTATTTTGTAGTTTACCGCTAATGACAAATTAACTTTTCTTAGGTTTTGAAATACTAAAGCCTTCCAAAGCCATCCCTTGAAGCCCTGCATTCAAGGGCATTTAGTCATCACTACAGACACAAGAAATGGAGCTTCTTCATTGGAAGCTAAGAGCTAAACGTAAACATTCTTATCAACGCAGCGCAGAACTCGCTTATTGTACACCGTAATTGTTTGTTTTTCAATTGTATTTTATTCCTCCTCACTGTGTGAAATTTAACAAATATTAACCTGCCTGTTCATTGATTCAAGTAAGATATAGATTATTAACGTGCCCCCGAGTGTGTCATGTCTGTTTTTCTTTGAAAAGGAGGGAAAAGTGCCGAATGACGTGTATAACCACGCACGTGACATGTGCAACGGAGAATCCAAACTGGAGGATACAGGTCCTCAGGTTTGCAGACTATTTGCTGTAGGCATGATCTATGCCAGAAATCTCTCTCTCTCTCTCTCTCTCTCTCTGTCCACTGCCCCTCAAGTCAGGAACAGCAGTGGGAACAACAGCGGGAACAGCGTTTCTAGAGTCCAGACCGCTAGCACCCTGTGCACACAGCCATGGACTCTCCCCCGTGCTGCTGGGGTCTCCTCTCTAATGTGGACACCTGATGATGTACCTCCACACCCCTCCCCTGCACGTTAGGTCAAAGTCTGGGATCCTTCCATGCTCAATGAAGGCCCTTGATTGGGTTCTCACCAGCTTCCCAAAAGAAGCCCTTTGTGCCACCTACCATCTGACGTAATGACAACAGCAGAGTCCATATAATTTCCCCAATACACTAGACTGTGCCACATCCTCATGTCCGTGAACATCTGTTTTCACGGTCTACCTCATTCTTTCCTTGTTGTTCACCTAATGGAGTCGTCTTAGTCATCGTGCAAAATCCAGCCCATTTGGAAGCTACTTTGATAAGGCTTGTAGGATATCGGAGAGAAAACATGGAAAAAAAATGCATGCAGGACCGTGTATTTGTTTACCTGTCTGCTCACCACCTGGGCTATCACCGACCAAAGGGCAGTATTTTTCCAGCCTCATTACCAGACGCAGTATCTGGAACATTACAGGGTCTCAAAAGTCAAATTAAAACATGACAACACAGTAAGAGAAAGAGCAGAAAATTACTTAATTTATTCTTCAATACAGAAGAACTGAAGTGTTGCCCCTCCCAGATCCTCCCCTGACAAAGCCCCTAGGATGAACACGCAGCCGGCACCTGTGTGCTTGGGTGTGTACCTCACAAATATAACACAAACACAACGATGTCCTTTCCTGCTTAGAACTCAACCCATTGATGAGGAGGAACATTTATATTTCTTTTTGCCCTTATTCATCCTTTGTCAAGGAGAAAAATGTCTTGAAATGTTTTACTTTGTTGGCAGCCTCAGCCCAGGCCAGCCTTAGGCTTTGTCCTGTTTCGTACAAGGTACAGTGTAGGATAACGCGCTGACATTGCTCTTATGTATAGTGCCAACTAGCCAGTGAAATGCACCGAATGTCATTCTTCTCCAAGGTAAGATAGAGCAGGGCTTTGTCATTATTTTTTGTTCAGCAAGGAGCCTAGAGCAGCAAAAAGTCAACTCTGTGAAGAGTTGTTGACAATTATTGTGGACACAACACAATAAGACTATTTCTTGGTCACGGATTCTCTCAGGATCTGATAAAGACTATAGCCTTCCTCTTCCTAAATGTGCAGAGACCCACACAAGTTTGCACACATTGTCTGGAGGATCATAAATTGTGTGAAGCACATCTGTACAACCCCCCAAAAATGCCTCACTCCCAGACGGAAAACCACTGAGGCTGAGGGTGAAGTTGAAGCCTGTAATCCTCCACGCCATGGACGTGGCATTCTGGCCCCGGCCACCTTGAGTCCTGTCCTTTGCGGTCATTCCGCCTTCACAGTCCCATGTCCACTCCCACTGCTGAATCCCACCCTGTACCTACTCACTTGACCAGCCTCCCACCCAGTAGGGCTGAACCAGCTTCAATGTCCATGCACACTACACGGACTGCAGGCTCTGCACTTCGAGGAGCCGGGTAATAGAAATATTGCCAATCCAATCAAGTCTGTCTCCACCTCTCTCTTGTTGAACCCACCATTCATTCAGGAGGAAGGGTGAGGGGCTCGAGGACATGCACCCTACAGCCAAACAATCTTGGGTCAGACTGAATTCAGGCTCTGCACCTGCACAGGTAAGCCCAGATCTGTGACATATCTTTTAAATAATCCAAGTCCCCATTGAAATCTGGTGCCGATGACACTTGGTGTGCAGACCTGTGGTGGGGATCACAGGAGGTAACATGCGTGCAACATGCCTATCACAGTCCAGGCACACAGCAGGGCTCTTGTGTGTCAGTGTTCAGCCCTGACAGACAGGTGGGTGCTATGCCCTTATGGTGTGTCTAGAGCAGATTGTCTAAACTTTCTTGATTGGGCATCTTTTCAGCAAAAATAAATAAATAAATAAAACTTAAAAACAGTAAATGATCCTCTATTTACATATCAGTATGTATATTTATACACACATTATTGTGTACCGACAAATTATAATAATTGGGGAACACACATACTAATAAAACATCTAAAAGTACTTATTATATCTATAAACGGTACAAATCTTTTCTCTTCTGAGATGTATTAAGAATTTTTTTAAAGTGAGAGAAGTATCTTTAAATATGACTTATTATTTTTTGAAATCTTGCCTGTCACTTCATGAGAGAGCAGTTTCAAGCTCTATTTCTTACTTCCATTTATATTGATACTTGCTTTTAAGACCTGTCAGAGTTGAAAAGATACCTCACAAAGAAACATTCATCTCAAATGAAAGAAGAGTAACTCCTATATTGCCTACTCTAACTAAAGCATGTTACTTATTTTCCCATTATGACTATAGGTTATGCCAAGATTTGTACTGAAATTCAACTAATCAGTTTCTGTTGATCCCAAATGCCACAAGTCGTTCTTACAAACCACCAGAAGGTGTTAAATATATATATTTAAACAAATGGATTCAAAACATACTGAATTTTTTTTTACAGTCTTTAAAATTGTTTAAGAATTTTTGTTTCCAAATTCTGAGAGTTTGGAATCTGAGAGTTTTTATTATGTTTCAAATAGTACTTATAGCAAAATTTTGAAACTTCTATCACAATGACAGTTTCTAAACATCCATTTTCAAAGTGCCCTCTCCATAGTCCAAAGTTTCTTTTTAAAGAGATTCCCACTAATTATTATCATTATCTTTACTTTCAAGCACGACTAAATGTATTAATTTTTTGAGGGATATCTGCTGGCACCATACTTCTCTGGCCATTGTCCTCACCATAAACAACAGATTTGGAGAAGATGCTTTTGTAAAAGAACAATCTATCTCCCCTTTACGGTTGACAATCTGCTTAGAAATTTCCTATAAAGATATCTTTGTGGAACAAATGATTTTCACAGTAGTGTCCTACTTCATCACAAAGTATTACAAAATATTGCAATATAAATTATAAATCCGTTTACAGAGGCCCCCATAAACTGCATTATGGAGCAAAATGCCAAAAGCCAACAGAAGCATGAGGTTCCTAAGTTAAGCCCCTGCATTGCAGACTGCTCATTCATCTGCAGAGTATCACTCATGACACGCTGACATCTGCTGATGTCATGGGCATGACATCTGGAAAAGCTCAGGGTGTCTATACCCATCTGCATGTTTTATACCAAGCAAACTTAATATAGTTATTAACTTTAAAATAAAGAAGTTTGATATTTTTTATATCCCCAAACCTTGTGAACTTCCGAAACACAGAGCATTCTACTTTGGATGTCAATGCCCTAAATCCCCAAATAAGTGTTCAAATTCTCCTAAGATGAGTTACCCCATCACAAAGAATCAGTTTATAAACCAGAAAGATTGGTGGGTGCCTATCTGAGACCCAAACATAACTTATGACTGCCAGTATTTATTATGAGTAAAAAGCAAGATGAATAAGTTAAATATTATATAATAACAAATTATATATCTATGATAACAATATTATAATAAGTTATATACACATAACATTGACATGTATGCATTGTGCTGATCTATCTAAATCTAATTTAGTACACACACCCTTTGAGTTCCAACAAATGCTCTGCTGGATGGTATATAACTGGTATGTAAGTCGTATAGATGGAACTAGTATTAATTAGCAATATTGCTTCCTGGCTAAATCAGATCTTTATCTTCCCCTTCTCACTCTAACTTCCCCATCATCTATAATTAGTCTTCACAGTTAAAATGTCCCTAGGATCATATCCTGTGTTGTCATGGCTATAGTCAGGGTCATACACAGGTCAACAAATATTAAGACACGAAGGTCGTGTTATGCTTTTCTTCCCCTAAAACTCTCAGTTGCACCACACTTTATTCTTGACCTTGGTGAAGTGATCGTGTACTCTCTGCTATGGCCCAGGTACCAAGTGGCCCCAGCAAGCAGAGACCCTTGGGTAGATGTCATTGCCTATCTGCTCTGAGGGGCCGGCCTTGTAGGTTGATCATCTTTCCATCTTTTTTTTGGGGGGGGAGCTGGTGCTTTTTTGGAGATAGAGAATGAAAGCAGGGAGAGGGGCAGAGAGAGAGGGAGGAGAGAATCTTAGGCAGACTCCCCACTGAGCACAGAGCCTGAAGTGGGGCTTGATCTCAGGGCCCTGAGGTCATGACCTGAGCTGAAATCAGGAGTCAGATGCCCAACTGATTTAGCCACCCAGATGCACCCATCTCTCCATCCTTTGTGACGGGAATAAAGGGAACTACAGATGGCAGTGGAGAATAAAGGAAGGAAGTAGGGTTGGCTTTATAGTCCCATCAACTGGAGGCTGGGATAGAAGAATGAAACAGGTGAATTAAGAAAGTGGTACTCCTGCTTCCAACCAGGAGGGAGTAACATCAGTCCAGAGCGACTGAACTTAACTTTCTTACCATAAATGACCAACTGAACAGTGACATGAAGATACTAGACGTTGAAGAGTGAGGGGCAGTGAACTCTAAGAGATGGGCAGAGACAGGCTCTGTGAGGCCTGAGAACTCCCAGGAGAGGCTGCAGGAGTGGGGGTCCAGGGGGAGCTCAGCAGACTCCCTGAGTTGAGTCCAGGCAGACCAAGAAGGGCAGGTTTTCAGGACAGGGCACACACAAGAAGACAGCCCCCAAGAGTACCTGACAAGTCTGAGCAAAATGACTGAGGCTGAGAAGAACCAGCTCAAATCCCCACAGGAAGGCGTGTAGCACCCACGCAGGGGAGGGGTTAATGCTTGTCCCCATTAGCGGGCTGTTGGACCTTGTAATTCACAGGCATGGGGTCCAGTACGAAGAAGACCTCAGTTCTACAGCAAGGAGTAATCAGTTAGAGACTGGATATTGCTTAGATGCTGCCCAACACATTTTAAAAGCTAGACCACAATGGATCTAACTGTTTCCAAGTAACTTAACTACCTTTTTTTAAAGATTATTTTATTTATTCATGAGAGACACAGAGAGAGAGACAGAGACACAGTCAGAGGGAGAAGCAGGCTCCATGCAGGGAAACCGAGGCGGGACTCGATCCCAGGACCCCAGCATCACGACTTGAGCTGAAGGCAGACGCTCAATTGCTGAGCCACCCAGGTGCCCCGTAACTTAACAACTTCTAAGAGCAAAGGTAAAAAGTATCATTAGGAATGAAGATAGATCCAGCACTCAAAAAGGCAAAATTCACAATATCTAGGACTTTGTTAAGAATGACTGGGTATGGGGGCACCTGGGTGGCTCATTCGGTTGATCGTCTGACTCTTGGTTTCAGCTCAGGTCATGATCTCAGGGTCGTGGGATGAGCCCTGCATTGGGCTCTGCACTGGGCATAGGGCCTGCTTGTCTCTCTCTGCACTGCACGTCCCCCCGCCCCCCTCACCACTTGTTTGCTTTCTCTCTTGCTCTCACCCTTAAAGAAGAAGAAGAAGAAGAAGAAGAAGAAGAAGAAGAAGAAGAAGAAGAAGAAGAAGAAGAAGAAGAATTACCAGACATGGAAAGAACCAGGAAAATAAAATTCACAGTGAAGAGAAAAACCCATCAATCAAAACTTAGTTGTAGAACTAACGCAGATGTTAGAATCATCAGACAAGGACAATAAAACAATAATTAGAATTGTAGTCCATATATTCAAAAAGTTAAGTAGAGATGGAAGATTAAAAAAAATAACACCTAAATTCTACTTTTACAAATGGAATCTATGACGTCTGAGATGAAAGATACAGTGGATGGGATAAATGACAGACTAGACCACGGAGAATTAAAGATTAGTGAATTTCAAGAGGCAGTAATAGGAAGTATCCAAGATGAAACACACAGAGAAAAAAATAATTTAAAACTGTGAACGAAACACCAATTATGTTGAGACAGCTTCTTGTGGCCTGATACACATGTAATCAGAGTAAATGAAGGGAAGGAGAGACACAGGGGACCAAGTAAAATAAAATAAAATAAAATAAAATAAAATAAAACAAAATAATTGAAGCTAATGGCTTAAAATGTCTAAATGTAATGAAAACTTTAAACCTACAGATTCAGAATAAATCAACAAAATCCAAGTACAAGAAACATGAAGAGAATAATAAACAGCAAATAGTCAAATTGCTCAAACCCAGTGATAAACAGGGACTCTTAAAAGCAGACAGGGGGAAAAAGACTGGTATGTGTAAGGAAACAAAGATAAGGAATGCAACATTTATCATGAGAAAAATGCAAGCAGGGAGGTGGTGCAACTCGGTTCTTATAGGAAAAACATCCTGTTAACCTAGAATTCATTACTCAGAGAAAGTTCTTTTGGAAACTGACAGTAAAATAAAGACTTTTTAAGGCACAACAAGCTGAAATAGCAGGTATCACCAGCACACTGATCCCACAAGAAAAATTAAAGGAAGTCTTTGAGCAGAAGGAATGGAATACCAGATACGGATTGCCACCAACTAACAGAGCCTCAGACATGGTGACTATTCGGATAAAGACGTAGTATAATTTCCTCATTATTTAAATCTCTAAAAATAAACAACAGCTTAAACAATAATAATAATGTGGTGTGTCCCCCATAACATACGCCAAACTAAGATTTATGGTAATAGCACCAAGGTCAAGGGGGAAGAAGTGGAAATCCTGTGTGAGGGGATGCAAGGCCATTGGATGGCAAACTGCAAAAAGAAGTGCAATTTATTTTATAAAACCAAAGCCACCACTAAAAAACACAGCAACAATACAAGGGTTACAGCTAATAAGCCAACGGAGGAGAGAAAAAGAACTACGTGGAAGCTCTCAATGCAAAATGAGGTGAAAATGAGCACAAGAGAGACAAGGAACAGATGGGGTAAAGAGAGGACAGGCAGCGAGACCGTCTACTGGGCAACTGTGTTAATAATCCCGTTGAATGAAACATCCCGGGGTAAAGGCAGAAGTCGTTGACTCAGCTAGAGCAGGACCTACCGATGCTGCCTAAGGAAACGCAGCTTGTACATCAAGACAGAAGAGGTTAAAGAATGTAACTAGAGACGGTGACTGAGGAAGAGATGAGTCCTGAGGACGTCGGCAGCTAATAACCGGCCGGTCACATACATGGAGCACAAGGGGCGGAAGCGCAGGGCAATAGGGACCTAATTTCTAATTTCTCTTCCACCTGCCCCACCCCGGGAATCAGTGGAACGAGGAGACGGAAAACCAGTGAAGACCTAGACCTGAGCCACACCCACCGTCAAGCAGCTGGATCCAAGGGACATTCCCCGAGCGCCCCACCCGTTCCCAGATGCAGGATGCGTGTTCCCTTCCAGGCACCTGGGCAGCCGGCCTGGAGCATGAGGTGCTGGGGCCCCAAACGTCCCCGAATGCAGAGTCACGTCACGTGGAGTGTGTTCTGTGCCCAGCGTCATTGAGGGAGAGGGCGGCGATAGAAGTCCTTTGAGAAACCTCCAAATGTGTGGAAATGACGTGATCTACTTCTCAATAACCAATGGGTCAAAGGAAAAATAAAAAGGAGGGACGTGTGAAAGTATTTTGAGCGGAGGTGGGGGGACATGAGAAATAGCCCAGCACATGCCAGTTTGAGGGCAGCTGTAGACGGGGCCTGAGAGCGCCGAGCGCAGTCAGGATCCCTAACCTCAACCTCCTCCCCCAGCAGCTGGAAAAAAAACAGCCGATGAGAATCAGAATAAGTGGAAGAAAAGAAAGTATAAAGATCAGAGAAGAAATCAGTGGACCAGAAAATGGAGGGAAAAAAAGTAGAGAAAATAAATAAACTAAGACCTTATTCTTTGAGAAGATTGATAAAATTGGTGAATCTCTGGTAAGGCTGATCCTAAAAGGGGGAGACATGGAGAGGGACAGAAAAATAACGGTGTGTCTGGGTGAGAGAGAGAGACAGAGACAGAGAGAGACAGAGAGAGGGGAGGGGAAAGGAGGGGGAGGAGGGGGGATATGGGAGGAAGCAAGGGGATGGGAGGAGGTGGAGTGACAGAGGGAGGGGGAGAGGGAGGAGGAAGGGAAGGGGAGGAGGGGAGGAGGGGAAGGGGAGGGGGAGAAGTAGACTATCAGTATCAGGAGTAAGAGGGAAGGTCAGTACAGAATGTCCCTTATTAAAATATAATGAAACACAATAAAGAAACATTATGAACAACTTTAACCAATACATTGTAACAACTTAGGTGAAATAGAAAAAACTTCCTTGAAAGACACAAACCACCAAGCTCATTCAATAAGAAATGGGTACCTTAGACTGCCTGTATCTATTAAAAAGCTCAATAAAATCAAGAACTTTCCCCCCATGAAAACTCCAGATCCAAATTCCTTCACTGGCGAATTGTACCAAACATTTACGAAAGAAACAACACCAATTATACACAAATACTTCAGGACATTTGAAAGGAGGGGAGAACTCTCAACTCATTTTTCGAATTCAAGCCAGAGGAAGGTATTACGAGATAAAAGGAATAGAGAGCTATATCCATCACGAAGACAGAGACGAAAATTCTAAATAAAAATTTAACGAAGTAAATCCTCTTCGTAAGGTATAGTATGTCATCACCGAGCGGGGTTTAATCAGTGCTCGTTTAATATTTGAAAATTAAAGTGATTCATTATGCATAAACTAGAAACGAAAATCCACATTATCATTTCTAGATGCAGAAAATGTGACCCTATCCATCATGTATTTCTAAGTAAAACACTTAGCGAACTAGGAATAAAAGGAACCTTCCCCATGCGGGTAAAGGGCACCTGCACAGAATTCACGGCTTAATTTACATCCATGATCCGGGCTGAGACATAATGTCCTGCATTACTACGGTTAATCAACATGCTGGACATTGTAGCCAGCATAGGACGAAGTCATAAAAGAAATAAAATGCAGATTGATGAAGAAAAAGTAAAACTGTCTGTATTTGTAGATGATGTGACGGTTGTGTAGAAAATCTGATAAAGGCCACCAAAAAAGCTACTAGAATCAACGAGTTTAGCGAGGTTGTAAGACATGAGTACAAAGTTTAAAATTAGGCTAATTTCTCTATGCCAGGAATGAACATTCAGACATTGAAATTAAAAATATCTTACAATGACACCCAAAATGTTAAATATCTGGGTAGAAAATTGACAACGAGCAGGACCTAAAAACCAAAAGAAACTTTGCTAGAAATTAAACGAGACCCTCATCCGTGGAGAGCCACATGGTGCCTGGGCTGCAGAAGACACGGTGTTTAAAACGGCACTTGCCCCACATGGACAGTTTCACCGCAATCCCAGTCAAAATCCTGGTGCTCATTTCCTAAAGAATTTGACAAGTTGATCCTGAAATTCACATAGAAATGAAAAGGACCGAGATGAGCCGAAGCAGCTCTGCAAAGGGACAGAGTGGGAGAACCAAGACTACCTGATTTCAGGATTTATCACAGCAGGACAGTAATTGGCACGGTGCGCGGTGCTGGCGCAAACATGGACAGCAGGGCCAGGGGCACAGAGCTCGGAGCCCAGAAGCAGGCCCACATGTGGACACAACCGATTCTTGACACAGACGAAAATGCAATGAATAGAAAAAATGGAGCCCTTTTCAACAAACACAGTTGGAACGATCGGATAGCCATAATAAAAACTTAAACGAGGAGACCCGGATCCATACCTTGCACCATATATCAATGAACTCAAAATGGCTCGTAAACTCAACTGGAAAAGAGGAAACACGAAAATTTCTAAAATGGAACATAGACGATCTTTACGACTTTGAGTTACGCAAATATTTTTTTTAGATATACTATCAAACATACAATCCATAAAAAGACATTATTAGTTTGGACGTCATTAAGACTAAAAAGGTTTGTTCTTCAAAGGCACAGGTGAGAGGTTGGGAAGAGCAAGCCATAGTCTGGGAGGAGATATTTGCAGATCGTGTGGAAGACTTGTGTCTAGAACACACAAGGGACTCTGACAGTGCAGGAATGACAAGCAGCCACCCCGATTTAAGGGGAAAACACGGGCAGATGATCTGAGCGGAGTCTTTATGGAAGAAGGCATATAAGGCAAAAGAAGCACGTGAAAAGATGCTCAGCATCAGCAGACTCTGGGGAAATTCAGATTAAAACCCCAGCGTGACGGCCCTCCACGCTGGTTAGAAAATAGCAATAAAGAGACCGATCCTATAAAGTCTTGGGGAAGGTGTGGAGCAGGTACAGGGCTCACATATCGCTGGCAGGGACGCAACTGATATACTTTGGAAAATAGTTTGCGAAAAAATTAAACTGACACCTACCACATGACCCAGTCATGCCTGGTATTTCCCCAAGAGAGATGAGAGCGTGCGTCCACACCAAGAATTCCACATGAATGCTTTCTATAGAATTGTAATTTGAAATAGTCGGAATTCGAATGACCCAAAAGCCCATCACTCCAGGTCGCTGCTAAATCTTGCAAGACCCATGCAATGGGACAGGACTCAGCACCGCAAATGAGTGCACTACTGATGTGATGCTTCTCGAAACACTCAGGTTCACAGGAAGAGCGAACAAAGAGTGCATGCTGGAGAGTGCGGTTTACACAAAACCCTAGAAAATGCCGACTCATCTCTAGAGACAAAAAGCAACCCGAAACCCCCGGGGTTGCTCCAGGGGTGTGGGGGTGGGGGGAGAACAGGAGACTGGGGTTCAGCAAAAGCGTGTGGGAACTACCTTGGCTGTGCTGAGAGGTGGCTGTAGGCGTTTGTCAGAACTTCCAGAACCATACACTTTAAATCAGCAGAGTTTGGGTGTGATTATAATTCCACTGACCTATGAAAACAAGAGGGGTTGGCAAGGCGGGGTGGGGGGGCGGAAGAGCCCCACTCAGCCCCCTGCGGACTGTATCCTGCCTCCGGCCAGTGGACAGAGCCAGTCTGCGCAGGAGCCACTGGGAGCCCGGTGAGCGCACCCTCCTGCCTCCACTGCCCAGGTTCTGGTCTCTAAGGTCATGCAAATTTCGAGACCAAGAGGCGGGTCGTTCATTTCTTTATGTGAAATAGAAGCCATGAAAATCTGCACTTTGGTATATGGATCGATTTGGCTGCAACGGAAATGATATTTGACTCTTCGGAGGAAGGCGGTCTGAGTCTGGAGGGCCCGGCCGTTGCTGAGGGAGCCTGGTGCAGAGCGGGTTAGGGCCGTGGAAGCCAGGGCTGCGCTGAGCTCCGGAAGGCCAGCTGCTGTGGGCTTTCCCCTCCCCGGAGTCCTGGAGGGCAGCTCCGAGCCGGTGTCCTGTCCCCGGTCCCCGTCACGGGGAGGTGTTCTCTATCCACACGCGGGCGGCCCAGGGCAGACCCCGGGAATGGGCACTGGGAAAGGACTTGCAATGGCAAATGGGAAGGGATTAAAATTGGCTTATTTTTTTAATTTTATGAAAAATGCTCTGTCCCCAGCCTTCCCTGTCTGGCGGAATTAGAACTAACAGGCCCACCCCGGGCAGCAAGGGTGCAGGGTGGTGAGAGCGAGTGTGAGGGGGGGTGAGGGGGGGGGGTGCGGAGGAGCAGCACGGTCGTGCCCGGAGTGCTGGGCCCCGGCGCAGTGCAAGCCCACTGCTGACGAGGATCGCAGCCCTAGCAGTGACTGCAGAGGGGGGTGAGGGAGAGCAGGAAGTGAACCCGGAGAGGAGGGTAGCCACAGCGAAACCAGAAGAGGCCGCATAAGCACCGTTGGCAGAGTTGTGCTCCTTGGAATGTCTGGTTTCGGTAACATGGTCTACCCATGTTAGCCCACTTTTCTTCTACTAAACTGTTTCTTTCCAGAGAACTCTTCATGCAGGCCTTGAGGTTACCTTCATAGGATAAGAGCATCACTTCAGAGGTGTCCCGAGCACTGGGGCAGAGCCACATCGCTGCAGGAGAGTGGATCGGCAGCAGCAGACGCAGAGGGGGCTTGGGGACCTCTTGGACTTCCTTGATGGTGAATTAGGAGTTGGCGCCTGCTGACATTTTCTAGCTGAACCACATTTAGGTTCAAGATTGTCATCAAGGAGTGGCCCCAGAAAGCTGATTCAGGTAGAGGAAAGGCCTGTTCAGAACTAGTGAGAGGCATAGAATGCATCTGAGGTCCCTGGCCGGGGACTGCCCCATCCCACGGCCACTGTGGATGGCCACAGCCACTCAGAAAGAAAGTAATAGGAGAGAAAACAAAACGGGGTTGAATAATAGAGAAAGAGCATGCACAGAGCAGGCACAGGCCACAGCCACGATCCGCCCCACAGAGGCAGCCGCCGGACTCCCCAGCCCCGGGCCCCGTCAGGCGGGAGCTGGACGCCTGCAAGTCTAAGGCCCCAGCTGATAACTCATAACCAGTTCTCCTTTGTCAGCCACGCTTTCGTAAGTCGTGTCTGATGCAAACCAACCAACCTTGAACAACCTTCCGGTATTTGCATTTTAGAAGAGAAATTTTATATGGAAAGGCCTTCAATTTCCAAAGGAGTGGAAATCTCAAGACAAGACTCCTGGGTCAGAGCGTTAGAATCCTCTTGTGAAATTCTGCAGCCCCTGCTGTGGGGGCTGCCGCGGGCGTGGGGGCCGCCCACGGGGAGTCCCCGGGTACGCGAGGGCAGCTTGGCAGCCTTCCGACCTCGCCGAGAGCCGGCCGGTTGAGCACCCTGTGTTATTTAATTAGTAAAGGACTTTTCTTACAGTTTCACAGATCAGGGCCAATTTTTTTTTCCTATTATGCTTCAAGGGCTACCAGACAAGGGGAATAAGAAACACACTAGCACACATATGCATAATACACGATTTACATCACACACTCTATTTATGTAATTGATAGAGTACTTAAAATTGTATATCTTAGGTAACATCTTAATATATTTTATGTTAAATATCTACATAGTATGTCACATATAATTTGTATCATATTGATGAAATTATACATTATATATCTTAGAGAATCTAGACGGTAGAAGAGAGTTCACTATCTTTTTCAGAAATGTTTCTCTTTCCTATATTTTTCCTAAATTATGGATTTATGAACATCTATAGGAGTTAAGTATTTATAAGCAGATGTTTGTAAATGGAAGAGTATGTGTGGATCTCGTTTGGGCTTCATCAAGAAGGCTTTAGGGAGAGGGAAGGAGACTCTAGACTAGACTCCACGTAGACTCCACATCTGTTGCCACTCTCTCACCTCCAGGAGAGGAAGGAATCTCAAACTCTGGAATTTGCGTTGTCATGACAAAGCCCTAATCTGATGTCATGGCGAGAAAATGTAAAATATTGGATTTTTTTTTTTCCCCAAAAATAACTCTTAGTGTTGGCTCCTTAAAATGCCTTGGGAAGTTATAAGACATGCAGATTAAAAGAAAATCAAAAACACTAACATATGAGATTTAAAACATAGCAGAAGTTATCTTCTGCTAAATACAAAAGTGTCAGCCTCCTTCCTATCCCTGGAGGGAGAGACCTTGGCCCCGTCCCGCTGTGCCACCCCCCCCACCGCCCCGTGCCGTTCAAGGAGCTCGGCCAGGGCCCCCTCCCTCCCTGCAGGGTGGACACCCAGCCCACTGGCAGGGGATGGTGCTGAGCTGTCCACCGGTGAATCGTCTCTGGAAATCAGAGCCCAGTCACTTCTTTTCTGGATCAAGATAAGCAAAAACAAGAATTGATGAAGGAATTAGAATAAAGTTGAAAAGGCTAACAGGCCGGTCCCTCCCTACGTTTTCACGCTCATAAAGGTCTTCAGTAGGTTGTTCACAGGGTAAGTGTCTCTCCTAAAGATAATTCGAAAAAAAAATAATAATTTACGCGCACTTCCTTATTTCATAGTGAGTCAGTCACAGAACCGAAGTCAGATTTATCAACTTCACATTCCTTTCTTGTAAACAGCGTGCAACGTTTTATTGTTTCGAAAACTAAAAACCTGATTTTGATTGGCTCCGTAGTGACACGGAGCATTAGGCGTTTCTAAAAATAGCTGATTCGTTGGATTGCAGGGAAATTTTCATTTTTTAAATTATTTCCTCCACATGTTCCACCATTTGTTTCATATATTTTTACAAAGATTTCACAGACCAGTTTTTATCTTTATAAGATGGGATGCGAGCAGATAACTAGGAGCTCAAAGTCCAAACGTCTATTTTGCAATTAGCCTTCAAACTGGAGAGATATCCACCCGGCACATTCTATTTCTTCATTTTAATTTTGGAAGGTTTTCAATTTTCCCTTCTAAAAGTTAAAAAAAAAAAAAAGAGTTTTAAGCAAAAGCTTTGAAAACACAGAAACACAGGTGAGCCCCACGTGTAAATAAACTCACAATTGAAACTGCCTCCGCCCACCTCCTCCACGTGGGCCAGCGACGGAGGGCACGCGGCACACAACCCCAGCACCCATAGGTCAAGGACAGGACGGCCCCATAGCGCTTCGGGGGCTCCGACTGCGTTCATAGGTGAGATATGTGTGTGGTGTGATGGTCTCTTAGGATGACTCTCTGGAAGTGGCTCATCCGAAGAAGAACTAATGAAAGGAAACGAGACACTTAAGGAGAAGAAACCCGTTTAAGCTCCTAGACTATCATCCAGCGAACCTTCTTTCAATGTGCACATGGACCGCACCCTTTGCCTTGGTTGTAAGGAAACACTCGAGGAAGAGTTTCTCCCCTTTGCCTGAGAACCCGTGGTGTCCTCCCTCACTTAAAAATAGAAGACCCACAGCAACACGTGGCAGTCGGGAAAAGGAGTCCAGCTGAGATCTCCTAACACAGCCGAGGGTGACAGCTCTGTGTCCGCTGCGCAAAATCCACATCCCTGAGAGGGGGAGACCATGCATGGCTGCAGGACCACTCCGTCCTCGTTTCAGATGTGGGCAGGTGCCCGGGACAGGGGCAGAGCGGCCGCAGCCTCGCCCTCTCCGTGCCGCACCCTGGTTCCCACTAGGAAAAGAATGAGGATGCGTCTGGAAGGCCTGCGGAAGGTCTGGGCCCAGGGCTGGCCTCGTGGGCGCACGGCCCGGACATTCCCACGAGGCCCAAGCCTGGCGGGGCCCACCCCTGGGTGAGCGATCTGCTGTCGCCACCCTGAAATTCCTAGTGGTATTTGCAGGAGAGGCCCTGCGTCCCCGCTTGGCGCTGGGCCCCGCAGATCACGGGGCCGGTGCCGTGTGGGCATCTATCCTGAGGGACGCCGCCTTTCTCAGATGACGTTCAAGGAGCTTTTCTCAGGCTCCTGGCCCACGGCGGAGCGGCTCTCAGCTCGCGGCCCCCGACATGGAGAAATCTGTCCCTGTGAAATAGGTGGTTGTCAACCTGGGACGCGTTCGTAATAGCTGCCCGCCCGCCCTGGGCGTGTCCGAGTCACAGACAGGGGCCGGCATGGGGACCGCAGAGCCCGCCCGAGCTGCCCTCGATGGCTCCCCGAGGGCCTAACCCCGCGGCCGCCCTGGTCGGGAGGCTGGGGGCGGCCTGAGAGCCTGGGCCCAGTCTCCTGACCTCAGCTTTACGTTCACAGTTCTCTGTCCGCAATTCAAGCAGAGGTGGTGTTAAAACGGTCGTGTCATTCCACGCCACCCTTTCTCGCAGACCTCGGAGAAGGTGACGGGACCTTAGGAAAATGAGCCAAGGAGGCCGCGGGCCCAGGGTCACCCTGTCCCTGACCCTTCCTGCAGGCGGGGCCATGCGTGTCTACACCGTGGGCCCCTCGAGCCTTCCTCGGTGTGACACCCGTCTAGCGTGCAGGGGCACAGCCCGCTCTATGCCTGACAAGCTCAGGGTCAGCCTGGAGCCTCGCTGGGCCTGCCCTGGGCAGGGTTCCTCCTCTCCCAGCATGTCTGTCCTTTCTGGGGCGGGCTCCCTGACATCTCTGCAGGTGGAGGTGAACTCCCAGGTTCCGCGCTAATGGACATCCTGGTTACCCTACCATCTCCCCATGTTTACGGGGTGGCGGGTATGCATGAGTCTATTGCTTAGAACCTGCTTTGTCTTAGAATTTTCCTAAACGATGGGCAGTGCTCAATCCCCCCCTTGCTCCACCCAACTCTGTGTCTGACTCGGCAGGACGCTCACCCCTCCCTGACACACTTTCCTCTCTGGACTTGCGGACTCCCCTCTCGGGCTGTCCTTCCACCCGGAGGGATGCTCTTCCCCAGGCTCTGCTCCGGGTCCCTCTCGTCCTTGACTGTAGACTGTTGCAGATCTCAGCATGCAACGCTCTGCTCTTCTGTGTTTCTTCTCTGGCCGATCTCATCTGGGTTCATGGCATTAAACACCGTCTGCACACCATGGAGTCCTGGAAGCATAATTCTGGTCTGGAACTTGCCTCCTCTTTAGGACCAACTGCTTGACATCTCCACTTAGCTATCTACGGAGCATCTCAAACTCCACGTGGCCCCCTGGGACTGCTCATGTTTCCCATCCACCCATGCCTCCTGGACCAGCCGCCAGGCCAGGGAGACGGGGCTCACAGAATGGTGCCAACGAGCCGGGGCTTGCAGTCGGCACCTACATGGGGCCCCGTCTCGTCCGAGTCCACCAGCCGGCACACCATGTGGGCCCCAGGGCATGAGGAAAGGCAGTCAGTGCTGTCTGCTAAGGGGGCTCCTGAGCTGCTGTCCCTTCCTTGTTTATCTGAGCTAAGAGAAAGAGGATAGTTTCTCTTTGGGAATAGGATTTCAAATATACTGCATATCACTCCTGATTTAAAATGAGTTGAAATGATCTCAAAACAATATGTCTATGATGTTCAAGTTCAGGCAACATATACTTTCTGAAAGGACATTCTCACTAGATTATAAAATTAACTTTAATACTTTGACTAATTTACACCATTCAGGAGGAAAAAATTGGAAAAGGAATTCACATTTGTTGACCACCCACTGTCTGCTAGACATGGTGCTGATCCACATATTTGCCCATTTAATCCTTCAGATATCCTGAAGGCGTCCTACTGACTCCAGCTTGTAGTTGAGAAAACAGGCGCTCACAGACATTAATTATATTGCCCAATGTCACACAAGTCGTCACGACTTGTAAATGCCCAGAATTGAACGCAGAGTTGCTGACGCCCACCCCTGGTACAGCCCCATGCGAGGATTAGAGACGATGCAATCATCACTAAGTATCAAAGGCAGGGCAAGGTGCAGCTCCGTCATATACTCCGTATCAGGCCTGGTATCTAATTAAGTATTTTAGCCTCATAGAATTAGGTTAGGAGTACAACCATGGAAAAATCCTTCATAAGACTTCCAAATCATTGACCACAATATATTTAAAATTTGTGCAATGGGCTTATCATAGTGATTTCACTGGGGACACAGTTCAATCACCACCATGCTAGATTTTTAAACACAGCCAAATAGAAAATAAACTGTATCATCCAGTGAATGGGTGTCCTGTCTAAGTGACACCCATTTTTGAATACTGTTACTCATTAGAATGCGATTTCTTGCCCACATCACAGTGGAGAGCATCTTAGAATTGAAAGGGAGCTTAGAAGCGTGTGCGTATGTAAGTATGTATTTATTTTGCCAAACCATTTTATTTTACAGATAAGGTTATTTATCTTTATGTAACCGTTTCTTGATTTAAGAAAAAAATTAAAGATCTTTTTAAGCTAGCGTTATGATTACAGCCTAGAAACACATTCTCTCTAGAAAACATTAAAAGAGCTCCCATTTATATAATTTACTCTGGCACAAAAAAAAAAAAACAAAAAAACGTTATCAGTCATAATGTTACAGAGGTGAGTTATAGAGATGTCATCGTATCTTCCTCCGAAACCTTAAAACCCAGGTGTCATTTTCACTGCTTCTTTTAAAGGTAACAGGTAAGGATTGAGTATTCACCGATACAAGAGAGCTGTGCTGGGTCGTGAGCATATTCACTATATATTTTTTAAGATCACAGGACCTCTGCAAGCTCATAACAAGGCCTGTAAGCGATGGAGAAGGGTATGAAATGAAATGTAGAGATCTTCCAAACACCCGCGCGACTCTTCATCCCCACACCCTGCCGTAAATAGCTTGTTGGGGACTCAGCTGGTATATTCTGTGTCTTTACAAACTATCTGCACATACAGGTATAAATACATAAATATACACATAGGTGGGTCTGTATGAGCTAGGGTTCCTATATCTAAGCATAGACACATCTTTAACGTGACCTTTTATACAAATAGTCTCCTAGGACTCAATAAGCTTAAGGTGAGTTCTTTATATGTATCCCCCCTGGTTAGCATTTCTTGATGGGCTTCGTTCTGTTTTAAAACCATGTGGCATCCCTTTATTTTGGTGATGCATGTTCATTCATCCTTTCCCCGGTACGTGAGCACTGCGGGGTTTCCTATGGTTTTACTGTGACATGGGTAGCACAGTGAACGACCTTAGCTGCACAGCCTTGTACGCGATGCACCTGTTTTGTAGGATGAGTTTCTGTAGGTACAACTGTCAGGTCCAAGGGCGTCCACATGTAACGTTTGGTGGACCTTACCAAATGTATCGCTGGAAAGTTTGGGGCAGCTTGCGGAGCCCCGAACAGAACAAGTGGCTTTGATACCTAAATGCTCTGTGGCCTACAGGTAGGTGATGGGCCTGGAACCCGACGGGGGGCTCAATCACAGGATCCTGAGATCATAACCTGACCTGAAACCAAGAGTTGGATGCTTAACCAACTGACTGAGCCACCCAGACACCCCAAGCTACATTTTTTTTTCAAGATTTTATTTTTTTTAAGTAATCTCTACACCCAACATGAAGCTTGAACACACAACTCCAAGATCAAGAGTCGCTTGCTCTACAGACTGAGCTACCCTTAAGTCTTGGACCAATCCCGCCCTGGGTCTCTGCTAATACCCATTTTCAGCTCACCTAGGGGCTGGGATACTCAGGTTGCCAGGTGAGGGGAGGGGTCAGGTTTACCTGTTTCCTGGCTTTGTCAGCAATGTGAGACTCCTCTAAGTGAAAACAGGAAAACCAGGCTTACAAACTGAAGATTTACAAATTCCTTTGGAGAGAAGCAATTTGTTTTAGAGTCCTTGCCATTGTTAAGCGGGGCATTGTGCCTGGCAGTCCCTTTAGTTTCACTTTTAACTGTTTATTTGCCTGGCTGGTAGCTTCGAGTTCAAAATAATTCCTCTTTTCTCCCCGTTTTGAATTACATCTTGAATTCTACAGTGACCTGTCAGTAGATGGAGCCGTACGATTCATCTGACAACCCTTTTATATGGTGAATAGTGACTTCTCAACATGAAAAATCAGGAGATTGACTTTGTTTTATAATTGAACACCATATTTATAGAAATGATAAGGAAAATCAGACAGCTGCTTGAGTTAGGTCTGTGATAAAGGGAAAAACAACCTGAGTGCTAAATGGACCCAACCCAGCAGTGTGGTTTGCCTGTTTCTTAGGGCTTTGAAGGTTTGGTCTTGCTGGCAGGGATTTAACTTCAAGCTCTGATTTCTGAACATGACTCATTAGCGTGTATGCTAACTAGTATGGGTTTCCCTTCCCTGTGACTTCCCTGGCCTGCTGGCTTCAGCACTCGGCGTATCCAGCGCGTGTGGAGCTTGAGCTCCTGGGATGGGATCGTTTGCGAGTCTTGCCGTCTTGTGCTGGTGACACTGGAAAACTCTCTGCACCCAGTCCATCTCCGCCAGCAAGCCTCATGCCCACAAGGTGACATGTGACAGTGGAAGCCAGCTCCGACCCAGATGCCAAGCTGCGGAAAATCCCCCCAGTAGCAGCTGGGGTGTCGTGGGCTCCACAGGCAGCAAAGCTGACAGCCCTGACGTCGCCTGTGGCTCTGTCATGTAGCGAGGCTGCTCGCTGCGTTCAAGGATTCCACGTGAAGCCATTTTTCTCTGACTTACCTTTGATCCTCAGCTATTTGCATATTGTTATGAGCTCAGGGGCAGAGAAAAGCACCTGCGTGAATACCTCTGGAGAGCTCTCCGCAGGGCTTCCCCCTCCTGGAAAATCAGATGCCTGGGCCCGGATGCTGGCCGGGCTCCCGCAGCGCCACTTCCAGAAAGCTTTTTCATGCAGATCGGGTCCAAGGGTCAGGCCCACCCATGGGTCTGTGGGGGAAATCCAGTCTCGCCTGATGCTGGGTGCGGAGCAAAGCTCAGCAGAGGCGCTTCTCAAACACATCCACATAGGGAGTGAGGCTATCCAGCTCTTCCCAACTGGGGGCACTGCCTTCATCTCCTGACTTCAGGGGTTCGCAGACTGATGAGTCAGACGGGGGGGCGGGGGGGGGGCTCTGCAAGGAGCAGGAGAGAACCATGTCCCAGGTTCAAGAGGGAGGGGGATGTTCTCTCCTCCGGTCATTCACCCCCACCCCCACCCCCATGTGCCACACGTGTTGTGCACTTGTCCTCTCTGCATCTCTCTCGTTCTGGAACTCTTTATTATCTCTGTTTTTCTGTCTCTCTCTCTCTTTCCTCTCTCTAGCTCTCCTCGATTTCTCTGTGTCTACCTATCATCGATCTATCCTCTGTGTATCTTGATCCCTACCACTGGCTAACTCTATAAACACGTATAGGTTGGCTGGGACATTACGCAGGGAGTTCAAGGCGCATTGGGGATAAACAGTAAATACAGAAATGAAACCAGAGACAACCGATCTGACGAGCCACACAACGGGATTTCTCTTTACCTCCCGCACATCCCTCTAATCCCACATTTAGTCTTTCTTTGGTTTGTTTGATTTAGATTCTGGTTTTGCTTGATCTTAAAAGCAATCAGAATAAGCAACCAGCTATGGTGGTTCTTTTCGGAGGTACACATAGGTTTTGTCTGAATCGGAAATACGCACAAATTGATGCCACAAATCCACTTAGTAACGGAGGAAACGTTCATTCTACAGCTATGGCAAAGGTGTATCTTGCAATTATCCCTAGGAAAGACAGCACAGAGACAGGCTGTTAACTTCCTGGAGGTTCTGCTCCTCCTCTTCTCCTTTTCCCCATGTGTACCAGCCCTGGCCCTGCACCTCCACCTAAATGGCATTTCTTATGCCTCTGGCCCAGCCAAGTGTGTCTGTGAAGCAGGGAATCAGACTAGATTCTGGCTGCAGGGTCTGCCCTGAGGCTGACTATTGGGTGGGACACTATTTATAAGGCGTTGGACTTAGTGCCTGGCACACATTCAGCACTTGCTCCTCCCCTGAATGTCGTAGGCACTCAATATGTATTTTTCGAACAAATGAGTGAATAATAATAATATTTAAAAAGCTCTCGTGTTTCATCTCTGAGGAATCCCGGAGAAAGTCTCTTTTACAGAGCGGAGCCTTGTCAAAATCGTCCGGTGAGCTAGACGCAGGACCAGGACGACACTCGAATTTTATCTCCTTCTTCAGGGGCTTTCCTCCCCTCTGGAATACCTTACCTTTGTATTTGTTGAACTGAATTGAAATGAATGTTAAAAAAATTAAAAAAAGAATAGGACAAGCAATCTGATATTAATGTGCAAAGGCACAGATTGTCCTTTCCTTGAGTCACCTGAGAATTGAAAGCTACCTGAGTGGGAGTCCCGTTGAGCATAAGAGCACTGTCCCTTCCACCGCTGACTTCTAACCAGGTGAAAACAAGGGGGGTCCTCGGAGGAGGCAAACTTCCACTGACCAGGATCCCAGATAATATGACTGCGATGCAGAAAGAATGTCCCTGGGGACTGGGAGGACGCAGGAGACCCCTTGAGTGCAGAGCCACTATGATGTGCTATTGCACCACGCTGCCACCGTGGGCCTCCCCCCCAGCCCCTATCTCTGAGGCTGCGTGCTCCACCCCCGGCTATATCCCCACACCTAGTGCAGACTGGCCTCGGGCCTGAGACCACTGCTGAGTTCACTGCATGGACGGAGGGAGAAAAAGTGGCAGCCTTAGGCACACACACTAGAATGAACACCACAAAATAAGGGCTCCCATTTGCCTCACAAAGAGATTTTTGGGGGAAAGTAGAACCAAACACCACTAGACGCATAGTCAGAACACGAGCCCACAAGGATCATGGGACAACTGCTTTGCATAGTTAGGAACCAATATCGGCAGGTGCATTGTTGAACAAAAATAAATCCCATAGTGGACTGTAGAGACGTGTCCAGATTCTCATAATATTTCGGCACAAAAATGATTTGGCATTTTGTTGTAATAAATAATAGAAAAATAGGAGTAACTTCCACTGCTTAGAAATATTTTTTGTTATGGGGAATGTTTTTTCCCTCGCAAGAGGCAGTGATGGGAGCAGAGGCACACAGGCACCAGCCTTCTTAGCAGGCTTGCAGCTCCAGGGTAAGTCCGTGCCCGTTTTGTACAATGAAATGTGAAATCAATCTACCGAGAAAACCTATTCCGTACATTTTAAATGGCAACTTGCTTATAGTTATCAGGTCAAGAAGCTAGACTTGTGAAGTGCAAGGGGATATTCGTCTCCTTAATGTGCGCACATCCTACTCATTACGGATTGGAATTAAGCAGAGTAAGGAATGAGAACACAATTCACACACACTGCTGTTTTCAGAGCATTTCAATTAAGAATAATAGCATTGGATGAGCTTATAATTTCAGACTTGTCTTGGCTTCCTTGCTCTGGAGATCACAGACAAGGAAGGGCCGGAGTCGTGCTCTGCGCTGGGTGTGGATGCCGCAGACAACACAGTTACTGCGGGGCAAATCGGGGGAAGGCTTACATTCACTTTTGGATACACAGTAAACGAGTTTGCCGTCACCAGTGCTTGAGGGGAAGGATGGGAAGTGAGGAGCAAGCCTCCTTAGCACGCGGCCGGCCTCGCTCAGGTGACGTCCTGCAGGGCCTACTTCACCCAGAACCCCAGCATTGATGCGCTGGTGTTTTTAAGAAGCAACGCCTGCAGAAGGGGGCAAGAACGTCCTGGCTTGAGTCACGGAGTTTCTTCCAGGCTTGCCTCTCACCCAGGGAATGTGAAGCTACACCCACTCGGATGGGTGAGCCCTGAGCCTGGAGGACTCAGGAGAAGCAATCCAGGCTGTTCCTGAAAGCAGGCTGCTTTGTTTGGAGCGGAGCGGGATGTTCGGGCCTCCTCCCACTGCCTCCCATCCTCCCGTCTCCCTTCCTCTCCCTGCTCCCAGTCTCCGGCCCCTGTGTGCACTCCTGCCACTGGTGCCCTCAGGGCAGCCTCCTCCCCTGTGTCCCGACTGCCCACCTGAGCACCTGCCTTCCGGCCTGCCGTCGCTGTGGCAGCTGCGGTGCCCCCTTAGAGGCGCATTTCTTAGCTGGGTGATGTCACCCTTGTCCCCAGCACTGTCAGCTCCCAGTCCCTCGACACTGACACCCCGCCAGCACTTGGTGCCCACTGCGCTCCCGGCCCCTCTGGCCCGCCCTCTGCGCTGCACGCGTGATTCTTTTCCACCCGTGCCTGCATTCTCATTGGCCAGGGGGCCGGTCCCTCAGAAGAGCTCAGCCCCAATCCCCCCAACGCCCCCCAGCAGAGGAGCCAGAGCCTCGGTCTAGTTCCCGGGGGATTGCAACTCGTGTTGTTGAACTTACTTCTGTACATTTTACAAGTGCCCCCATCATGCCCCCATCACCCTTCGCCTCAGTTGATGCGGGGATTTCCGTGGTGCCAGGTGAACGCACCTGTGACCTGTCCTGCCACCAGCAGGTGGAGGAGCAGGTGCGCGTGGAGGGCGGGTGCGTGCAGAGGGCCGGGTGGGCACGGAGGAGAGGGTGCCCGTGGAGGGGCGAGGGCACGGAGGGCCGGGTGCGCAGGGAGGGTGGGTGTGCGCGGAGGAGCAGGTGCATGAGGAGGGCCGGGTGCCTATAGAGGGGCAAGGGCGTGGAGGGCCAGGTGCGCGCGGAGGAGCCAGGTGCGTGCCGAGGGGCAGGTGCACCCAGGGCAAGGACTCCTCACTCTGCACGGCGCGAGGAGCTGTGAGGTGCACAGAGAAGCGCCCTGGCCTCCCTCTGCCCCCCCCCACCCCCGGGGAGCCCGGGATTTCGCACGTCCAATTCAGCCCACTGCTCCGCAGCTGCAGGTTCGGAGCCCGCCTTCGTCTTCATCTGTGCGAACACTGCCAAGGACTCAGGGGCTTTCCTTTCAGCGACTGACCTCTTGGAAGGAGGCCCTTGAATATTATCACCGTACCTCCCCTTCCCCGGACGCTGCGTGCCTCGTCCTCTGCCCTGCCTGGACCCCTTCCTGCGCCTCTCCTCCCAGCCCTCGCTGGTTCCCACGCCCTGGCCAGCTCCGGCTGATGCTTTGGAATATTCAAGACTAACTGCTAACCGGGGCTGTTAGCACCACACATGGGGGTGGGCACAGAACCTGCCACGCCGGATGCACCTGTGCCAAGTGGCTTCGTCACACTAAGCCATGTGGGACCAGAGCCTCGCAACAGGCCCGCCTTTCACGACGCTGTGTGATTCGGTCAAACCTCCTAAGAGACTGGAACTTAAATGTTCCCCCCACAAAAGGAGTAATGACTGTGGGGCATGATAGGGAAGCTGGCGACCTAGGGGGTCATCCCACTGCCCGATAGAGACGTATTGAAGCAACACATTGTACCCGGGAAGCCTACCACAGTGTTACACGTCTGTTCTCACTCGTTTTTTAAAAAGTAACTAAAACTCTCCTCGTGTCACAGTTTTGGTGGCCTGGATAGAGAACAGGAAGCCAGGAATAGGGTTCTCAAACACAAAGCTTACGTCGCCACCACGCAGGCCTCACTCTAATAGCGTTCCCGTGATGCCCCCTTATTCTAAATGCCCGCAGGAGGTCGGGGGAGCAGGCTTCCCTTCAGAAGGCCAGACCTGCCCGTGATGTGCAGCGTTCAGGGGCAAGGACTCCCGCAGGCCAGCCCCCCACCCAGCACCCGGGGGACGAAGTCCTTCCTCCAAAGGGGGCGGCCAGGAGCTGAAGGTGCTCCGCAGAGTCTCACGGGTGGGAGTCCGTGAAGGCAGAGACGACTTCTGGGGCCGGCTCCTGCCTTGCTTGAGCAGTCGGGGTGTCCTGGGGAACCCCACACTTGAGACAAACTTCCAGCTAGTCCCTGCACTCGGCTAGCTGCAGGGAGGTCAGGTGAAGTCAGGGGGTTCAAATAAATTTATTATTAAAAAAGAAAGAAAGAAAGAAAGAAAGAAAGAAAGAAAGAAAGAAAGAAAGAAAGAAAGAAAATAAAAGCCAGTGAAGAAAAAAAAATATTTGAATAACAACAACAACAAAAAAAGACCTGGGTGTGGAGGCAAATACCTGCTGCCTTTTGTTTTCATGCGTAAGCTCCTCTGGCAAAGAGCCGCGGCCTAACTCCTCCGCAAGCAAGACACAGGTTTTATGAGCCTGTAGATGATTCCTCAGATGTGGAGCCCCGGGCCTTTCTCAGGACCCTGAAACACAGGGAACGTGTGACTTGCAGCACTTAGTGAACAAGGTTTAAATGGAGGCGGCGAGCTGCGGCTGCTGCAGACGGCCCTTGCCCGAGCGCTCCCGCTCCGGCGCCTGGGGCCACGTGCCCGCTCCTCGGGGCCTCCACCCCGACCCACAGAGCGGGGTGTCAGCCCACACCAATAGCTTCCCTGCCGTGGCCGGGAGGCAGTGCAGTGAGGCTCACTGCGTGGGCGTCATTCCAGGTTCACCTGGAGCGCAGGTAAGGCTTTGGTGATCACGTGCTTGAGGAACGACATCCTGCTTGGACATGCCTGAAGATGACCGTTGACCAACCGCGGACAGTCACTGTGCTGGGTCGTACACAGGGGCGGGGATCCCCTGTCATGCAGGGGCATCCGGGCCTGAGCATCCTCAGCAGAACAGCAGCCTGGACAGAGGCTGACCACAGTGTGTCTGAGGCGCTGGGCGTGGTGAGCACCGGTCAGAGCACATGTAGGGGCCCTGGGGCCCGGCTCCTGACCGAAAGGCCGGAGCAGTCCGCATGGCTCCCCAAAGCCCCGTCTGACCTTGCCCTAGATATTTTCCCTAGGAGTCCCCAGAGCCACAAGCACCCCAATGTCTTGGTAGCTGGCGCAGGCCTTTATCCTGGTCTTGTGTGATTTGGAAAGGCAGGGGCAGGGGCGGCGGGGGCACTGCAAGGACCCTGCCCGAGAGTAGGAGGGTGGCTTTGGGACCAGCGCTCTCCATCTTCCCCCTGAGGACCTGATCTGCTGTGCCAGCCGCGCTGAGCCCTCCTCCGAGCTCACACGATGGCAGGAATAGTTGTCTCCGCTTAGATGCTCTTTTCCCTGACGATGCATAAAAAAGCAGCGTTAATTCGAGAGCAAGACATGGATAGCCATTGTGTCTCGCTTAGCGCCAGCACCCAGCCCTCCGTGCAGCCGTGCACGCGGGTAGGGGAGCCCAGGACACACGACACAGACGTGTAGAATCGGGGCGCGCATGGACGCCGGCAGCTGCGGGCGGAGGGAGGTAAGGGTCTCTGGAATAGCAGAGGATGAGGCTGCCGTGACTTGCCTGGAGAACGTTCTCGGGACAGATGATCCGCGGCTACTGCAATCAACGGTGACGGTGGATGAGAGCTCTCCAGCTTCACACAGAGAAGTCCGTGCAACAAAATTCAGATAAAGAACAAACAGGAGACATAAACGTGGCTGTAAGGCCTCCAGACAGGGTGTCCGTGGGTTCACGTGGGAAGCACCTGGTGCCTTGAAGCGAGGTGGGCCGTGCCCCTCCGAGGGCCACACAGAGGGTCCCCCACGCGGCGGCTGGTCAGCTCCTGCCTGCTGCTGCAGCACTCTGATCCTGCTCTGCTGGCCGGAGAACAGCCCCCCCGCCCCCCGGGGTGCTCGGCGCCCCCCCTGCAGCCACTGTAGGTGTACAGGATCAGGAGCCTCAGGGAGAGGCTGGGCCATCAGCTGATGGCTGTTTCAGGGATGGAACTGAGATCAGGCTTCTCCCAGGAGAGCAGAGGCCGCCCCCCCAGGTCCCTGCAGTCCCCCCACCCCGGGGTCCCGCCTCTGGGGGTTCCTGGGGTCCCCTCCTCCTGGGCCCTGCTCTCCCCTCCCACTGGTCCCTGCTGTCCCCTCTCCCCCCACCGGGGTCCTGGCTTTGGGGTTCTCTGCTGTCCCCTCCCCCCAGGTCCTGACACTGTCTTTGCTTCCGCCTTTTCCTGTTTCATCATCATTCCTTCCTCCACCCTTGCCCGCTTTCTCTGCAATCTTCCTCAGCTCTCACTCCGTTACATGACGGTGTAAATCTAGCTCCTGACGTATTTCCTGAGGGCAGTGCTTTATCCCGTGCTCTGAAACCTGCTTGTAACGCACACACCGGTTTTTCTGCGCGTATGTGCAGGGAGGGAAGAGGCACTAAAGCCCCAAATGGCGACAGAGGCTGTTTCCAGGTGGAGAGATCTGGGGTGATCCCCCTTTTCACCCTTTACTTATTATTACTTTGTAATCTTGCATGATTAACTGTACTGTTTTCATAGCAATAACAATTCCGTATCCGTATCCACCTCCCTGCATGTGTCTCCAGACAACACAGGGAAAACGGCCGAGCCCTTCCTCCCTTAGACCCGGGGCTGCCTCCTTCGAGCCTGAGGTCGGGCCTCGGCCGGAGCACCTTCCCTGAGCTGCTCGTGGCTTTGCTCCCGCAGAGGGCGTCCCGGTCAGGGTGGTCAGGGGGCGCCGTCGGCCACGGCCCGTCTCCACCGTAGGCTCCCGAGCCCGTTTGCTTGCACGCCTCGTTGCCGACGTGGAGAGGACGTTCCCGCCTCAACAACAGAGGCCTCTAGGCCCAAGCGGCGCTGTCCAGGACCGGGACCAGAGCGACAGCCTAATTTTCCCTTCACGGGTTTGCACCCGACTTCGGGTTCAGCTTGCCAGCCCCCTGGTCCTCTCCGCGGGGATGCCCGCGAGTCGGGGAGATGTGGGGCAGGGGCACAGCGCCTTGTAAGTGAGCGTGTGATGGTTTTGACTTCTTCTTAATGTGTGTTGCTGGAACGCTGCCAAGACATTTTTTGGTTTCCTGAATTTTGCACATCAGTGGACGCGCCACAAAGCTCCAGGCTCCTCGGTGCCACGAGGGCACATTTCTCTGCGAGCCTCATCTGAACTCATCCCTTTTCTGCCCTGCCGTATCCGTCGGATGGGAAATACGATCTTAAAAGGGACTTTTAAATACATTTTGGATTCTTGTAAAACACGCCTCTTTGAGCCACATGCAGATGATGAGAGAAGCCGGAGGAAGAGGCAGGGTCATGGAGCCCTGTGGGGGGACGCGGGGCTGGAGTTGGGGCTCCTGCTCCGCCCAGGGCGGCCCACACGCGCCCCTAGGAGGCCAGGAACAAACCTCAGATTTAAATCCGCCCCTCACCGCGTTAGTGGAGTGCCCAGTGTGCATTGATTGAGGAAAGAGGGCAGGAAGCGTAGTATGAGACAATTCAGTAGCGTAAGCTCTCATCACTTAAGGAAGCGGAAAACCAGAGTCAATCATTAGGAAATGGTAAAGTGGGCCCAGCTCTCCAAGAAGAGTCTCGTGAGCGCAGGGAACAACAGATCCTCCTTCCTGCCTCCCTAAAGCTGGGCCTCAAGGTGGGGAGGCCGGTAAATACCTATGAAAGGGACCAGTATTTGGTGGCCCAGTGTCGTTAATAATGTCGCCCAGTCATGGGTAAAGCCCTTCCAAGAGCCTCCCCGCCCGTACGCAAGACAAACCACACGGTCTCACTTCACTGATGCAAAAAACGGGACGCCTTCGCCGGGTGCAACATCCGACCCCAAGGCTTCCTCCTGTGTCCATTGCTTTATTTGGTTTTATGGAGATGCCGTCTAGGACAGTGGGTGGCACGTCGTAGGGGCTCCGCAGGCCGGGTCCGTGCGGATGATGTGCTCACCTGCTCCCCACATGGCCTCAGTTCTCCGGGCACTCGCCACCCTGGGGGATGTGTGGGCGCCCCAGGGAGGAAGCAGGGTGCACCCTGCTCCCCAGAGACGCCACGTGCAGATCGGCCGCAACAGTCGGACATGCAGGGGGAGAGCGCCTACGTCAGGAGGCACCGGGGCCTCAGAGAGTTCGTCCTGTGGGTGGACGTGGGCTGAGGCAGTAGGCGAAGGTGGTGTGCTTGGGGGTTGCTGGGGCACATTCTGGGGACGGAAGCACAGGCTGGGGGGTGGCTTTCACAGTGGAGGGTGGGGGTGGACGGAAGAGGTCAGCGCCCCGGCGAAGACAGCACTTGGGAAAGGCGCTTGTGTGCGAGGAGACGCACAGATGTGCCTGCGGGCTGCGAGGTGGCCCAGAATGGCAGGAGGCGGCTGGGGACGGGCCAGGAGCAGAGTGAGGGGCGCCCGCAGTGGGGGCACCGAGGGCCGGCCGCCCGGGACCTCGGAAGTGAGCGGAGGACATGGAGGCGGAGGTCCGGGAACTGGCGCCGTGTTGGGTAAGAAGGCCCTTTATCACGCTTTCCTGAGCAAGCCTGCCGTAATCAAGCTTTGTGCAAGCTAATCCTATTTTAAAAGCCCTGAGAGAGTTTACTATTCTAAGACATTCTTGGCGAATTCTTTTGCAAATAGAACAATGCTTTCGTAAAATAAATAATCTGCTACACAAACTTATCTTTGTGAAATTTGCTTAAATCAGACCCATAGCCTCACATGGCATATTCCTTAATTGGGGCAGCTGGATTTAGCCCCCTCTAAGAGACAGAGACAGAGAGAGACACTAACATAGACTTTGTGACTTCTCTTAAAGCTAGCTATAGGGGCGCCCAGGAGGCTCCGCGGTTGGGCGTCTGCCTCCGGCTCAGGGCGTGACCCCAGGGTCCTGGGATCGAGTCCCGCGTCCGGCTCCCTGCAGGGAGCCTGCTTCTCCCTCTGCCTGTGTCTCTGCCTCTCAATCATCTGTGTCTCATGAATAAATAAAAAAAATCTTAAAAAAAAAAAAAAAGGGGCAGCCCCGGTGGCTTAGCAGTTTAGCATTGCCTTCAGCCTGGGGCGTGATCCTGGAGTCCTGGGATCAAGTCCTCCCTGCATGGAGCCTGCTTCTCCCTCTGCCTCTCTCTGTCTCTCTCTGCGTCTCTCATGAATAAATAAATAAAATCTTAAAAAAAAATCTTAAAAAAAATAAAGGTAGCTGTCGACGCACATGGGACCTCATGTGCTTCCTCAGAAACCAGTCACGTGCACCTAGAAGAGCATAAACGTTGGACCTGGTGTCTGACACCCCTGACTTCAAGCTGATGCCGGGGCCAGTGCAGCAAAGTCGCTGGGGTGCCGCCCGCGGCGTTCAAGCTTGTTTTCGTAGGAACGCATCAGACGGTCGCCGTAGAATGTGCAGAAACCCACACGCACACCTTTCTCGTCCTATTAACTACTCTCTCTCTAGTCTTTGTAACAGGACCGTGTGGAATTAAGTCGGGCTTTTTGGATTCTAGCTGGAGCTGCCAGCGACACAGTAGAGTCACTTTGGCATCTGAACGCTACGCTACACATTTCAGTATATCAAACAACTATGACTCTCAAATTAGTTTCTAGTGAAAAAATGCCCACATCACAGAAAAATACTCACCCTAATTGGCAACCTTGTTAGCAGCTGTTTCAGCAGAAGGCTACATGCAAGATCGCTATACTGACAGACTCAATTTTTTGAATGACTAAATTTTAGAGACACCCCAAAAGCAATTAAATACAGTCTCCATAATAAAATACTCACAGAATCTGAGAGATTATAATTTCAAATATGTTTCTATTTATGACGATGTGTGTTTGGTCCATAGTAAAATATTCATGCTTATCCAGGGATGTTTACTTATCAAACTACACATGATACTTCTATGGAAAGTCTCAGAAATGCCGCCCTGTGTGCTGTCCTCTCTGCTCGGGAGGGGCAGTGATCTCGAAGACCTGTCAGCGTGCCCTTCAGGTTTTGGGCTGTTTCTGTTTGCAAAATTAAACAGGAAACGTTTGCAAAAACTCTCGGTTGATGGGGACCTATGGAGGAGTAAAGGGTGCCCTCGTCAACAAGAAAGGATAGAGACCCACCTTCCACGATGCTTTACGGGACATAAATGCTCTTCCTCTGCCATCACACTATGCTCTTAGGACGTCCTGTACCGAGGGCCGGACAGCCCCTTTGCCCGTATTGTGCACGAGGGAGCTGAACCTCAAGATTGAGCATCTTGAGGCTCAGTCATTGGTAATGAGGCTCTTCTCTTCCCTCAGAGAAGAGCCGTGTGCTCAGCTCAAGGTCTGCACGACCGTGGCAGGTGTGGGGGCTCTTCCTGCCTCTCAGAGGGCAGGCCCCAGCAGCAGGGTCAGCCCAGGGGGCAGGTGGGCAGCATGGAATCACAGGGACGGAAACACAGAGTGGCTGCATAAGAAATGGTCCTTGGCAAGAACCGGTGCTCCCAGCCATTGGCCGAGTGGACGTGGCCCTGTGACCTAAGCCCATGACCTACCTGCCCTGATGTCTCCCCAAGTGGGTCATCCAGGGGAGGTGAGATGCCCACATCATTAGTTTGAGGTCTTCGGTGTAGAAGAGGATCTAGATGTAGAGAAAAACCCGACTCGCCCGTCAGCGCTGTGCACAATGTGTGTTCCATTAAACATTCCAAGCCATCCAATGCACTCAGTAGGAGCGGGGAGCTGTGGTGGACACGCCACCGAAGCCACCAGACATGTAACCAAGCATGGCCCGTGCATTAGTTTGGGACGGGGTCTGCAAAATAGGAATGCCACCAGCAAGGCAAGCCGTTGCACCCAAAGTGAGTTTTAAAGTGTAGGCGCAACCAGTGGCCAGGCCTTGAAGAACAGAGGAAAGGACCGGGGGGGGGGGGGGGGGGGAGGTGAGCTGTGCTTATCCCGGGAGTCTGTGCGCCTCGCCCTGGGAAGCACCCACGTGGCCCCTGCAGCCGCCCTCTCCTGAGCCTCTGCTGGGTCCCGGAGAAGAATCGGGCAGCCTGAGCCCTGGACCTGTTCCCTGCCCGCCCCCCCGCCCTGGCCATCTGATGTCACCACCCACCCGGAGTGCTGCTTCAGCTGCTGGGGGCCTCTCTTCAGGAGGAAGGATGTTGAGTAGGCTTTCAGGCTGGGCTTCCAAGTGTCCCTGGGCAGAATGACCTCACCCACGTCCTCCCCCGGGGCGCACAGAGGCCCCCAGCCGCCCCCAGCCGCGGGCGCGGCCCAGCGCTTCCCCTCCGCCGTTTCCCACAGCGCCGACCTTCGTGAGTCTCCGATAAACTAATGGCTGGACGTTCTTCACTGAGAGTCCAGAAGATCTGCTACAAGTCCTAGCATCGTGACGATTCTAGTAACGTCAAGAAGAAAACTGTCAAGCAAACCATAAACATATTAATCAGATTTCCATGAGATCCCAAGTTGTCTTCCGGAGATTTCCCACCTACGCCGCAGAAACCAGCTTAAGATCTAGAGCCGTAGTAAACATGGACTCGGCAGCGACTCATTCTCGTAAGGTTGGATGCCCGAAGGTTTGCGATGATCAGGGTGAAGCTCAGAAAGAGGTATTCTAACCGATATTAATTTACTCAATCAATTTATCATTAAGTGTCATCACTTTCTTTATGTAAATAGGCTCGGACATTACACCATAAATAAGAATCCTGAAACACTGAGTGGAGACGTAGATTCAATTAAGATCCGGAGGAAAAGCCTGCTTACAAGAATAAGAAGAATTTAACTTTGAACCTTAACGTCCACTTCTAAGGTGATGAAAATATCTGATTAAGACCCAGAGTGTGCAGAAGGGACCTGTGGAAGAAATGGTCCTTGGCAAGAACCGGTGCTCCCAGCCGTTGGCCGAGTGGGTGCGGCCCTGTGACCTGAGCCCGTGACCTGCCTGCCCTGATGTCTACCCAAGTGGGTCATCCAGGGGAGGTGAGATGCCCACATTGTTAGTTTGCTGTCTTCGGTAGGACCAAGATGTGGAGAAAAAACCGACTCGCCCGTCAGCGCTGTGCACAATGCTGCGTTCCACTAAACATTCCAAGCCATCCAATGCACCCAGTAGGAGCGGGGAGCTGTGGTGGACACGCCACCGAAGCCACCAGACACGTGACCGAGCGTGGCCCGCGCATCACCGTTTGGGGACTGTAAAGGACCTGTGGATGACAGATGCACAGCCCCAAAGATGCCACACCCTAACCCCCCACCTGCGACAAGGTTACTGTACTCAGCACGTGATTAAATTAAGGGTCTTGAGATGGGGGGCGTTTTTCTGGCTGACCCAGCTGGGCTCCGTGTAGTCACAGGGTCTTTACAAGAGAAGGATGGGGGCAGGGAAGTCACAGAGGGAGGAGAGGCTGGGCTGCCGGCTGCAGGACGGAGGGGGCCGTGAGACCAGCAGCACACATGCAGGTAGAGACGGTCGTCCCTGGATCCTTCTAGAACAAGCAGCCCTGCAGATGCTGAGTTTAGCTGGGCGAGACCCGTCTTGGCTGTACAACCCATGGGACAGAAAGATGATACGTCGGCGCTGATTTAATTGCCGTGTTTGTGATAATCTGGCGCCGCAGATACAGGCACCAGATACGGCGTCCTCGGCGTCTCACGCGCCCAGTGTAGCTTCACCCACCTGAGGGCACCGGTTTATTTCTGTGTGACTTGGAGCAGAGCGAGGAAGAGAGCTGACAACGATAATTAACTCAGCAGGTTCCGGGAAACACGCGCACATCCCACAGGGGCAGAAACGTCAGGTGCCAGGAAGGAGATGACGGCTGCCACCCGGAGGAGGCCCTCCCCCAGCACGACGATGCCTGACTCGCTGTCACTGTGCCCAAGGCTGACATGGGCGGCACCGGGGCCCGAGATGCCCACGCGGCCTGGCAGGAGAGGAGCCCCCCGCAGGAGCCTCCTCCTGGGTGCGGGCAGGTCCTCCCAGGCCCGGCGCCGCCTACCCAGCACCTGCTGCTCCCGCCTGGTCACCCTGCCCTTTGGCTTACGTCTGGGACGGATGATTCCTCACATTATATCTTCATGTGAAGGAGCCCACAGTGCCTCGTGGACGCCCGCGGTAAGACGCCCGGGCTCTACGTCGGGTGAGGACGCGACGGATCGCTAAAAACCGTGAACCTCCATCTACTTCTGCAGGTGAATGCTGCTTACCTTCATCCATAATGTCCTTATTAGGGGCCAAAGGAGCTAATCTTTGGCCAGGTAAGCCCAACCTCAGGTGAGGTGACTGTGGACGAGTTCCAGACCCACCCGAGGATGTGACGTCACTCAGCCCATTCCAGAAGCTTCTCACGGGGCCACCTTTACAGACAGACCTGAGTAGCTTATCCTGAGCTTCTCTCCCTGTCAATCTCCTTGCAAGATTCTACTCTAAACCACACCGTACAAAAAAATACAAAGAGAAATATGAATCATAGCATTATTTATAATTGAAGAACACTGAAAAAAAAAAAAAACAACCCAAAACCCTGATGTTTCAAATGAGAAAATAGGTAAAGCTGTGACAACTGCACTAACGAAAATATTTTGCAGCCTCTTAAACCAATGTTTACCCAGGTCTTTAACGCCATGACAAAGAAACCTAATAGAAGGTGACGCATAGAAGCCTGTGAAATGTTCAGCTGGTCCCTCTAATCGTGAGACGAGGGGTGACTTTTACCTTCCTCACAGATTTCTTTATTTTGCAGACTTTGCTTACAATGTGCTTACTATTCCTCGTCATCACAGAAATCCCGATGCGAATTAATCTCAGTGCAGCAGGAGAACACGCACGTCTGGTAGGTCCCGGGTCCCCTTGGCGCTACGGCGTCCCTATGCCCACACGGGTCCCCGCCCCGTGCCCCCGACCTCGGAGGAAGCTGCCATCGGCTGTGCCCCCAGTCCTCCGCCCTCAGCCCGCCTCACAAGCGTCCTGGCATCCGGCCTGGGACGCTCGCCGTCGCAAGGAGCACAGTCAGGAGGAACTTGGACATTGAACGGAGCGTGTGAGTCAGCCAAGCAGAGTGCATGGGGTTTCCTTTGTGGCCGGCCGGACGCTCCAACCACTAGATCATCCCAAGCCGCTGGTAAAGGAGCCATCGACCCCTTTACGAGGCTCTGAGAGCACTCACGTACCCATCGCCGAGAATGTCGTATTCTCACGGAAAATTTACCCCTGATTCATTCAAGGGCTCCTCTGGAGCATCCACGAAGGGGCGGCTTAAGTGCATGAGGAAGGAGTCCGGGGAATGTAATGTGATCACAACAGCGCTCATGAGCGCTCAAAACAAAACATGGAGAGAGATTGGCCTCACGTTGTCCCAATTTTGGTCAAGGGTAAAATTCAAACTAAAATCCAACCTTTCCTGTCATCACTTTATTCCTGTGTCAAGTGTTCAAATGGCTCGAAGGAAGGCAGGGCCCCCGGGACCTAATGCCTCAATTTACCTTTCTGGCTTTCTCCCTCGCATATGGTGTGAAGGGGCCTTGACCTCCCCGCTCTGATCACCTCTCTCTTTGTCCAAATGGCCCTGTCCTTCCTCCTCCAGCTCATGGTCTAGATTCCAGGGGAAGATTCACCCTTTCCGTGGCCTCTTTCTGGACCCAAGTAATCTCTTCATCATTAACCCCCACAGCCCCTGCCAATTAGGTCCTCCTGCCCTGGAAGAGCTGGTCCGGTCCTTTACCTCCCCGTTTATGCACACCTTGTGCGTCCTGGATTCTGCAGTCCTGGGAGTCAGTGACACAGCTCCACATGAAGGTCAAGAAACTGCTCTTTAAAAACAAAAACAAAAACAAAAAAAAACAAAACTTACTAGAGAGAGAGAGAGAGTAGGGAAGGCCAGAGGGAGAGAAACTCTAGCAGCTCCACGCCCAGCACGGAGCCCAACCCGGGGCTCAGTCTCATGATGCTGAGCCGAAATCAAGAGTTGATGATGCCCAACTGACTGGCCACCCAGGCACCCCCAAGGTAGAAACTGCTCTTGCAAACTAAGCGATTCTTATCTAAATCTTAGACCTGATTCATAACATCTAACACATAAGAGCAAGCGTACAGGGAGGCATTTTGTGGATGCCGATGGCCGAGATGGGAGCGAGGACGAGATGTGGCCTTGTCTCTATCCCCGACGCACCAGTACTGGTGTCCTCTCGGCAAGAGGCAGGGCCCTCTTCCTCCTCCTCCTCACCCCCTCACCTTCCAAGAGGACTCCTGGGGGCGGTCTGGGCAGGGCCCCATCTCTTCCAAAACTCCTTCCCTCTCTTTTCCCCTCCTCTATCTCAATCTTTCCAGAACACCCTGCTGTCCGTGTATGTGTGTATGTTGTGCAGAGATGAACAGATGCCGGATCTTCTCTCCAGGTCAGAATTCCTAGGGCTCATCCCCTAAACCCTTGTTTATCTCTACAGAGAGCTGTCTTAAACAGTCTTAAGAAAGAAAGACATTTAAACCAAATTCCCCAAATCCTCATGTCTTCCTTTAGACGGTGACTTTTTCTGCAAAATTTTGGAGTCAATCAAAGAGAAAAATATATATAAAAATAACCCAGCTTGTGCTGTCATGGTGCCTCTGAAGGAAGGAAAGAGACAAAAAGCCAGCGAGGTGCCAGTGAGGATGCGCCCCCCCCACCCCCCCCCGCCGGGTCCGGGGATGTGAGCCCCAGCGCACTGCTGCTTGCACCTGCTGTCGCTTCCAAGGTGCGGGCCTCGCACCTGAGGACTTCGCCGAGAAGGTGCTGAGCCAAGTGCCGAGGTGCTTTCCTAATGCCCGACTTTTGATGGAGTCAGCACGGGAGACCTGTGGATGGCAGTCAACACCGAGCTCTCCGCGGCGGGGGATCTGCCTACTGGCACCGAGAGCGCGGCCGCACCGAGTGCTCTGCGGGGGGACACGGGCAATTAAAGGGAAGGGTTGGGAGCACATTTGTAAGAAATAGTGCCAAAAAGCATCTATGGAGGAACACGCAGGGCAGCCGAGGAGAAGGGAGTCAGAGGCCGAAGCTGGAAGAGAGCCGTCTACACCCCGGGGAGGGTCGGAACCCTGCAGCCGGTGCTTGAAGACGCTGCCCTGCGCCTGGCGGTGAGGTTGGCCTTCATGCCAGGCTGGAGGTTAACTCATCTAGGTCTTGTTCTCGAGGTCTCTTCCAGGTTCAAAGATTGCATGGTCCTGGGACACACACACACACACACTACTATGGGTAAAAATAACCCAACGGTTAGGCTGCGCACAGTGAGGACTGGCAGGAGCGGGTGCAGGCCGGCGCCGAGTGACTCCGGGCTCCGCGCTGCCCTCTGCCAGTGTTCACGCCCACACTTGGGTTTCGTGCGTATCGCACACGTGCACCGCACAGGTACTGTGGTTTCGTATTGGACTCGTCATGGGTCTGTGGGAAGGTGCTCCACGGTGGCTGTGGTGTGGACCGATGCTCCCGAGCCGCTGTTTGCCTGCTGTGCGGCAGGGAGGGCACCCTGGCTGCAGCGTGGGCCCCCACACCTCCGATCCCTTGCCTGTGACGCGGTGTCAGGTCGCTCCCAGGTCGTGGGGCTCACGAACACAGGGGCGCTCCTGCATCCGGGCAGCTCCTCCACGAGATGGGACAGCTCTAGCTCCTGCCGCGCATGTTCCTGCCTTATGTCGTCACCCACTTCCTCAGAGCTGGTTCTGGCCCAGAATCTCAGAGTCATACCACAGGGCAAGAAATCTTTGCTTTGTTCTGGTGGAAATGCTCTCCGGCTGCTCCGGTCTCACTTTTTACTTAGTAAGTCCAGCCATTGTTACAAAAACAGAGCTTCACCCTCTGCGAGGAAGTGGCCCATGCCCCCCACACTCCAAAAGCCCTCCAAAGGCCCCGTCCTCGAGGCGCTGGAGAAACCATCATGCATCCTCTCCTTTCCACCCTTCGCCCCCCACACAGCACACCCTGTCCCACTCCTACATTTCCAAGTTATTTTATTTTTCAATGCATGATGATTTGAGGCCAAAATAAAATTCATGTGGACAGTTCATCAATAATGAAAGATCACAGGGAAACTTTTTAGGAGACAGATGATGTTACAGAGAAACAATGGTTATAGGGTTGAGAGGATTTATTCTCTCAAACTTAGGCTGTCCCCCCCTCTCTGCCTCCCTGCCCCGTCTCCTCCCCCTGGGACCTGCCTGCTGCCCCGGGGTCTGGGGTTCCTGCCCCCCTGCAGGGTCCCAGCCCTGGTCCATCACTACTGAGCCCATAGGATGCAGTCTATCTAGAGGATCCTTGGGATTAATGATTATTAAGCACAAATGCCATCTTCCTTTTAGCCGGAGGTCTTGCACACATGGCTTCCTCTTCCAGAAAACAGCAGTGTGCACCCATGTAGGTGTCGGTTGATAAAGAGAACTCTACAATTTCCACTGAAACTTCGAGTCACTTTGGAAACAATAATGAAATCAGTCCCTGTTTGCTTCTAGATATTCAAAAGATTTTAGTTGAGACTTTTGTTTTCTAGAAATATGAATCTTTTGAGCATAAAAGATTTGCAGAACTAAGGCTGGGTCCGATTTCCAGTTTTTAGCGACTTACAGCCCACATGTGTAGATTCCTACTGTGATATGTACACAAAGTGGTTTAGCCTAATAATAGCCGCTATCACACTGCACTGTCCACTGTCAACTAAAGGAGCCCAAGACGGCCATTGTGTTGTGTGCTTGCCCATCGTGGATGTTATTTGGGCTGCGGTTGTAACAGCACGTGCATGTTGGAGAGCCAGCCCAAGTGTGAGGAGGCGTGAGCATCCTTTCCTTCACTGAGAGGGCATGATGCATGGGAAAAGCCAACCTTTGGTCCCTGATACTTTTCTGTAGTATGAAGACTCATAAAATAGGGAGACATATCAAAGTAAAAGGTCAGATTGTTTTTTAAAGATAGAGTCCACACACATGGTGACTGCTGCGAACCACTTCCTTGTCTGTAACCACCTCCAGCTAAAGAGAAAACACAGGGGTGGACAGGAAACCTTTTGAAAGTGGTTCTACGGGGAGCATCCTGAATGCTGAGGGGCTGCCTGAGGGGAGGTCTGACCTCCATAGAGATGGGGGCCACATGGGCCTGAAGGCCCCAGGCCACCGTGAGAGCCTTGAAAGATCATATGTGAAAGGTGAAACTGTTGACCCCAGAGGCAGATTGGGGTTTCTTGGAAAAATGAGAAGGGTTGTTTAGGTCAAGGTCTTGCAAACTAGGGCCACAGGTCAGACCCGGTAATGCCGACATGAACAGCCAAGGCTGTAAAAGAAGCAGAGGCATAGCATTCTCTAGGTCAGCAGTGACCAATGAGCTAAGGACCCAACGTGGAGAAAGAACAAAGGGGACAAGAAGACACCTGCTGTGCATGTGTGTGCACGTGTGTGGGTACATGTGTCCATGCACGAACACGTGTGTGTAGGTACATGTGTACATGTGCATGTGTGTGCAGATGCGGCACATGTATCCACACACAGATGGGCACACTCGCACACACGCATGCAGTCACGCACATGCACGCTGCCCCCTCCCAGCGTTACTGAAGAGCAGTATTTTCAAATGTCACCTGCTCCTCCTGAAGAGATGATTGAAACCCAGATTACCAGACCCCACCCCCAGAGCTTGGGGGTGAGGCCCAGAATCGGCAGTTCTAGCAAGTTCCCAGGAGATGCCTTTGATGAGGATTGGGAGACCCCGCTGAGAACGTTGCTTAAGAGAATCATCACTGTTACGGAATTAATAAATCCCTCCCGATACTCCCCACACAGTGGGAACCAATTCAGCTGAAAAGGCCTCGGCGATCTGTGGTTATGACTGGGAATTTGGTTCATCCTGGAATCCAGGGCGGCTTCATTCCCGGGCCCCGTCTCTCCCAGGCGGTGTGGGGATGGGGGGCACGCGGCCTCTGCCCGTCTGTCCCGCTGCCGCTCCGGGGCCGTGTCTGCGGCGACCCCCAGGGTCCCTAAAGTTGATGTGTCTGCAGGAAGCTGCCTATATTTCCAGTCAGGCCATTGCAAGCTCCTACAGCAGTTTGGTGATAGACATTCTAGCTCCTCGTGTACCGTGTAATCAGAGGAAAAAATCAAGTGTATCAAATAAAGTGTCTAAGAAACAAGTGAGACCGTGTGGCTGGCCTGGCCTTAAGCTGAGGGGCGTTAGGAAGTTTCTCTTGAAACGCACTGTTGGTATTCTTCGTAAAAGCTGCCATTTAAGCACCACATGATTAATGAAGATGTCAGGAGGACTGTTTAAGGAAAAAATATACAACTTTTTTTTTGTATTCTTGGTTTCTAAAATCTTAATAGAGAGAAGAAAAATATAGATTAAAAATCCTAGATGTTACTTAGAATAAAAATACCTGGATCTAGTACATTCTCTCCAGCCTCAGGACACTGCAGAGGTCTACAGCCATGGGTGCTCGGTACGTGGGGATCTGATAGGTCCTTGCTCAACCAGCAGGGCTTTGGAGTTCGGAGCGGTCATGACACGGAGACCAACCCTGGTCAGAGTTCCCGGCTCCTCTCCAGGTGATTGAAGAATCGGGAGACCTAGAGATGGGGAGCCCAGGCCAGACATGGGCCTCTCTCTGGGCCTGTTTCTCTTCATGACTAAAAGCAGGATTCTCTTCATGATTAAAAGCATTTATAAACCCATAAACCAAAATTTCTTCCCACCTTCTACTCATAATATATTAAATTGCTGTGATGTAATTTTGTTTCTTAAGGAAACTAACTGCTGTATGTGAACGCATTTCCAAACTATGTTCCATAAAGATCAAACTTTCTGAGATTGGTGTCGATGAAAGTGTCACTGATTCACCCAACGAGGACAAGCAACACCCTTTTGGACTCTCTGCTCCCGTTGGGAAGACGCCACATCCTTCACTTTTAACTTTTTTGACAGTTTCCCACCCCAAGTAATGCTGGAGCACTGGTCAGATCTGAAGTCATATTTGCTGATGGACTCTTGGTTTGCAGGCCGCAGAGATGGTGAAGAAATAGTTGGAAAACCAACTGGTTGGAGTTAATAAGAAAACTACACATCCTTACAAAAGGCTGAATCAGGAAGGCTTCACAATAACTGAAATGATATATGATTTTAAGAACCACATCCAACCCCTTCTTTAGACTCAAGAGCCCAACGACACATCCCAGAAGTTCTCCAAGAGGTCTTCCCTCCATGCACGCAGGGCCAGCCTTCCTAAGGAAAAACCAAGTGATCACAAACGAGCTTTGGGTCAAGAAACAACCAACCAGCGGAAACGCCCTCTCCTGCAGTGGCCTGTCTTCCTTCAATTTGTTTTGCACTAGAATTTGCAAACAGTGTCACCTCCTGAGCCCTCAGACATCTGTGGGGCTCTTGGGTCCGGAAGGCACAGCCGTCCCCAGCCTGTCTATGGGCAAGCTCATGAGAGATGGGGAAAGAACATGGCAGAGAGGAAGGAAGAGGGAATCCTGGAGAGTGCCAAACACCAGGGGAGACCTCACCGTCAGGTCTGAGTGAGCCCAGGCAGCCAGGCGCAGGGTCCTGAGGCTGGGTTTGGGTTGCGTGCCTGCTCTAGGCACCTCACCAGCCGAGCATGCTTGTTCACTAACACTTCTAACCTCCAGGTTCTCATAAAAAAAAAAAAAAAAAAAAAAAAAAAGCTGATAAGATCTTCTAAGGATCTTATGAAGAAAAATAACCTAGTCTATGAGGAAACCATCTGGAAAGAGTCGGCGCCATCCAGGGACCTCTGCTCCACATCAGGGCCCTCTGACAGGTACCACACGGGGGGCGGGGCCTCCCCTCGCAGGCTGCCCGTCCCTGCGGCGCATCCCTCCCTCTCACCCCGGCAGGGAGCACTGCCCCGGCTCAGGAGCCAGGTGGGCTGGGCAGACAGGCCGGGCTCCCAGCCAGAGGAGCGCTGGCATCCTGACTTCTACCCACAGCTTCCAGAACCATCCATGCTCCCAATTGTGAAGGACGGTGCCAGCGTCATCGTACACTCTGACCTAAGTCCTTGGCGTGCAGGGGAAGTACTTCTGTCCTTCCCTGCTCCCTGCCTGCCTCCCTCCTCCCTTCCTGGGCCGTGATCTTCCCGGTAGCGTCATCGTGTTCTTACGTCACACCCAAACTGTCGTCTACCGAATCTCCTAAAGGAAACGCCAGGAGGTCTCCTCCCTCGTCACAGCTGGATGTTTACAGCGAACACGGGGCTCCAGGGTGCGCCGCACCCGCCCGCGCGGGACCAGAGAGGGCGGCCGATCGCCTACTGGAGCCACGTCCCTTCTGTTTGGCGGTGTCGTCTAACCTCCGGGGGCCGCGCCGCTCCTGCCCTGGCCCCGGGGACGGGGCGCTCGGCTCCCTGGAGGCCCTCGACTCTGTGTCACAACCTGCCCGGAGTTTCCGCCTGTTATTGTGCGACCCGTCGCCTCCTGGCTGCCCCCCCCACCCGGCACACCAGCCACCGTGTCCCAGCCCTGTCCCTCGGTGAGGCCACCCTGCACGGCCCGCCCACCCGCTCCTGCCACTGCCCTTCCCCCCATGTGTTTATTCACTTTTCTTTTTTTTCCAAAACATGCCTCCCTCAGGGTCACCAAGTGTTGTTTTGCTCCTGTTTCTAGAACACGGCTCCGCGCAGCGTCCTCCCGTATCGCTGTGCTTGGAAATGGCAAGTCAGGACAGAAAGCCCCACTTCTAAGGTGCTCACCCACGTTTCCTTAGGTGTTTCACTTCCCTTATCAATCTGGCGGTCGCCCTGTAGAGCAATGGGAGATGACAAGGGATACGGTAAGCCAGCGACACGAGTCTGTGTCTCCCGACGGCGGGCACAGCAGTCACCCGACCAGGCCTCAGGTGCAGACGAACAGGCCCCCAGGGGGCCCACACAGAGTCCTCGCCACCAAAGAGCCTGGGACCGGGCCGTGCTCTCGGGGACCCACAGGGCAGTGGGGTCTCTTGAGCCGGCGGCCGACAGGCACTTTGCATGCTCAGGCAGCAGCCAGGCTGCTACAGGTAACATAACAGGGTCGCGGGGACCCCGAAGCCTCCGCAGCATTGGAAGTGGCGGGAACACGGGGTGCTCCTGGCAGGATGGCCCCCAAGGAAGCCTGCCGCGGAAACGTATGCTGGACGTTACTGTGACCTCCCCGGCAGCCAGTCAGAGAGGGACACGTGCACTGGAAACAGCCCTCATTCCTCAAAGGAATAAGATAATTTCAAAAAATTCACATGGAAATAAATTGGAATGATGTAACATTGGGGTGCACTGACTGACGGCCTTTTTAAAATGTCCCAGCCACTGCCTGCTTCCTTAAAGTGTGGGTCTGAGCAGCCAGGTGACATGACAAAGTGGAGCAGTGGCAATTCTGTGACCTGGGGTGGGACTGGGCGGCCCTGGCCATGGGGCGGGAGGCCAGGCCCTCCCTGATCTGTTCTGTTCTGCTCCACTATCATATTCCACCGCCTGAAGGGTGTAGGGCACATGCATGCATGGAGTAAGACTCTGTGGGAGGGAGGAGGGGAAGGGAGAGGGAGGGGAAAGGAGGGAGGGAGGGAGAGGGAAGGAGGGAGGGAGAAGGAAGGAGGGAAGGAGGGGGAAGGAGGGGGACGGGGAGGGGGAGAGGAGGAGGGGAAAGGAATGAGGGAGGGGAAAGGAGGGAGGGAGGGAGAGGGAAGGAGGGAGGGGGAGGGAGGGGCAGGGGAAGGGATGAGGAAGGAGGTGGGAAAAGGACAGGGAGAGGGAGGAGGGGAAGGGAGGAGGGAGGGGGAGAGGGAGAAGGGGAAAGGAAGGAGGGAGGGAGGGGAAAGGAGGGAAGGAGGGGGAGAGGGAAGAGGGGGAGGGGAGGAGGGGGAGAGGGGGAGGGGAGGATGGGGAGAGGGAGGAGGGGGAGGGGGAGAGGGAGGAGGGAGAGGGAGGAGGGGAAAGGAAGAAGGGAGGGAGGGAGAGGGAAGGAGGGAGGGGGATGGTGGGGAAGGGAGGGATGGGGAAGGGCAGGGGGAGGGATAAGGAGGGGGGTGGGAAAGGGTGGGGGGGAGGAGAGGGAGAGGGAAGGGAAGGAGGGGGAAGGGAAGGAGGGGGAAGGGAAGGAGGGGGAAGGGAAGGAGGGGGAGAGAGGAAGGGGAGGGGGGAAGAGAGGGGAAGGGGGGAGGAAGGGAGAGGGAAGGAGGGGGAGGGAGGGCCGGGGGAGGGCCTTTGGGCATCATCCTAAATGAGTGACTGCAGGAGGTCATGTATTTCCCACCCCCTCTAGCTTCCTGAAGGTCTCTATAAATTCCCCAATTTGGTTTCATATTCCACCCTATAGAACTTTCCCACAAGCACCCCGACAGCTGCAACTATAAACCTGATCTCATGGTCTCTGCTGCCCATTTGAATTTTTCTCGCCACCAAATGACCAAATCATTTCCGCTCAAATCCAACTATGACACTTTATAAGAACCCGCACGGCACTTTGTCTTTCCATGGACGCCCTACGCACAGACACGTCCCCATCGTCCCCAAAGTGGAAGGACTCGGGTGCCCCCGTGGGCGGCAGCCCCTACGCATGCGTCCCAGGGAGTAATCTGGGTCTTCAACCAAGGAAAAGGGAGCACAGAGTAAATAAATAAAATTATTTTTTTCTCACAAGGCAGGATGAAAAGCACAAGTGAATTTTTCAAATATAAAATGCATTGAGATTAATAATTTTAAATGAGAACGATCACTGCCTGTGGAGAAGGTATTTCCCTAAATGACTGAATATAACGCCTTTTTTGGGCTAATTAACAGATGCTGCTCCCGTGAAGAGGGAAGAGTCCCTCTTTCGCTATTTAAGAAAATCATGCGGTTTGAAAACGGAAGGGACAGCAGAGTGTAGCGGCTTGAGCGCGGCCTGTAGGTGCCCGGCCCGGTCCCAGACCCCGGGGCCCACCCGCCGCGCGGGGAGGAAGGGCAGCGCCCACCCGCGGGTGCAGGTGCACGTTTGCACGCGGCATGAACGATGTTTCTGCACTGTCTCTGTGCACAGACTTGCTGGGTCAGTTCAACAGAGTCAGACCCAGGACGTGCGCCCACACCCTCTCGCTGCTCTGGTCCTCGCACCCCGACCCTGAAGCCCGGAGCCTGGAGCCTGGCAGGCAGAGCTGCAGACACCCTTCCACCCTCTGCTTTGATCCCGATGCCAATCAGCCTTTGTTCACACCCAGCTCTGCCAGAGGCCTCGGTGCCCCTAACTGGTAGGAAGCGCACCTTGCGGGCTCGCTACAAGCGCCCCTCGCCACCTCATGCACCCTGTGCCATTTGATCCTGGCAGATGACTTAATGACATGAATCTTTTATCCTCACTTCTTGCTTGAAAAACAGGGGGGGTCAGGAGGGTGCACTTGTTGGCCAAGCACCCCTTGCTGGAAAGCAAGTAGGGCTGGAATCTGAGCCTAGACCCAACGGACTCAGAAGCTCACCCTTATTCCCATGCAGAATCCGGATTGAATCCCCTGCCCTCCAGCCCTGTGTGCTGGGTCCGTGCTCTGGATCTAGGACCCAGGCCGGCCTGACTGGCATGGACCGTGCCCTGCCTCCTGGTAATCTCGGCGGTGGGGAGAGACCCAGAGTCCGTGCCACCCACCACCTCCACCAGGGCCGGCTCCTGCACATCCCCGGGGGTGATGCTTCTTCCTTTATTCACACCCGCACAGCATCCCATGACATAGGAGCACTGGGGCCAGCCCTCCACCTTCCTCCCAAACCCGCAGGGACTTCGAGTCCACAAGCCTTTGTATGTGGCTTCATAGAGAGATGCTGGGAACGTGGGGCCACAGCCCAGGGCTCACGTGCCCGGCCATGTCCATCAGCCGAGGAGCCACCAGGGCACTGCTTCCGCTGCGGCTGGTGCCGACGGCCTTACTGCAGATTCCTGCCACCCTGACCAGAGACCGTAAGGGGATGGCCCTCATTTTTCTGCACGTCTGTGTCACGTGTGGGCTGAGGCCCATGCCTCCTGCGCATGTGCAGAGGAAGCACGTGGATGGAGTGGGAAGTCAAGCCCCACATGCCGCCGAGGGGTCGGTGCTGAAGCGGAGTCGGGTGGCAGGAATCCTCAGCGTCTGGAGGAACTTGGCCTCCCCTCAGCGAAACCACGGAGAATGACACGCAGCAAAGCCCAGCGGACCGGACCGAGATCAATTTACCAGGTTTTTTGTTTGTTTGTTTTTAGGCATTTCTGATGTGCAAGATACGCGACAATGCTAAAGGAGATGCAAAGACGGGAAGAAGAGAAAATAAATAAAAGCATGAAATTTGGAGGCAGGCAGATGTAGGTTCAAATTCCTGCTCTCAACTAATTTTTTTTTTATTTGAAAATGAGATTAATGACTCCTAACCCTTGAAGTTGTCATTAGAGGGAAATGAGATTATGGAGAGGGGGCCCTAAGTGCATTGTCTGGTAGAGAGAAAATTCAGCGTGCGGGAGCTTTTATCATCCGGGTACACTAGGCAGTGCTTGGCCTCAAGCGGCACAGCTGGTGGCGTTCACAGCGGAACACGGTGCCAGGTGATCAGAGGTGCAGAGGGTGATCTGTGGGGACGCGATGGGTTTGCCTCCTGGAGCCCGTTCGGGGCTCTGGGTGACTCCACCCTGGGTGCGGCGTCCAAGGAAGTCCATCGTTCAGAGCACGCGCTCTGCAGCTGCGGGGCCAGGAGCCAATTATCTAAGCTGTCAGCAAGCTTTCCCTGTCTGCGCAGTGTGGATCGTAGGGCCACGTGCCTCCCGGGGCCTGGTAAGCAGTGACTGTCATGTGCAACAGGAGCAGCAGCTCGTGGTGCACGGGGAGCAACGCGCTCAGCTCTTCACCCCGACGGTGAGGCCGTGGTGGAGGGGGTGAAAGGTTGAGGGACACGAGGTCTTATGTTGATGCCTGGGGGGTGGTTCGCAAGCAGTTTTGGGTGGGTTTGGGCAAGGAGTCCAGCTCCCAGGGGCATTAGAGGCCCGAGCACAGCTCCCAGCACGGGTTTGCTGGGGTTTGACGGGAGCGTCACACACGGCGTGCCAGGAGCTCCGCACAGCCCTCAACAGTCGTCCTGTTTTGGGGTCGCTGCAGGCACGTCCAAGCGGCGTCTATAATCTCCACAACAGCCCCACGAGAGAGTCACTAGTATTGTACCCATTTTCTAGATTAAGAAAGGGGGAGGTCTCAGTGAAGTCCCATGACCTGACAGCCCACAGGGTTAACATGTGGTCGAGCAAAGCTTGACACCCGGATCTACTTGATTTCGACGTCTGCACTTTTTCTACAATGTGACACCCCGGCCATGGGAATAACCCACCCTGTGGACAACAGAAAAGCCATGGAACCTGCATGGTAAGACCTCAAGATTCATGCCAACTATGCAGTGAGTGACCCCAAGGGGCTTTGCTGAGCGACATCTGGAAGCCCCAGAGGGGCCGTGGGGTGAGGCGGGCAAGGGGTCGGACACTGGACTATGGCTCTGCTCCTACACATTCCCATGGCTGGGAGCTCCGTGACATCAAGGTCAGGCAGGAGGGAGAGCAGGGACAGGCCGGGGTCTCAGGAAGGAGGGGTGGGGAACGGGAAAGGCGTACAGGAGGAGTGCCTTAGGGACAGGAAAGACTCTGTCCTCCCCACAACGGAGAGGAGCCCGTGGGCGACACTGTGAAGGCGACAGAGGACAGGTGGGCAGGTGATGCTGGGGGGATGCCGGCTGCCCAGGTACAGCTGCTGCCTGTGGGGAGGGGGGGAGTTTTATGAAAGATAAACTTGAGGGCAACACCACGGAGGTAGTTCTGTCAGCTGCTCACGCACACGGCCACCCTCTCGGGGGGCAGACGCCCTTGTTGGGTGCTTTGCCTGCGGTGCCAGGTGTCTTCGCAGGCAGCCTGCCTACAAGGTCTCTTTTCCATCATTCCAGATGGGGAGCTCAAACTCAGAGAGGTTAAGTGAGCCCCCAAGATCTCGGAGCAGCCAAGAGCAGGCGGGCTTTGAACCCACGTGAATGACTCAAAGCGCCTGCTTTACATTGTGTTTGACAAAGAACATGGGGAGCCGAGTCGGAGGCAGGTGTACAAGGACCATCTTGTGGAAGGAGTCGGAAGGGCGGGGGGCGGGGGGGATAGAGAAGGTGCCCAGAGGGCCCTGCCTCACCAGGATGAGTCCCGGATGAGGGGAGGACGAGGCCAGAGGCTTCAGGGGAGCCCCTGGGCCGCCACACACCTCCTCCCTGTGAAGCCCACGAATCCAGCACGTGCTCTGAATGCCTGACTTCAGGGTTCATTTAAGATTTAGTCCTTGTAGTTAATATTAATAAAGAGTGAGATTTTGGGGGGGATCACGCTGGGAATTCCAAACTGTTAGAAATAGATTTATAAAATATAGAGTTAAAATGAGGTCATTTTTCAATTTCCCAAAAGCCTTATACATTTGATTCATATATATGCCTACTTTGGATGGAAGCATTTTATTTTCTGAACTCCGAATAATCAATTTCTCTGTCATTTCTAACTAGGGAAGAAAGGTAATGATCGAAGCATGGAAAAAAAAGCGCAGCTCCCAAATACAGATATTCAACGCCCATACACTCTAGTGTAAAGAGTCACTGGGGTGAGCGGAAGGATGCTCCGCAGACCGGCAGGTAGCGGTGTCCCGGGACCCGCACGCAGGCGGCAGCAGACGGGGATGGGTAGCAGGGAAATCGGGCGGGAAACACCTCCCACCAAGTCACAAAATGCTATTTTAAGGTCCGATTTTCTACGTTGAGAGCAAGCCGCCGCCTATGAAAATTGTCCAAGAATTTCTCATCTTGAAGAATAGCCGGATGTATAACAAAGATCAGTGATTAATACGGACACCAGACAATTAGAAAACGTGTTCGGAAACCATCATGGTGAATAATAAAGTGGGATGGAAACCGATGGTGATCAGGGTCAGTAGGGAAACCGCACCAGAGGATCCACAGAGGAGTTCTCTTTTTCACTAATTTCCACTGCACAACCATCTTCTCCTGATGTGCGTCAGCCTCGGAAGGACCCCGGGCGACGGGTGATCCCGGCCTGGCTCCCCTCCACCGCGGTCTCGGCACACCTCTGCCACAAAATCAGGCGTTGCACATCTAGGGAATTCACACTCACTCAATTATTAGCCTAAGTAAAATATAATTATGACGATAAATCTGTAGGGAAGACGAAAACAAACAGCATTCACAAGGCGAAGAGCGGCGACAGCCGACGAGCCCTCTCGGCCCGCCCAGGGCAGCCCCGCGCCCACCCCCCACGGTGCCAGGACGGGGGGCCTCCTCTCCCTGCGTGGCCGCTCCTCGGCCTGAGGATCCACGGCCTGGAGGCCAGCCCCGGCTCTGCGGCGTCCAGCGTCGTGACCGCCCCCAGCATCGTTGCTCAGGGTTCCCCAAACCATCCATAGGTGGAGAAAGATTTTATTTTTAAAGAAAAATATCCAAACCGGTTATGTTCGAGCTATTCTTTGGTAAAATACAGTGGAAAAGAACTTCTGGAAAGCGACCAGCACATCAGCGCAGAGCGGCAATGGACGGATGTCAACGCTTCGTATCCCGGCAGCCCTGCTGCGGCCGCCTGTCCTTCTGTCCTTCCCTGTTAGATGACCTCCGGGCGCCGTTGCCCGCCAGCTGCGGCAGAGACCCGGCAGGCGGGCCTTGGCACGAGGCGCCCCGCTCGGTAAGCCCCGGGTGCGGGTCACCGGCGCCCGAGCCCACAGCCCTGCGGCCCCCACGGCTCCCAGCTTCCCGCCTGCACCGCCGTCAGCTTGCTCTTCCTTCCCCGCCTGCGCCCCGCAGACGCAACAAGACGCGGCTTCTGGCTCGGCCTGGGCCTCTCACGGCCTCCGCCCCGCTGCCCGAGGGCCCTTCCTCCCGCCAAGTAAGAGTCTCGGCTGCACCAGTTCCGTGAATTTGTCCTCCCAGCGGGAATGGTCTCTTGCTCCCTGCAAGTGCCGCAGTCCTTTATCACTTCTCCAGAGGCACTCAGGGCTTCCGGCCTAAACTGGGAATCTGGCCTGTGCACACATTCAGCCTGAAGGTGGGAATCACGCATGTGCACACATTCGGTCTAAAGGTGGGAATCACATATGAGCGCTCATTTGATATAAAGTCAGGAGTCACATGTGTGCACACATTTGGTTTAAAGCTGAGAATCACATCTGTGCACACATTCAGTCTAATGCTGGGAATCACATGTGTGCACACATTTGGTACAAAGTCGGGAATCACATCTGTGCACACATTCGGTCTAATGTCAGGAATCACGTCTGTGCACACACCCGTATACATGTTGGAAATCTACATGTACAAACCACAGACCAAGAGCTTCTGTATGTGCCGCATCAAATTCTTCGGTTACTAGCATGAGGCCTTGTGTACTCACATAAAATTACTTATTCCCTTTGGAATATATTTTCGAGTCCCCACCCCGTGCCAGATATAGGGCTGGAATAAAGAGAAAGGGAAAGGTCTGGCCCATAAGTCATAGCTCTGTCACACTTGAGGTTGGCCCAAAAAAGTGACAAACAAGCAAAGAAAAAATTATGTCCACTGTCCCTTACTTGCACTCACGGCCCCCAGACATCCCTCAGGGGTAGGGATCAAAGGACATTACGGACAATAGGCAATCAAGCAAAAGCAGCTAATAAAGAAAATACAGCCTGGTCTCCGGATGCCCTGAAACCTGGCCTGAGCTCGGTCACGACGCACCCCGTGTTCCGGCTGGGCCAGCTCAGAGGCAGCGGAGACAGCACCCAGGAATTGGGCTAACGACGACCGTCCTCGTTTTAAAATGAGCTGAAGCTTACCCCGGTTTCATTTTCTTCTCCTCCTGGTCGTTCAGCTGACTTTGTTCCGTCACAATATACGGGTCGCTCACCAATGCCATGGATTCTGTGGCGATCGCTGCCTTCTTGTGTCCTGTGAGAGTGCCGCAGACATGACAGGATATCTGGGGGCCTGGTGAGAAGGCCTTCCCCCGTGTGTGTGCCTGTGTGTGCACCTGTATGAGCATGTGTGCACCTCTGTGTGCACATCCACCTGTGTGCACTTGTGTGTGCACTTGTAGGAGTATGTGCACACCTCTGTGTGGCTGTGTATCTTCCTGTGTGTGCTTGTATGTGTACCTGTATGAGCATGTGCGCACCTCTGTGTGCCAGTGTGCATGTGTGCACATCCACCTGTGTGTGCCTGTGTATCCACCTATGTGTGCACATCCACCTATGTGTGCACCTGTGCATGCGTGTGTGTATCCACCTATGTGTGCTTGTGTGTGCACCTGTCTGAGCATGTGTGCACCTGTGTGTGCCTGTGTGTACCCACCTATGTGTGCACCTGTATGAGCATGTGTGCACCTCTGTATGCCTGTGTGCATATGTGCATATCAACCTGTGTATGCCTGTGTGTATCCACCTGTGTGTGCACTTGTGCGTGCCTGTGTGTATCCACCTATGTGTGCCTGTGTGTGCACCTATATGAGCATGTGTGCACCTGTGCCTGTGTGCATATGTGCACATCCACCTGTGTGTGCCTGTGTGTATCCACCTGTGTGTGCACCTATATTAGCATGTGTGCACCTGTGTGCCTGTGTCCATGTGTGCACATCCACCTGTGTGTGCCTGTATCTACCCATGTGTGCTTGTGTGTGCCTGTATATATTGCTTGTGTGTGCTCCTGTGTGTGTATGCACCTATATGTGCTTGTGTGAATCTACCTCTGTGTCCACCTATGTGCATCTACCTGTGTGTGCACCTCTGTGTACAGGTGTGCACCTGTGTGTATCTGCTTGTGTGTGCACTTATGTATGTGCCTGTGTGTATCAACCTGTGAGTGCTTGTGTGTGCACCTATGTGTGCCTCTGTGTATGGATGTGCAGCTGAGTATATCCACTTGTGTGCGCACGTGTGTGTATGTGCCTGTATCCACCTGTGTGTGCTTATGTGCGTGCCCGTGTGGATCTGTGCACACACCTGTGTCTGTGTGTCTGCACGCTGTCAGCAGGACAGACCGTGGGCACTCTCGACTTATCCTGGCTGACGGGAGACGGCGTGCTGCGCTCCTGAGCACAGCTGGAGCCCGTTAGCAACGATGGGACATGAGAACTTGCTGAGTCAAAATGCTCCCCAGCCCACTTGTTTTTTAAAAGTCAGCACCCTAACGTCACATGATATTATAGGAATATTCAGGAATCACGCTCCTGGTCACAGCAGGTCTTCAGAGGAGGGATTGTCTCGATTTGCTCTGGAGAAACCAGCAGAAGCTTGTGACCATGCGCCCTCCGGGGCCGAGACACGCGAGGTAGTTGTGCCGTGTGACTGGACAGGACCCGCGCACTGTCCCCTGAAACAACAGATTGCTGTCCCCACAGACCTGGAGGCCGGCAGGAGGGCGAGGGGCCGGCCCCGCTGGTCTCTGGGGAGACGTGTCCACCTGGCCTGCATGTGCACCTTCCCGGGCCCCCACGGTCCTTCCTCCGTGTGCGCAGAGCCCACGCGCGGGGCGACCAGGCCTGCAGGCTCGTGCTGCCCTCTGACCTCACTAAGCCTTCACGAGCTCCTCGAGGGTCACCTCCTAACACACTCCCACTTGGGGACACACAGCAGTTCCCTAGTGACGGGGTAGGAGCCTCGGAGCTGTCGTCAAGGGGAGAGACGGACCTCGAGGACGTCCCGAGGGTGGACACAAGCGCCTCTTCACAGAGACCACTCCCTGTGCTTGTGCTCACACACGGTGCACCCTGAGCCCTGTCGCCCTCACGTGGGCCCGGCGGCACCCTCGCACCCAGCGCACATGGGTGGCCAGGAGCCCCGCACGCCCCGGGCCTGGGGCTCCCTCCAGCACAGCCCCATCCTCCCCTTCCTGCCTGACCCGAGGCTCCACGCGGAGGACACGGCCTGCCCCGCAGGGTGGGAGTCCTCGCTGCCCAAGGACCCGCGTGACCTGGGGCCGTGCCACCTCCCGGCTCCTCTTCCTCGGGTGCCTCGGCCTGGGGGCTCCTGTTCCCCTTCGGAGCTGCTCACCCGCCGCCTCCCGCCGGGCAGACCTCTCCCTCCACGGGAGCCCTTCCCCTTCCTCGGCCTCACGTTAGGCCCCCGGTGCCACCGGCTGTGCCCTTGCCAGGGCCCCTGGGCTTCCGGCAGCCCCTGCCCCACCACCACCCCTGTCTTTCCCTGTCCCCAAATCTCTAGCCGCTCCTCCCGGGGCCGCCAGGCCCGCCCTCCTCCCCTCCTGGCTGCGTGGCCTTCTCCACCAACACGAAGTTAGCACCGTTCAGTCGCTCAGAAGCTCAGCCCTAAGAGAAGGGAGAGACCAAGAGGCGAGCTCGAAAGCCCTGTGAGGGGGCAACAAGCGTCTGGGGCCAGAGGGAACTGGGCGTGGAGCGGGGGACACCTTTCCAAGCACATCATATTCCTGCAGGATTGGCGGTGAGCACTTTTTTTTTTTTTTTTTTTTGGCTTTTTGAATCTATCTTGTCAGGAAGGCTTCATGCTGAATCTGTAAGCATTTCCAGCTTCCCAGAAAGGAATCCTTCTAGGATTCGGGCTTCTTCCCAGCACGTCAGACCCAGGGCGGTTTCTGGCGGGAGGCAGGTGATGCTTGTCCCACGGTGCGCACCTGGCCTCACGGTGGGCCGAGCTCGCGGCGCCCCGAGCAGCAGAGTCACGGGCAGCAAAGCTATCAACTCGGGTTTGGGTTAATGGAGGAAGTGGGTTATAAGAAACAATACCGGGACGCCTGGGGGGCTCAGTGGTTGAGGGAGGGAGGGAGGAAAACTCATGTATTCAACGTGTTCAAATGTAACTTATTTATAACAAAAATTAAAATTTCTTCCAAAAATTTTAGGAGAATCAGAGAAAGGGACATTCTTAATCACTCTTAGAATATGAAAACTGTTAGCTTCTATTTTCAGTAATCCTAAATTGTATTATTCATTTTCTAGGAGATTTGGGCCTTATTCTAAAGTAATCTCTGCATCTGAGAAAGGTCTAGTGTGATGAAAGCATACTTCAAAGTCAATGGCAGATATGAACATGGGTGCAAACTCTCAGTATGTGACACCTGAGGGCACCACTTTGCATATGTAAGCGTCTCCTTAGTCATGGTCACACTGCACTCCTAAGGCCACCACCTGTGACTCAGAGGAAGAACAGGCACATCTTCAGGTGTGAGAGCCCCATGGCATATGTCTGTGGCCAGATTCACACTGGACCCCTAGGTGGGTCTAGGGTCATCCCGTCAGAGCCCCGGGGACTGCACGTGGAGAGCTGTGACCATGCTCTGTGCTGGGAGGGGCCAAACGAGGACAGCTGATTGTCATGCAAGACCAAGGTCAGTGTGCTGGCCGGAGCAGGAGCGGGCACTGTGAGAGAGCAGCAGGCAGGGGTGCTCTGGCACAGGGGCAATGGTGTCTGCACACTCTGGAGGGCGAGCAAAGCTGTGAGTGTACCTGTGAGCTGAGCCCGGACTGGCGACCAGGGTTCCATTGGGAACTATGTTTGCAAAGGGAATCAAGACCTATGTGTGTGTGATATGTGGTGTGTATGCATGTACACATGTGCATGCACATGTGCGTTCATGCATGTATACATGTGCACACACAAGCATGCACACACGTACACAGTGTGTGTATGTGCATATGTGTATATGCGTGCACACAACACATGGGAATGTACATGTATGCATTGTGTAGGTGTATGTGTGTGGATGCATATCTGTGCCCGTGTGAACATATGTGTGTGCACATGTGTGTGCATGTGTTTGTGTATATGTGAATACATGCGTATGCATGTGTCTCTGTGCACATGTGCGTGCATGTGTTATGTGTATGTGTGTACACGTGTACTGTATACATATATGTACATGTGTACATATGTTTGTGTGCATATGTGTATGCGTGTGTTTATGTGCATGTGTTTGTCTATGTGTGCACATGTATGTGTGTATGCATGTGTTAGTGCATATGCATGTGTGTATGCATGTGTATGTGTTCACATGTGCATATGTATGCATGTGTACATATGTATGTGTGTACATGTGTTTTGTGTGTGCACGTGTGTCTGTGCCTATATGTGCACTGTGTACACGTGTGCATGTGTAAGTGTGCACGTGTGCGCATGTGTGTTCAGTAGATAGCGGAGACGTGAAGGGAGCCCTGTGTTGGGAACATCAAGTCGCTGGAGCCGTATCGTACGGTAATCCCGTCTTCAAATGTCGGCCGAACCTAAAGAGAAGCAGCCGATGCCTTCCAACTCCGCTCTGCATTCTGTGCTTCAGCGCCGCGGCTCCCTCTGGCCCTAGGGTGCTGCTCTCCCACTCGTGTGCCGCTCCGAGCTCCAGCTACGTGGATGAGAACAACAACCCCGCAGCAGCGGCTGGTTTCTCCGAGGCCACAGAGCCACCAGGCATGGCTCGGACACTGACCCCACGCTGCCTGTGATACCAAGCTGGCGTCACAGAGGCACCCACTGCTCTGGGAGGTCTTCTCTACCTTCACTGCGATGCAGACACTCTGGTCTTACTCCCAGCGTACCTGGACTCCTCTGCGTGTACACGTAATGCCCTTCCCGGTAGCCTACCACATAAATGCCAGAAGCTTTGGCGCAGGGTAATGTCCTTCCTACACACAGGTCAGCCCACTGCTCCACATGTTTACACCATCGTGCCCGCTCCCCTGGTTCCCTAGTAAAGAGGAAGCTCTCACCCCTCCCCTGCTTGGCGCACCCCTACTCGTTCCTCAGTGCCATTCTCGAGTGACACCTGTTCCATCCTCCTCCTCCGATCTCCCCTCCACCCAGCACCTCGCGTCCCCACCGTGGCTTAGCCCATGTGCGTGTTTGCACCCGGAGATCCATGCCTGGGGTTGCATACACAGCAGGGCCCGACGCAACATATCTCTGCTGTGCTGCTCAGGGTCTAGCTCAGGCTTCATTTAAAGATAATGAGCATTTCCCTTCATCAGGGTTTGTGTATAATTGAAGTCAGAAAAATTCCAACACATGGAATACCAACGTGCTGGTAAGCCACACGGACCATGATCTTAAGCAGGGCACACACCGTGCCATGCGCTCAGGGCACCTTCCAGTGGGATGGAGCCCAGACCCCACGGACACCTGCTACTCACATCCACTGTGGTGGACCTGAGCGCTAAGCCCGGACCACCCTCGCTCCGTAAAGATGTAGATCATTGGGGCCTACCTGAGGGTTCTCTATTCTCTTACCAGAACTACACAACTTACTAGGATATGGCGCAGGCATGTTGTTTTTGGATTTTACAAATGTGTCCATTGAGGTGAAAAGTCCTTTTGCAAACCCAGGGGGAGGATATCACCGACCTAAGGTCGGGCGATCCGAGGCCACAAGGGAACAAGAAGATGCCAGTGGTCTTCCTGCTGCTGCTGTCCACTCCCTGTGGTCACCGTGACCTCTTCCTGTCCTGTGTGCTCCTTGTTCTGCGGCCTCCTGCCCGCCGTGAGCCCCGAGCCATAGGAAAGTGGGGGGAGGCGGAACAGGACTCTCCACGGGTGCGTGCAAACAATGCTATTTACGTTTCATATTTTCCCCTTGTTTTTGCCTCTGCACGACTGTGTCTTTCCTCGCTATTATGTCACAGCCTATTTAATCCATGCCTTCCAAGAAGCCCTCCCGGGCTCTGTGCTTCAAAGTGCGCATCGTCCCGCCAGCTCTCACAGCACCTGCCTGTGGCATCAAGCACTCGCCGCGTCTGCTTTCCTGTCTCACCTGCTACGTCCCATCTTGCCAGAACACTTCATCTTCGTGCCTTGTTGTCATCCCTCCTCACCTGGCACAGTGATTTGTACAAAGCCGATGCTCAAACGTGAACCCTTGTGGAAGCCACTTTTGGTTCAACTAGTGACACGACTGAGATGATAAGGAGACCCCCACAGGAGACCTCAACTTGGAGGGAAAGGAAACACAGACCACATCCTGAGAGGAGAAAACCACAGAGCTCCCCTGTTAGGTGCACTTTCATGTTTCTGAAACCCTTGTTTTCAGTGGAAGTGGGCTCTCTCCAAGACACTTGTCCAAAACCCCCAATACAAAAAATAAGTAAATTAATTAAAAACAAAAACAAAACAAAACAAAAAAACCAATACAGATTCCCTTCTTAGAGCAGCTATGAGCCAGGGCTTAAATGCTGGAGCAGTGCAGAAAAGGGGGAAAAATAAACAGTTAAGAAAATGCTCCAGATAGAGTCAGTGTTGTGGCTAAACTGTCTAATCGATTAAGTTATCCTTGGAAGGAAAAAAAAAAAAAACCATGATATATTCCTAGCAAGTTTAAAAGCCCATTTTTATATCATGAAATACATTCAGAGTTACAAATCACAGAAAAGTCATTAATTATCAAATCAATTCTTCGATTTTAAATACAAAAGCTAACTATCAATCCCAAAGTGTTTCTGTATGTGAAATTAAGGGCTTTCTCTCATAGCAACTGCCAATGTGACAAATCCCAGGGGGAGAAGTTGGGCGTCGTACAGGAGCCGACAGTGACCCCTCAGAGGCCCGCACGTGCTCCCAACAATCCCGCGAGGTCTGGACTCTCGTCACCCGTGTTTTCCTGATGAGAAAACAGGCACGCGGAGGAAATTCACCCCCGGGGGACAGAGCAGAAGCTGGGTTTGTTCCCCGCCCGTCGGAGAGAGGACGCCTCTGTGGCCGGCGAGCCTGCTGCTGCTCTCGCACCGGGATGGTTACCGGGGAAAAGTCCCAGCAAGTCCAGGAGTTGGAGGAAGAGCAGCATAACCCCCCCAACACACACACGCCAGCCAGTCACAGCAGCGTCATTTCAACTGGATTGCCGTCCAGCCACTATTTCTACGTTATTCTGAAGGGGATTCCAGGAAGTAATCGGATCTAGAAATGTTTCGGGATGCATCTCTAAGATGTAAAGACTTTTAAAGCAATGTCGTGATGCTGGTCACGTGCCCCAGACACTAATTCCTTAATATCGCACAGTTGACATTCTACGTGGTGGAAATAGTGGATGTTTTGGATTCTGATGTGTGAGGTCCCAGTCCGCAGGCAGAGGGAACATGCTGTTTCTGAATGTATTTTAATACTTGGGGTTTCCCATCAAAGGGGACATAAAGACGATGGAGGACATTCATGAAGAGTGTCGCTGAGACCCAGAGAGCCGGGTCGTGTACAGAGGAGAGGCCCACCACCTGGGACCTGATCGATGCCAGAGGACACTGCTCGGGCCCCGACCCTTCCTTTGGCACATGGCCCCCTGCCTGCTCTGGCACCCGTGACTCCCTAGCTGGCTTCTTCAGGGCGCAGGCCGCCCGAGGCCACCTCTGCACCCCGACCCCTCTGCCCCTGCATCACTGTGACATTGGCATCACAGGAGGCGGTGGCCCTGGGCACCTCACCGCACCTTACCAATGACCCTTATGGTCCCAGCAGTGACCTCCTGAGTACATCTCTGTGCTCAGGCCTCTCTGGTCACATGCTAAGTTTAGTGTCCTGACAGTGGGGACACTGCGGAGGACGCCACGGGCTTCTGGTTGGTGCAGATCACAGGGCTCCCTGTGTTCTAAGGCTCGAGGGTTAGAAGGCTTCATGTGCTCACTCGTCCTTGTTTCAGAGCTTCTCCTGAGTGGGACCCCGGCTGGTGTCTCCTCCCCGGGCCTACACCTCTATCACCCTCGTGCTTCTGCCCTGGACATACAAGAGCAGGAGGGCAAGGAGCAGGGACAGGGAGGAAGGACGGAAGGAATGAGACTCGTGCAGACTCCCAGATGTCCCGTGCGGGGACGCTCACCTTCCCAACAACGGCCTGGTCCCTGCACCGGCCAGTTCCTTTCCAGCCAAGTACAGGCCTTCCTTTTTTTCCCTTCTGCCAACCGATGTTTACAAGGGTTTTATTTCCATCCCCAAATCGTCAGACACTGGACACTGGATGATGACATTTTCTTTCACTCTTTCTAATCAGAGGACATGGATTGTGGGCAGCAGGCATTGTCCATGGCCACATACATGGGATCTGCCCCTCAGAAGGTGTCCCTGGGTCGGACACATGGGATCTGCCCCTTAGAGAAGCGGGTGTCTGTGAACCTCACAGGCATGATCTGCCCATCAGAGAAGCAGAGACAGGCTTGCAGCACGAGTCAGGGATGGGGTAAGACATAAATGAGATAAAAACCTCCATGTGGTAAATTTATGTAAATATAAGGTGGATATAGAAATTAGTGAAGATAAGTATCAGAAAAGGAGAAAATGAAGAAATAGAAAATACAACCCACCAAGAAAACTTGTGAGTGTAAAGTAAGACCATATTCATGGACACCTGAACACATTCACGGACTAAAATAGAAGCATTTAATTTTCTAAGAATGGTTTTCTTCATAGGAGGAGAATTTTAAGCGTCTAATATCCATGCTCATGTAAAATCAAATTTGGTCATCTTAGTGAAACAAACATAAAATCACTGGCTAAACCTCATTTACTGTCTGCATCATGTAGTTCACATGTGTATGGACTGATGTGATTTGTTGTTGTTTGCATAGTTTTGCTTATCTGTACAGTGAGTGGTAGTAGGTATTTATCTGCAAGACAACCAGATGATGGAGAAACAATTTGGGACGTACGGCTTAGACTTGGGTGCCTTCAGCCCAGGCTCTGCCTCCTGGATTTGACCTGCTGTGTGTCACGTAACCCTCTGCCTCAGCTTTCTCCTCTTTAAAATGGGGGTGACACTTCCTGCCTTGAAGAGCCGTCCTGAGGATTAGGGTAGTTAATGCACATCAGCTGCATGGGCCACAGTCATACCACAGAAGTGTCCCCAGTTGTGACCACACATGTGTGGCATGTGCGTGAAGACTCAGAAAACAAGCCCACACTCTCGGACGTAGTGTAATCCAAAGCCCAGCCTCCCCAGCATGGGTTTCTGACCTATGATTTTGGGGTTAGAGTCTCTTCAGAGGCCACCGTGTCCTTCATTTCACAGATGAAGTAAGCAAGGCCGAAGGAAGCTACGTGGCTCGCTGAAAGTGGCAGATGTGGGACAGACACCTAAGCTGCCCTGTTTCTATCAGGTTTACCTCATACTAGGTTCCCACACTTTGGCAAGGCAGGCTTCTCCTGTCTCTATCACTCATAGTTTGAGGCAACTGACTTTTCTTTCCTTTCTAACAAAATCTTTGGCAACCCGTACAGAGGTGGGGGCGTCTTTGTCTTCGTGGTCAGTTGGGGGAAATCTCCCCAACTAGTCTATGTGGTCAAGGATTGAGGTAAAATTTTTTGGCTTTATAGAAACTTAGTAGGCTTAGTGGAATAACAGTCCCAATCCCTTGGAAATGGTAAGTTCTTTAACTTGCATGCTTAGGAAAATATAACTACCAACAAATATTTGAAATACTGTCATATGAGATAGAAATTAGTGCTTAGCAGCTAAACAGTTCCCGGCCATAGCAGACTCTTAAACTATATCCCCTGAATTGCATTGAGTTGAACTTACTATATAGGTCTTCAAAAGTTAAGAACAATAGGTACCTAATATCAAACAGTAATTTCACCTCAAGAATATTATGAACAACATTCCAGACAGTAACACAGTTCAACTATGGGATGGACCACCTTGCTCAGTGGTAGGCTGTCCATTCCCAGTAATATTCAAGAAAGCGATAGAAGTGTTCGTACGGTACCCTCTGCACTACGGTAGAGCAACATGATGTAATCCTTCCCTGATGTTTGTGGATCTTGGAAATGGGGTTACACAGTAAGAATAATCATAGTCACTATGTGAAATGGTTAAAGATGAAATTATATGTATATAATATATTTGAGACTATATATATTTTAAGTAGGCTCCATGCCCAACATGGAGCCCAACACCAGGCTTGAACTCACCACCCGGAGATCAAGACCTGAGCTGAGATAGAGTCAGATGCTTAATCGACTGAGCCAGCTGGGCGCCCTGAGATTCTATATTTGTTATAGTGTTTTTCATACTATATCTGGCGCTCAGTGAAAGCGTGCATTCCATTACCAAAAGCTGAACTCCTCAAAAGTACAGGCTGCATCCTGTCATTCACACACCAGTAGTGTCTAGCTTCATGCCTTACACACTACACTAGTGTCGTGTGACATGTACAGTAGGTACTTCACACGTCACATTAATTGATGAACAAAAAGAACAAAAGCGTAAGGTTTGCAACTGAGTTCTTGGGATTCAGAATAGATATTGAAATAAAATCCCATTCTATTAGATTACTTTTTCTTAAGGTCAAGTTCACAAAAATTGCATATGGAATGGCCGACCAATCCAACACGGGTGGTGAGCTATGTTTAAAGTCACGGAGGGGGATCCCTGGGTGGCGCAGCGGTTTGGCGCCTACCTTTGGCCCAGGGTGCGATCCTGGAGACCCGGGATCGAATCCCACATCGGGCTCCCAGTGCATGGAGCCTGCTTCTCCCTCTGCCTGTGTCTCTGCGCCTCTCTCTCTCTCTGTGACTATCATAAATAAATAAAAATTACAAAAAAAATATATTTGAAAAAAACAAAGTCACGGAGGACGTGCAGTCCCAGGACAAGACATGAGAATGAAGAGCATCTTTAAAGCATTATCCTTCTTAAAAGCCTTAAAATGTACATATCTGTTGAGCCAGCTATTGTACTATAAATTTATGTTAAGGGGATAAGGAACCATGTGAAAAGTTTTAGGTAAAAGATGAGTCATTGAAGCATTTTTTTTATAAAGCAAAATTTAAAAAGTCAACTGATAAAAATGATAAGAGAAGATTCATTTGATATATTTAGCACAGCCATAAAATAGAGTACTATATACCATGGAAAATGATGTTACAAAAATGTATTTACTGGTATAGAAAGGTATGTATATGAATAAAGTAAAAAAGGGGTAAAGAATAAAATTACAGGATAGTTCATCTTAATTCAAAACCATATGTGCAAGGAAAACAGTTGCAAAAATTTTTGAACCAAGATATTAATGGTAATTATCACCGATTTCTGGTATTTTCAGTGTTTTAACTCTTTTATGATGTACACACACACACACACACACTCATTCAAACATCCTAATTCTCTACAATGGGCAAATACTAATTATGTAATGAAAACTGGTATTAAAAGATCTCTCTAGCTCTCTGGCATTTGGATGCTGATGACAATGACAACATTCAGAACATCAGTTCCTCGTCATGTTGCCGCCAAAACTCAAGGGACACTAGAGAGGGGGCCTTAAAAACGTGTAATTCACAATCAAAAATTAATTCTTTAGTAAATAGAGAATGTCAGGTCCAAATGATTGGCTCGTTTCTGACAGTCTTGATGGCGATTCGGTTGGTCTTATTCATAAGAGTATTATTTCTCAATCCTACCCGTTCATCCCTGAAAGAGAAAGAGGCCCAGAAAAGTTGAGCATGTGCTCAAGGTTACAGGAGGGGGACAGAGCTCTCCAACGTGCCCTAGTCAAGGTTACACTACTCATTAAGATAGTTGAAAAGTAAGGAAATTATATCTCAAGATATATCTTCTGGGAGTTACGACTGACCCTCTAGGACGTGCTGCTGTGGGAAAAAAGGCACCACGTGGCCAAAATGTGGCTGCGGTCCTGGGTAAATCATTTGAAACCAGCATCCCTGGGGCTGGCTGTCCCCCTGCCTCAACCCTGCTGTCATCATGTCTGCAAGGGGCGGAGGATATGTCCTTGTTAAGGGTGCAGGAGGGCTGAAAAAGAGGACGAGTCACAAGTGACATGTGTGGCCGACATGAAGTAAGTGTGTGATATGGGCAAACCATCATTGCAACAACGTGTCTCTCCACGTGTAAATCAAGCATAAAGGGGACTTTCTGAAAAGAATAACACATTTCAAAAGGCATCAATTTTGCCGTATACCCTCTGGGTGTGTCACATGCCGCCCCCGAGGAAAGGGACCTCCAGCACAGGCCACTCGTGGGCTCATTTGGCGCACTCCTCTCCATCAACCATCTATAGTTTCTATGAGGTCCCAGTGAAAGGATGAAACACAAAGAAATTAAAAACACCATGTTGAAATATAAATATGCTTTTGGTTAATGCCCTCGGTTTGATTTAGTTTGTTTCTGAAATACTTAGATTAACACGCAAAGCTTTCATCAGGGTGAAGATACAAGAAAGAGGGATAGCTGATGTACCACGACAACAGGTGGATATTTAACCAACGAAACAATAAGGTAAAATGGGAGCCCCTCAGTGTCAAAAACAGTGAGAAGTACTGGAGGAGAGGAACTCTTTCTCAACTGGCCGAGTTCGACACCTGGCACGAAGGCATCCCAAAACTCTTGTTTTCAGGTAACATTCCCTGCATTCCTAAAAGTACAAGGCCCCGTTTGTGTCAACATACCACGCTCTATGACTCTTCCAACGTCGGCGTCGATCGCACAGATGTCCAGACGGCTGCCGCACACACCTTGGCCTCCACCTCCGCGTGAGCTTCTCTGCACACAAGAGAGGACAGGAGACGTGGTTAATGGAACGGAGATGGTCTGCTCAGCTTGATGGGAATGCAAGGTCCCCTATCCGTGCACCGCTTTCCTGGAACCAGTGAAGGCTGTGCACACATGCATCACATGTGCTGCCGTTCACTCGGGCACAGGCCTGGAGCGACACACCCCCACTGTAGCCTTCAAAGCTGTAGTGCCTTTGAATAAGAAGTCTGCTCTTTAATAAGAATTAAAGTACAAGGTCAGGTGTGTGAAACTTGAGTCAGTCCTAGGTCTCTGGCCTCTGTACAAAGACCACCAACAAAGGGAGATGAGTCAGAGAAGAGCTCAGGTGCCCGGGACACCGCCGGCTCGTCAGGGAGTCATCATAGTCATCCACAGAAGGTTCTGGACCACAGGGTGAGCACTCCAGCTTTAAATATGGCAGCAGGCGAGATCAAATAAGAATCTCAGAATCGGGTTGCTTGCCGAAGGCCACATGAGGACTAATTCTACAGTGGCAGTGCAAGCTCTCAACACATAGAAGAAAGAAAGATGGGGAGAGGAAGTAAGGAGTCTGATATTTCCTATTTTCTAGGTTTACTCAGAGAAGTGGGGGCATGGAAGGGAAAGAAGGGAAAAGCATTCCTTTGGAACATTAATTCAACTTTTTCTAACCACCAACCATATTCATTCCAATTTTAGCAGTTCTGTGGGAGGAAATATGAAACATGAAATTCTACGCTCTCAACTTTGCTTCTATTCTGCGCCTCTACCTGGGATGCCCTCCCCCCGGGTCTTTCCAGCCCGCCCAGAGGCGCTTTCCATGGATGAAGTGAGGAGATGCAGAGCGTGCTAAGAGCAACATGGACCAAAGCTGCATTACTGACCGAGCACGAGAAGCCAGGCTCTGTGTTAGAGGCTGTGAGCCCACATCTCATCTCACTCTCAAGACCGGAGATAGGATTCCCACGTTGCACTGGTTCAAGATGTTCTGTGATGTGGAGACACACAGCCAGGACTCAAGACCAGCTCCTTCGGTGTCCCCAGGCTGCCCTCCACTGTCCCAGACCCACTACGACACCAGTCCTCAGCTTTTCACTCGTGTAGGAGGAGACGTTTAGTCCTTGTGACTCTACCCTGCTCACATGCAGAGACATTCCCTTGTGTCTTCCAGAACAACATCATTGCTAGTAAATGTGGAGACCATTTTAGATCATCCCCCAAATCAAATGAAACATGCGCACACTTTTAAAAGGAGTCACGCAGATATCAAGTTTCTGGCAATTTCTAATAAATGGGAGAAAGAAAACAAAGAAGCCATTAGAAGCTACTTATGAGAATTTCAGGCCTTGTGATCTTACTTTATAACCGAAAATGACATTAAATCTAGTTTCTACTGGGGTCGGAGCATGCTTGTCTATTGAGTCAGAAGCAAATGTTGTGATGGCTCCAAGTGGCCCCAAATGGCCCCCTGTCCTGGTGCAGAGCAGACAAGGCCACCTGTGCTCAGCAGGACACTGATCCAGCGGACTGAGGTGCCCAGGACACACGTGGGGATAGAACCAGGACACGCGTGGGCACCTCCATAGTGGTGGCCTTGCTTTCTCTCCCTCAGCTGAATGGTTATGTGCAGGGTGGGAGGAGGGCGGCGTGAAATCCCGAGGGCAGGAGGGAAGGGGGCTCACCAGGGAGCAGGCTTGCTGTCAAAAACAAGTTGCTGAGTTCTTCTCCTACTGACTTAGAGAAGTTCATGGCAAATGAATAGGGTTAATGCTCACATGGCCACGTGGGGACAAAGATAGACACAGGTGTATGTGTGTGTGTGTGTGTGTGTGTGTGTGTGTGTGTGTGTGTGCACGCGCGCACCAACACTCTTTGCACCTGGAATTACCACTCCTTTGTGTTGAGTTGTTTATCTTTAAAAAAAAAAAAAACTCACTAGGTGCATAGACATTTGGATGAATGTAAATTTATTGAAACAGGGTATTGGATTTTGAAATGTTGGAAAGAACTAACTAGACTCAAACTCATGTGGTCCATTGTATTTCACTTTTTTTTTTTAAGGTGCTTACAACCAGGATCCTGGCTCTGATGCAAAATTCTGGGTTAATGCTGGGTGCAGATGCTCAAAACTACGTGATTTAAAGAAGCAGGAATGAGCATGGGCCTGTCTCAGTCTCTCCCTCTTTTTTTAAGTCTATCTAAAAATATGAATAATCTAATTCCTGGGGATGGGAAATGACAAAACTTCAAAAGCTTTGGCAGAGTTTCTCATTTGTAAAGTGGAAATAATGGATTCGACACTTGACGATTTCTATGACAAAGCTTTAGTTATCCGTACATTAGGGAACTTTAGCCTTTAAATCTATACGAATATTCTGGTTAATTAATAATTATCTCCTAACCACAAAATTATAGTTATTTCTGCATCAATTTACCACTTTTCCACAGAGGAGAAGAAATACGCTCTCCATGGATGATGGAAGAGGGATCCAACGACAGCTTTAACAAACCAGGCTGACTCCCCAAGTCGGTTTCAACCTCGGCACTTAACATACTGGAGGTGGATGGAAAAGAGCTCAGATATTTACTTGTCCCTTTCTGTGGCCGTCCCCAAGACAGACGTCAGACTCATCATTACATATGTCATTTGATCTCATTTTCCGAGACCTATGAGATGGTTCATTTTGGGGTGAAGGGAAGATATAGTCACAAAGACCTAAGAGCACAGCGGTGGTATATGCTAAGTAGCGAATGTGTCTTGTCCTGTGCAATCCTCGCAGCGAGCGAGGGGGCTTCCAACACTGGTTCTGCAGACGACAGCAACACCTGGCTTAAGGTCACTGAGTCTGCAAACAGTAGAACCAGCTGTGAACCTGGACAGCCTAGTTCCTCGTGTGCTCCTAAACACATCACTAAATCCTCAATAAAATTAGAATTCACTTAAAAAAATAAAATAAAATCATAGCATACCTTGGCCAAGCAGAATCTTGGGAAGACTTTCCTAAGAGGCTTCTCATTACCTGGCCCGTCTACCCCTGCACTGGCCACGTGAGCTACTGAGCACTTGAGGGGGGGCTGGTTTGAGCTGAGATGTGCTATTGTTGCAAAATACCAGACGGCACTATGGAAAAATGTAAAATACTCCATTAATAAATGTATACTGGTTACCTATTGATACGATAATATCATAGGTTAGATAAATATGTCTTTAAAACTGACTTCATCTGTTTATTTTTATTTAGTTTAATAGTCGTTGGAAAAGGTAATATTACACACGTAGTTCGGCGACCTGCATTCTATTCCTATGGGACCACGCTGATCTAGAGTCTCACTTATCAGGTTCATTTTATAAGGAGCTACATTTTGAGTTTTTATCAGAATAGAGCCAAATACAAATGCTCAGAATGGACACATTCTTGTCAGAGGCCAGTGTAATGCACTCGAGTCAGTCTCAGGAGTGTTAGGTGTATAATCTTCTCAAAATTTACAGCTTCTTAAATTAAGGTTAGTTAATAACACACCGATAGGTACCAGGGCCCAGCTAATGGGATTAGGAAATTCTGCTTCATGCCGGCAGACAGGCTGCAGCGTTTCTGCAGAGGAGCCTGAGAGTTTGCTGCTCTATGTGTGTGTTACAAGCCTAAATGACTGTGTGGCATGTAAACTTCTATTTATTTGCCTCTCTCTAGCTCATAGTATGTCCCCTCACACTTCGAGTGTGGAAGTGGTCCACGCTCTTAACTCTAAAAGATGTGCTCTTGGCTCATTATTATATTTTCAGGCCAGGCTAGCTAGATTTAGTGAGCTAACCTCCACCCATCCCTTACGGAAAGGCTGGGCTGCAAAAAGTAAATACGGAACAGCTTCAAGTATATGAACGTACGGCGACAGCCTATAGCAACGATAATCAAAAGGATCCTGACCACCAGCTCGCCACCGAGTCTACTCCGACAGCCATCTGCTCGTGAGGCTGGGCTAAGGTCTCTTGTGACAGTGCTCGGTGGTCTGCGGGGGAAACCCCACTCTCAGCAGCGCTGGCGGGGAAGGGAGGAGGCCTGGATGCCACGGAACTGAAACTCCCCTCCAACTGGGGTGAGCGCACGATGGGTATTTTAAAGCATCTGATATCTGAGACATTGTGTGACTTTCCTAATATCTTCTGTGGAGATGAAAAAAAATGAGATTTAGATGTAGATCCAATTAATCACCCACAGAGTCAGCAATCCCTAAACCCCAACCTCACCTGCGTCACGGTGTAGACAGAGCCGCCCTAACCCACCGCCCACAGGGTCCCCGGAGGTGGATCCGGGAGGCGCAGGGAAGGAGGAGGATGGCACGCAGCGCAGGGAAATTTGCTCCCTGGGGAAGACCTCTCCGAGTCAGGTTTGGGATCCCGGCGGGAGGCAGGGTATTTATGTTCTGACACTGGCTTGGCAACCCACCATCACAACATAACGCACGAGCACATGCCGTCAGCCACGCGGGCGCAGCCCCGGCTCACAGGCGAAGAGGCAGCCGCGGAGCAGGGGGCCGGGCTGACGCGTAGCACCTGCTCCCCCCGCAGGCCCCAGGACCCCCCAGAACCTGTCTCCCAGCCATGGCCTCCCCACTGAGTGCCCCAGGTCACGCCCCATGCTGATGGTGCCCAAGTGGCCCACGCAGCCCCGGGGGACACGGCAGGGCCAAGGGGAGCTGGGAGGTCAGGAGGCCCCACTCGGGCTTCATCTCTTTTCATTCTTTACAAAGGGCGTTTGCGTTCATGAACGCTTAAAAGCCGTTGGACTAGCTAACCTGCCAGGGCCCCTGGGGCTGGAAGGCCAGGGCGCTGTCATGGGCTTTATCACAGCAGGGGGTGGGGTGGGGAACACTAGACTAGGGTGTGCCTTTGGCCCGTGTGGTTAGGAACCTACATTTCCAGGAAATGTGGCCCTGATGTGGGCATGAAGATAGCAATGAAGGAAGGGAATCATTCAAGCCTAATTACTTACAATATGTACATGCCAATCGGGAGGCTATTTAAGGAACCCAGACTGGAACGTCAAAACTCTGCTCGGTGTCCGTGCGCCCCCCACACGACGCCTCCGCGGCCCCCACGCTCATCCTCTGACAGCGAAGGAAGAGAACAGCATCGTCCTCTGCCCAGGATGCATATTAGAACCACCTGGGGAGCTTTTTAAACATGCTGACATCCACCTGCAGAGACTGTGATTTAATTGGTCTGAGGTGAAGCCCAAGCATCAGTATTTTTAAAAAGCTCCCCAGGTGATCCTCATGGGAAGCCAGGTTTGAGAACAACCTGCTCAAAGGAAAGGTTTCACATCTACCTAAAGAGGCCCCACAGCCGGAACCTCCCAATCCAGCCAGCTCCTCCGCCCGAGAACGAGGAGATGGTAAAACAATCACGGCTGCCCCGCTCAACCTGGTAGGGCTGCCATGGAAATCAATCTGGAGATATACTGGAAAGCCAGTAACAAAAAAAAAAACAAAAAAACAGCTCTATAAAATTTCTATTTTTAAGGAAGACTCAGAGAAGTAAAACTCAAAACCACGGAAAAGGCACAGAAGCAGCAGGAGAAGTGAGAACCACCAAACACCAGAGGCAAAGGGCCATGTTCGCAGGTCTCAGCCAGGAGGCTGCGGCGTAGCTTACCTACCTCTTGACTATGAAGCCAGTGATTTGTGATTTGAGCCTAAATCCCTTTATGATGTGAGATGAGAGTGTCCCGGACACAGGATGAGAAGATGCATAAGCCCATGATTTTACATGTTGGAGCTGAAACCAGAAGTCCCCTAAGCCTATGATTTAGAAGATTTAATCCAGTGGGCATTTACTGCCTGAAGAGAGTTGGAACAGGTGACTCCGGGTGGGAGAGGCAGGACGCCGAGCCAGGCGGACGGCACTAGGTCCTTGTCCTGAACAAGCAGGCCTCGCGGCAGGGAAAGCAACAGGAGAGGACACGTAACGGGACAAGAACCCAGCCACTCCGTGTAGACAGAGGCAGGGGGAGGCTCGGAGCCTGAGTCCCCATGCGGCGACACGGTGCACGCTCTCCGTGAGGCCCGCGGGTCCCCGCGAGCTCACTGGGACGTGACAGCGGGCAGGTGCGCCCTGCTCTGACCCAGGGGTCATCCTCGGACTGGATGGCTCTGCATGCCCAGGGCTGGGAAGGCCCCTAACATTATGGCAGGTGCATTTCATCATTTTTGATATTTCTAAACGCGGTTTTCCAGGGTCGACAGCGGTAGCTCTTGAAACTTAAAAAAGCCTGATTCTGAAAGTGCAGGAGCGAATCGCAGAGAGCGGAGGCCTGCGTGCCAGGGCCATCCCAGAGCCCTGAGCGTGCAGGGCTGCAGGGCCCCTGGGCCGTGCTGAGGGTCCCGCGCGTCCCCGCTGACGGGCAGCCTGGAGGAGGCGGCTCGGTGCCGAGTGGAGCACCAACGTGTCCGGGGCGCATGAGCCGCCAGGCCTCAGGGTGGGGGAGGGAGCATGCCCCGGGCTGTCCCCACGCGGGACACTATCATGTCGTCTGGGTGCATGGCCCTCCTCGGGTGGGCAAGGCAATCCCAGTCCCCACTGGCTTCTGTAAACAGGAATCCGCACGTAGAGAAAAGGTCACAAAGTGCACACAAGCCTGAGGCTCTGCTCTCTAAGGGATTTCTGGGGATTCCCCCCCCCCCCCGCCCCCGGTTAAGTTTTCTTCACCATTCCTAACTTGTCGTGTACGTCTGGACCTCCCCCGACCCTCAGCACACTGACCCGGCTTCTGGACGGGGTGTGGAGACCCAGAGGCGGCCAGGTCTTGCGTGGGCAGGCGGGGGCACCCCCAGGCCTCAGAGGACGGTGGCCAGACAGCCGGGCGGGGCCCCAGCCTCGGGTGACACGCCAGCCCTGTGCACAGGTCACACGAAGCACGGAGTTTATATCTAATTGGAAAGGGTGATGAGGTGGGTCAGCGTCCCCGTCTCGCACGACGGTCTGCTTTCCCGGAGTTGGGTTGTCCTGAATAATATCTGACCAACCATTCTCTCCAATTAATTTTTCTCACATTAACCTCCAGTGTGTACGCAAAACAATCAAGAAGAAATCTGGGGGCAGGAGAGCTGGAGAGAGGATGAAGGACAAGGTGTGAAAACCAGTGAGAGAGAAGGCGCAGGGCGCCGCTTGCTGCAGCACACGCTTCCTCTGTCTCGAAGAAGACACCCCTTTCATTTGCAAACCCCACAGGAGAAACACCAAGTTGCCCGGATGGATGCGGGACCAAGGAGGTGGAGGCTCGGGTGCTCGGCCGGCTGGGGTCCCGGGTGGCGGGGGAGCCGAGGAGCCTGGGCTTGGCCGCGGGGAGGGGACGCCTAGACGCCGCACAGTTCAGCCGGGACAGCGGGGGGACGATCCAAGGGCTGGGGGCGAGTAGGAGCAAGGACACCACCCAGGAGTGGAGAAAGTGCCAGTATATGTGGGGGGCTCCTGCCAAGTGCCCCCCGGGGTAGCGGGGAGCCGAAGGTTTCAGATGCTGTCCCCAGAGCCCAGGAGTCGCGGGCATCCCTCCCGGACGTGCTGAGAGTGAGGGAGTGTGTTCATCAGGACCAGCAGAGCCGGAGAGCGGCCCTGGATCCCCGGGGGTGCGCCGGCCTGGGGGTCAGGGCGTGGACACCAGCCCTCCTCCTGGCTTCTCTCCCACCAGACGCTTCAGACATGCACGCGCAAGAGCAAGGACGGTGGAAGGACGTCAGGCTCCTTCACGCTGGGCTGCAAGACCTCAAGCCTCCCCTCGCCTGGCGGGCGTCCGAGGGCGCGAGGGGGAGGCCGTGGTCCGTTCTGGGGGGCCGCCCCGCCCTGTGGGCATCGGGAGGGCCTAAGGAAGCACTGAAATGGCGCACGTGTGGAAAAGATCCCAAAGCTCCGGCAGGCGATCCGCGCTCCGCACTTGGCGTTGTCAAACGTTAAATTAGTATGAAGTCTCAGGCCAGGAGGGGATGAGACAGACAAGTGTGGTCATAGGTGATGGCGACAGTTCCCAGGTCGCCTGCCCACCCACCCTGGCATCAGAGGGGTCCCCGAAATCACAGGGCCCCCGGATGCTCGGTGAGGCCCTGACACAATGAAGCCCAGTTGTCTGGCTGCACGTTTGGGATGGTTTCATGTTGGGAGGCGAGTCACACGTGCTGGGGCAGTGCGACACCCTGGGCCCGCCGCCGTCAGCCCGGGCCTCGTGCGGTGCCGCGGGGACCCACCCCACGGGGAGACACCGGACGAACCAAGGAGACTGTGTTTCCATTGACTCTGCAGCGGGGAGAGGACACAAGAGAAAGGAAGCAGGAACTGTCGCCCGCACGAACCAGACCGACTGCTCGAAGTAGGTCCACGTGGCACGTCCTGTTAGGGCGGTGAGGGTGCTGAGCACACGAGATATGAGTGTGCATGCAACCCACTGCTGCCCAAGGGCACTCACGTGCTCATTTTACCATTTCACTCATTCATTATGCAATGAGGCCATTATTGAGTTTGTTGAGGATGGTGGCGTGTGCCGCACACTCTGCTGGGCACCATGAGCGCTGCGCCTCTCCCCACCCCTGCATCGACATCTCCGCCTGTGAGGACAGTCCCAGGCCCCGGGCAGGTGGCGCTCCAGGGACCGACGCACTCCGAGAGCCACATCCGATCACCGCTAGTGGCAATGACGTGTTTCTCTTCGGCAGAGTGTCCCGGCCACGGTGGGTATCCAGGCTCCGGGTGAGCAGATGAGCGTGGGCCGGGGAGGTTTTCGGCAGAGCTCCTGAGACACGCTAGTCTACGTGGCCTCTGATTCAGCTCTGCCTGCCAGGGGGACTGTGACGTGAGACGCTGTGAGGTCTCCAAGCAGGTGCGTAGAACTCAGAAAAGGGAAATCAGAAGCTGGACTAGGGACAGGAGCAAGGCTCTGAAGCCTGAGTATGATTCAGGGGAAAAGATAAGAGGAGGCCGTTCTAGACAGAAGGGGCAGGAGCCGCGGTGCACCGGAGGCCAGTGCGATGGCGATGCACCCACACGCCAAGCACCCGGAGAACTCTGGTGTCTGCTGTGCAGCGTCGGTTTGGTAAATAATGGGCAGCAAGACGGCCAACGTCACATGGGGGGAGGCTGACCCAGAACAGAGAGGCCTCACCCTCTGCGACGGGGGCAATCAGCCAGACAGGGATGTCGCCAGGGCGAGGGAGATGGAGCTTCTGACCCCAAAACCACCAATCTCGAAACGGGGGGCAACCCAATACAGATACTCAAGGAATTTGAGAACAGAGTTACATTTAAAAACTGATCATGGGGGAGAAACAGGGACAAACGGAGAAACAGACTGTTAACTACAGACCATACACGGCTGGTCCCCGGGTGGGGAGCTGGGGTGACGGGGGGAGGCGGATGCAGGAGCACCTGTTGTGGGGGGGGAGGGATGTGCGGAGATGTGGAATCACTGTCTTCTACACCTGAAACTGATATAACACTGTATGCTAACTAACTGGAATTTAAATAAAAACTAAATGGGATTTTTTTTTTTTTTTAAGGTAGGCTCCACACCCAGGGAAGGGCCCAACGTGGAGGCCCATCTCACCACCGTGAGCTCAAGGCCTGAGCTGAAATCAAGAGTCAATCACTTAACTGACTGAGTCATCCAGGTGCCCCCAAAACTAAGTGGAATTTTAAAAATAATAATAAATAAGTATTGCCCCCAGTGGGCAAATATAGAAAATACAGAAAACGTTGTTTTTCTAGGATGCGTCTACAACCAAGCCAGAAAGGAACCTCGAGAAAAGAGTAAGGAGGTTTGATATGAAAGTTTTGAGAGGAGCACTGGGGTGGCTCAGTCGGTGGGCGTCCGACTCTTGGTTTAGGCTCGGGTCCTGATCTCGGGGTCGTGAGGTCGAGCCCCTCGCCGGGCTCTGTGTTCCTCGGGGAGCCTGCCGGAGGCGCCCTCCCTCTGCCCCTCCCTCTGAGTGCTCTCTCCCTCTCTTCTCATATAAATAAATAAAATCTTTGAAAAAACAAAAGTCGCCAAAAATGCAAGGAAACTTGCTGTCACTGCTCCTGAAACAAAAGCTATTTACGAGGTAAGAGTTAGCAGCGCCTTTTAAAACAAATAAGAGGAAAGCAGCTTTTAGGAGAACAGACCAATTCTCCGAGATAGAATGCTTGTCCTATTTGATAAAGCTGTTCCTATTCCCATTTAGATGAAAATTTTTTTTAATATTAAGAGAAAGGATGTGATTCATGAAAAATATTTCCATTTGAAGGGTTTTTATCCCTTTTATTTAAGAAATTAAAAATTTTAAAAGCTTTGTGATTAATATCGGGATGCTCTTTTGAGTATGGATGGTGTATAATTTCTTTTTTTATGTTGATATTTCAGCAGCGATACAGACATTTTCTTTTTTTCTAGAAATGCTGGCTCACTAATGTCATTAACTCTGGGAGACAGGGAAGGGGGAAAGCGGGGCCCATCAGTGTGAAGGCGCGGGGATGCGCGGGGACAGAGCGCAGAGGCAGGCGCCCCACGCTGCAGCAGGGCACTCAGCTCATGCCCAAGGGCGCGGCTGGGTGCTTCTCCGGGACGGAAGGAGACACTGGGCTGCCTCAGCCTCCAGGAACCCACGATTCACGGGCATCGGGAGCAACCCTCACCTCTGCACGGGCAGCTCATTAAGAGGCTTGAGCATCGTCCTGAGGGGCTCACAGCCTCACCGGAGGCTCTCCAGACCCTAACGACCGGTCCTGACACCAAGGAAAACAATGCCCGAGCTTAGGTCGGGCTGGGACCAGCACCGGGAGACACACAGCCCCCCTCTCAAGCTTGCTCCCACCCATCTGGAGGGCATTTCAGGGCCATGTGGAGCTACCTGCAGTATGGACGTTTTAGGGCGGGCCAGTAACCATGCAAGCATCAGATTCCATGCGATTTTGGCGAGGCGTGGTCTGCACCACCCTTGTTCAAGGCACGTTGATGCTGCCTATGGGTTTCTTTCTCTGCTTCTGAAGACACCTGGGTGAAGTAGCAAAAGCCTCAGTGTCCTAGAAATGCCTTCTGAGTCATTTTTTCCTGCTGGGCTCAAGTCAGAAGCATCTTGAAATTTGTATTTGAGCAGCACTAACAATAGGGCGACACAACCAGGGCACCCTGTTCAGGACAGAAGTTAAAGTGGGTGGGACACCTGGACAACAGGTGTAAACCGGGACCGTCCCGGGCACGCGGAGGCGCGCGGCCCCTCAGCATCGTGCGCGGCTCAGGGCAGCATCCACCTGTCCATTGTCAGTGCAGAAGATTCTCACCAAGTGCACGCTCTTCAGATGGGTCAGGGCATTCCTATTAATTTTCCCCCAGAGATGGGTTTTAAAATTCATAACGTTCAGACACCTTCACATCTCTCCACTTCCCCTCCCACCACTCCAGCAGCCGTATGCACTACTCAGTATGCTCAAAGGCATTAACTCCAGGGAGGTTTCAGGAATTTCTCAAGGAAGAACAAATGTATCCTTTTATACAGAATGAAATATTGTCCTCCTCCTCCTCCCTATTACCATCTGAGCACTTTCCCAGTGAGGGAGGAAGGCCAGAAAAATAAAGTAAATGCATTTAGGAGCCATCTAAGGTAAGAAACATGGGCCCTACATTTTGGCGAAGCAAATCTATTCTGATATGCCTTTGCCAAGACCACTGTCATAAAGCCTTTTCCCAATTTTTCCTCTAGGAGTTTTAGTTTCAGGTCTTATATTTAAGGCTTTAATCCATTTGGAGTTGACTTTGTGTGCCATGCAAAATTAAGGATCTGGCTTCATTCTCTTATGGATATCCATGTTTCCCAACACAGGTTATCAAAGAGACTTCCCTGTCCCCTTTGTGTGCGTCTGTCACCCTCGTGGAAGATTTGCTGATCGTGTGTGTGTGTGTTTTCCCTGGGCTCTCTGCTCTGTGCCCCTGGTCTACACGCCTGTCTCTATGCCAGCACCATCCTGAATTAGTTATTTGTAACTTTTGTCACATGTAATAATATTTCTAAAGGAGGAACTGTGATGCCTCCCATGCTGTTCTTCTTGCTCAAGATTGCTTCGGCTATCTGCAGTTCTTGTGGTTCCATATGAATTCTAGGATTGTTTTTTTTTTTTTTTTCGAATTCTGTTAAGAATGCCATTGTGATTTTGATAGAGATTTTATTGAATCCTCAGATCACTTTGCATGGTATGGACATTTTAACAATATTTAGCAACAGGAACAAAAGCAAATGAGAAGGGTTGCATCCAACTTAAGAATTTTGTGCATCAAATACAATAGTCAGTGAAAAGACAACGTATAGGTCAGGAGAGAATGTGTGCAGACCACACATCTGAGAGGGACTGATAACCAAAATATAGAAAGAACTCGTTTGACCAGTAGTAAATGAAACAAAGCAGAATAACTCAGTTAGAAATGGGCAAGGGACGTGAACAGACATTTCTCTAAAAAAGACATACAGAGGCCCAATAGACACCTGAGAAGATGCTCAACATCGCTTGTGATCAGGGAAAAACCAATCAAAACCACAGCGAGACATGACCTCACACCTGTCAAGATGGCTAAAATCAGCAACACAAGAAACAACAGGTGCTGGTGAGGATGGGGAGAAAAGGAACCCTCACGGGAACTGATACGGCCGCTGTGGAAAACAGTGTGGACAGTCCTCCAGAAATTGAAAAAACTACAATTAGTATGTGATCCAGCAATCCCACCTCTGGGCATTTATCCAAAAGAATCAAAATCGGAATCTTAAAGAGATACTGGCATCGCCACGTGTGCTGCGGCATTATTCACAGTCGCCGAGGTATGGAAACAAGGTAGATGTCTATGGACGGACACGTGGATGATGAAGCTATGATCTCTCTGCTAGACATGCTATAGAGTATCATTTGGCCTTTAAAAAAAAAAAATATATATATATAAAATCCTGCCCATTGGAGACAACATGGATGGATCTGGAGGACGCTATCCTCGGTGAAATAAGCCAGACACAGAAAGACAAACACTGCATGGTTCCACTCATGGGAGACATCTAAAATAGCCCAAGTCTTAGAAACACAGTAGAGTGGTGGTTGCCAGGGGTGGGGAGGGAGGAACCAGAGCTGCGGTCGAGGAGCGTGAAGTCTCCGTTATTCAGGATGAGTAGATCTCCAGCTCTGCCAGCTAACAACGTTGGGTGTGCGCTTCAAAACTTGCCGAGAGGATAGTCTCATGGTAGGTGTTCCTACTGCACACAAAGACCAAACAAATGGAGAAACCTGTTCTAGCCCCCTTCCCCCCACCAGAAATAGACACCAAGCATTTCCATGCATTTCCTTCCTTTTTTACGTTCTCTTCGCTTTGGGGTCAACGTCCGCACCACCTTCCGAGGTGAGGATCTGAGAAGAAAGCGTGGGTAGTTCTGATCAACACTGGAGGGACACCAAGGGCAGAAAATATCCATAAGACGATATCCTTAGCAGGTTTGGGCTCCCTAGTGTCCTAGCGACTAGTAATCTGGGCTGTAGGACCACGTTGGTCTCCGATGAAGCCCGGCTGCTAATTCTGCACTGAAATAGAAATAAATGGACACACTCAACGTCCAAACCAACAGGCACACACACATTTTTGGTGACTGTTTATCATGTGCCTACTGATGACCAAGTGCGGTGGGACGGGCTAGCCCAACGTCAATCCTTGGCTCAGAGATCTCTCTGTTTCTAAAGAGACAAGATGGAAGTCCAAGCATAGCAGAATTTAAGCAATAAATAATTAGATGTGCAATCATTCCTTCTGGGATGGGTCTGCCAGGGAAATCTTCCTGAAGAAGATATATTTTAACTTAAAGAATGCCTCTGCAGTAATAATTTGCTAGCCGCGACTGAGGAACTGACATTGACAGTATAAAGTTTTGTGACCTTTCTCTCTCTCTGTGTGTCTTTTTTAAAGATTTATTTTTTCATTTAGTTTTAGAGGGGGGCGGTCAGAGAGTCTTAGGCAGGCTCCACACTCAGCATGGAGCCCAAGGTGGGGCTCGATCCCACGACCCTGAGATCATGACCTGAGCTGAAACCAAGAGTCGGGTGCTCGACTGACTGAGCCCCCCACACGCCCCTGGAAACTTTCATTCAATAAAGGCTTTTCTTCCAAAAAAAAAAAAAAAAAAAGCCTGAACTATTCATGTGGTAAATATTCCTCTCTGTTTTAAAAATAAATACCTGTCACGGATGTTAAAACTCTTGGTTCTGGGTGGGTGAAATAAGGCCATGCAGATGGCCATGAAATAAGGCCATTCCGTGTGTGCAGGGAATCCTGTGACCAGGAGCCTGGCCCGGGACGCCCGGCCGGCCCACGCGGCCTCGTGAGAGCCCCACCTTCCACGGGCATCCCCGTCCCCCTGCCCCCCACCGGCTTCTTGCTCTGCCCAGGGAGCTCTGCTTGCCGCGACCTGCTCAAGGAGCAGGAAGCCCTGGGTTCCTCTTCAAGGACGGGGCGCGGCGCATGCAGCCGGGGCCTAGAAGCCACGGGCCCCCGGATATCCTGGCCTCGGCAGGTGGCGGGTGCATCCAGTCTCCTCACAGAGCATCTCTGCCCTCGTGTCACCCCGAGGGGCCCCTGGCCGTGTGAGAGGAGACCTCGGTCCATGGGCTGCCAGCCAGGATCCCGTGTGAGCTGGTTGTGGGGAGGGAGGCCCTGCCTGTGACCTGGAAGCAGGTGCCCACGAACCAGCTCAAGACCTCAAGGGACAGATGTCAGCAGGAGACGGGGGCTGGGGGACTGCCCGGGTCCCAGACACAGCTCTGGGAACCCCCGCGCCCACCACACCCTTCAGCACCCACTAGGCTAACGGTCTACAGCTAGATTGCTTTCTCTAAAGGAAAGTGTAATTATCCATGGAATTGGGGGCTCCAAACACCCAGATAGGCAATCACGTGTCTCTCTGTAGCTCTGCTTAATGCTGACGCACCTTCCCCTCGGACGCTGCCGGGGAGAGTCCCACATACACGCTCAGAAGGGTGGATTGTCTCACCCACGTCCACATCCCTGGCCCCCGCCTCACCCTCGTCCACACCACCTCAGTCTTCCACTTGTCGGATTCCTGAATCATATTCTGGCTCTAGATGAATTTCCACCAGCTTGCTAATGTATTATATCCTTTTAATTAACTTTAAAGCAAAGGGAAAAAAAATCAATAGTGTTGGTATGTCAGTGACTTTGCAGCGATTCCCCAGCCGCTTCACCTGGCCTGAAGTCCGTCTATTACGCTGAAATGCTAGGACGGCCACTGTGGTCTCAGGCTGGGGCACAACATGACCCAAACCTAAATGTGAGAAGCTCACAGTCCTCTGTGGGAACGTTCCTTCCTTGTGTGTCACAACCGTGTGCAAGTGGCAGCGAGTCAAATTACGACAGTACGCTCCAAATTGTCGAATGAATGTAAAATACACACAATTATCCGTTTACACGTGACTGCTGAAATTCAACTTCTGCCTCCGGGATTCCTATGATTTGTTATAGGACGTCCGACCCGACCCTGCAGTCGGAGGACCACTGATTCTGTTTCCCGAGGAGTCACTGGGGTGGCAGGGCCGTGTCACCTGGGGGGCTGGTGACATCTCTCCAGGAGATGCGGGTGGTCCGCAAACCTGCCTGGGGGGGAGCCCTCAGCGAGGGGTGCGCACGTCCCAGGCTCCACGGCCTCCTTCTCCCCCTGTGAACACGGCGCCAGGAGGGATGAGCATCTCTCCAAGGGGGCACAGAGCATTTTTAAATTTTTTTCTGAGTCAAGGTTTAACTTGAAAGAACTCTGTCGACTGTCCTTTCTGAGCCGCCCAGGCTGGGGCGGCGGGGCACTGCCGGGGTGCTGTGGGGAGAAGGCTCCCCGAGAGCTGACGTCCCCGGGTTCCAGCCTGCACACAGGGCAGCCCCGAGCGGGCACCCATCCCTGACCGCAAAGGGAGCCAGAGCAAGTCCCGCGGAGCAGCCTGGCCCCTGTTGCCCACCAGGCTCCCCGACCCCAGCCCCGCCACGCTGCCTCTGCCCCCCTCTCCTGGGACGGCTCCTGGTGGCAGCAGCCAGACTCTCCAGGCACCTGGCTCTTCCATGACCCGGCGCAGGCACTCCTCGCTAGCCCCCACCTGCCGCCCCTGCGCTCCCGCTCATCCCACCTGCCTCTCCCTCCTGTTCTCTCTCTGCCCACCCGTGCCTCTCCTCCGCCCTCCCTCAGTCTCCTCTTTCTCCACAGAAGGACACTGCACCCGGAACAGACTTGCACAATATTCTTTTTGAACTCCAGTAGGTCCCATCCGCCCCACGTGGGTGGACACATGTATGATTTCATTGCTTTATGCAGCAAATATCCAACTTGCATATTTGAGCCCCTACCCTGTGCTAGGCACTGCTGTCAGCACCTGGGTACAGCAGAGACTCAGAGAACAAACGTGAAAGGGTTGCTGGGAATGGCCATGTTAATTCTTTCTTTTTTTAAAAGACTTTTTATTTATTTATTCATGAGAGACACACAGAGAGAGAGAGACAGAGACACAGGCAGAGGGAGAAGCAGGCCCCATGCAGGGAGCCCAACGTGGGACTAGATCCCGGGTCTCCAGGATCACAACCCGGGCCAAAGGCAGGCTGTAAACCACTAAGCCACCTAGGGATCCCTTAATTTTTTCTTTAATTAAAAAGTTTAATATGGACATAGCATGTAGATTCCCCACTGTGCCCAAATAGTTAGTTCATGTGCATGTAACCAAATAAGAAATTTTAAACATGACATGGCACTGAGCTACATCCTGTTAATATAAAAATAAAGGGAAAAATGCTTTGACATGTTATAAAGGGGGCCAGACTCAGAAACGGGCCCCTGTCCACTCCAAAATTTATGTCAGGTTAATACTACTTCTGTCAACTACCTTTAAAGTATACTAACATAGGCACAGGTCACAACTGCTACAGAAAATGCACATTCACAGTTAGGGAAAAATAAATGGCTAGACCATTGTTTTCACAAATATAAAGCACAGCCAGACACCGACAGAGACGGATTCTGCAAACAGGTGCCCAGCCAGACTCGGGGTTGGAATGTGAGTGGGCTCTCTTGATGGCAGCCTAATGAACGTCCCAGTCAGTAGGTGTTGGCTGAATTTTCATAATTTCGTACAGATTGATAAATGCACAGACATGGTCTTGGTTTGCTCCTTCATGTGAGTCTGCTCACCTGCACAGGGGAGCTTGGAAATGGGGGCACTTCTCCTCTGAAATGGTGAGGAGGGGGCGGCCGTGCTCCTATTCCTGCCAGCCTTGAGGGCACACCTGACGGGGCGTCAAACCCCAGAGATGGCGCCCACCACCCAACCCGCTGATGTGTGCGCTCCTGCAGCCGATGGTGCTCCCCGTGCGCACGGACGGCCTCGCGCCCCTGGGAGGACAGACAGCTCTGCGGGCTCAAACGGCCGGGACTGAACAAGAAGTCGAAACCCAATCACATGCTTGTGACTCTTAAAGAATTTAAATGGGCTCTTTTGCTGCATCTAAAACTGCTGAAGCCAAAATTCTCAATTAGATTACGGATATGCTAATATGCTATAATCATTTGATGTGTGAATAAAGTCCTTGAGAGACAGGCCAGTTGACGGTTTTGGAGAATAGGATTTTTGTTCTAATGCAAAAGCAGTCCCGACTTTGGGGCTATTCACAAATGTCCTCAGCAGTGGTACCGGGCCCCTTTCGGGCAAGGACGTATCTTTGATTTATTACTCAGTATATTATTTGACTTATATTTACTCAGCACCTACTATTGCCAGAGAGTGAACTCCACACTTAATTCTAGGTTGAAAATGATTTTTAAAAAGGGAAGAGAAAAGAATAGTCCCCATCGTAGTCATAGTTTGTGGGACCTCTTCCATATCTCACAATCATCTTATTTTATCCTTCCAAGATCCTTGATAAACATAACGCCTGTATATCCTGCTTCTTTTTAGAAGCAGAGATTTAATATCGGGTATGAGGCGATTTGTCAGGAAAGTGGACAAGCTATAACTAGAATAGCAATGATGTGACGGCTGGGTTGCACCTTTGGGTAAAGTTCTTCCACCGGGGCACCCTTCCTTTCGAGGCCCCACGGTGGAAGCACCTGCCACCATCCTCAGTACAGGCCAGGAGCTCAGTGAATTGCTATCAACTGGCACGTGTTTACAAAAATTGCCTTGAAGAGCACTATCGACAAAATTTAAAAATCAAAAGTCATTGTTTCTTAAGGACTGTCACGACCCTTTAGCTAGAGTGGCTTGGGATGAAGCATCCCATCCCCGAGTGATAGGTCACCACACCTGTGGATTTATTTCAGTGGAAGGAATGCACTTGGGTGGTGTGTAGACCATGTAAGGAGAGTTCTCGACAGCCCATGTTGGAGAGGCAGGTGCATCCTACAGGATTCCACCTTGAGAGCTTTTCATCTACCCCCAGATTCCAAAAGCAGACTTTAAAAAACAAACACAAGGGGCGCCTGGGTGGCACAGTCAGTTGGTTAAGCGTCTGACTCTTGGTCTCAGCTCAGATCATCACATCGGGGGCCTGGGATCAAGCCACATATTGGGCTCCGTGCTCATTGTGGAGTCGACTGAGATTCTTTCTCTCTCTCTCTCTGCCCCTCCCTCTCATGTTGTGTCTTTCTCTCTCTAAAATAAAATAAATAAATAAAATCTTTTAAAAAATACACACACAAAAAAGCCAGCTCGTTTGAAAATGACCACAGTGCCAGGTTATGTATATAATAAAGTTTCATTGCCAATGAAAATAATATTTGTCACTTGACTTCTCAGGAGAACAAGGTATAAAACACAATATCCCCCTCAAGAATCCTCCCTGAGTCCTGTTGCCCAGAGAGGACACGTCACAGCAAACCACACCAAAGCATCCCAACTCATACACGGTTGCCTGGCTACAGCTACAGGTAGTCATGAAAAATCCAGATTTCCTTTTTTTTTTTTTTTCGTATTTCTCATTTGCTGTGTCTCTTAAAGACTCTTTTGTCCAAGAACAATAATTTGACTTGAGTTTATGCAGAAGCAGGAAACAAAGATACCAAAAAGTAAGCTAAGGTGTCCTGGCAACACTGGATTTAACAAAATATTAACATTAGGTGTTATTTATCCCCAATCAGTCTAAGAATCAAGCAAGTTATCTACTGAACACCTCTTAGGTGTAGGGCACTGGAAAATCCACGTGGTGGGAATTAATTCACCTAAGGCATAATACGGGTTCTCAAAGAGATACAGTCTAGTTTGGGGTGTCCTGAGAAGTTAGGCAGCTGGAACACAGGTGAGGGGTGGAGGGGAGCAGGAGCCTCCAGCGGGGAGGGGTGGAGGAGGGAGCCTTGCTGGGGAAGGACTGGAGCTGGGAAGAGGAGGGCCACCCTCCGCAGGCCACACCCACTGTCTTCTCTGTGCTCTGTACTAAGGATCTTCCTCATCCTCTTCACTTGTACTTCATAATAATAGATCACTTTCATTTTTCTTTTCTTTTTAATCTTTTAATCCTTTCGGCTCACTCCCGGTGAAGAAGTTTCACGGAACAAGGTAATTCTTTGTACCTGTATCACCAGGAGCCTAAATGACTCCGCAGAGTTTCTTTTGTGACGCGTGGAATTCACCTTGCTTTGGAGATGAGGCGACATTGGTTATGAAGGCTGCAGATCTCCATCACAAACCCCTGCACAATCTAAGGAAGCGTCGCCATTTGAGCAGCGCCCAGACGGTAAATAGCATATCACCAACTCCAGTTAAAAATTATGGGCAGGGTATGTAAAGAACGCGTCGCCCTGCACACTTCACCTTAGGGGACAGAGTGGATTCTATCCAACCCCATGTCCAATGGCTAGGATGGATCGCTCAACCCAACTTTTGGTTTAAAACGCACAGACATGAAGTACGATATCCAGCTACCTATTTTCCCTGAATAACTTGAATCCAGCTTAGCCGTACTACTTAAATTGCTAAAATACTTTTTAGTTTCTGAAATTATCATAAAATGTAGAGGATCCCTCCTTGCCCCAAGAGCAGGTCACTGTTGTAGCAGAGCCAGTGAGGATGTCAAAGGGCTGCCTGTTTCTGGACAAGGCCTCCTTGGGGTCCAGCGTTCACCTGCCCCACTTAAGCTGAACACCCCCTTCTTTCGAGAATCAGAATGGTGGCCTTTCGGAGCCTGGACAAGAGGAGGTCAGAGGCGTCTGTGTCACGTGAGTCCCCCTCTGGGGGTGCCTACTTCCTGGGATTCTGTGCCCCAACCCATCTTTGCTCCACCCTTGCTCCTGCCGTGGTGGGAGGAAACACCGAGGGAGAGGGAAATCGTCCCTTTCCAAGAGTTCAATTCAACCTCCCCTTTCAGCACTAACATCGATTGCTGTGAATAAGCACCAGGAATTTGAGTGTTCAAGGGTCCTTCTCAGTAGCTTGAACTCAAGTGGCAGGTACACAACTATTTATTTTTAAAGTGGTATCAAATGGTCCGAATGAGATAGAACACACTTATCGCATAAGTAGATGAAGTGAAATAAAGTGTGTGGAAGGCTAGATTTTCAAATAGGAGTCTGGACATCTGACTCATGACATCTCCACACAGACAGTTTAGGGGAAGAATCATTTTTATAGGACCCCACCCCCCACCCCCCACCCCAGTGACTCAGGGAAACGGGGCACGATCCGTTCAAGCGCTCCATGCAACAACACGCCTCTTTCCAAATATCAAGGTACGGGACCTAACATGGACAACCATGAAGTGATCACCACTTGGGATGAATAGTTGGACGTTGAATCAAGGTGGCCTGGAAAATCCAGGACGCCCTGTAAAGATTCAGAGGGGAATCGCTGTTTCCTCTGGGACAGAGCAGGAAGGGTTCTGTGGAAAGGTGGCATCTGAACCAGCCTTCCAAGGGTGGGCAGGATGTGTTTGCACAGACAGCCGGGAGGGACACTGTGGCCGGAAGGGGCAGTGCAAGCGAGCACCCAGAGCACAGGGAATAGGCCGGCCGAGCCCCTGAGGGTCCTGATGATCTGCAACTGGTTGGACAAGGCAGTGATGAGAGGCACGCGTCAGAACAGGTGGGGGATTGCCTCAGTTGGGAGCAGGGGTGTTCGGGTTTAATTCTGTAGGCCATAAGAAGCCCTTGGAGTTGTCTGAGCATGACAATGCCAGAGCTGCACTTCAGAACAATTAATCCGAAGGCTGAACACAGAATGTGCGTGTGAGAGTGTGCGTGCGGAGGGGGTGGCGTTCGAGGTTACTCCAACAGTCCAGGAGGAAGATAATGGCAGGCTACTCGAAAGGAGTGGGAGAAGGGATGCAAGGGATGGAACAGTTGGGAGAGCTATTTTAGAGATGGAATTGGCAGGAAGTAGCCACTGATTGGCTGCCAGATTAATTATCCCAAAGAATAGCTCTGGCCTTGTCACTCAACTACACAAAAACCCTCAGTAATTTCCCATTATCTGGAGAACAAAGTCCTAATCTCGTCTTCTGTAGACTCTTGTACGTGTGACACTCACGACCCAGTGTGACCTGCCCCTACCTGTGCTGCGAGGCTGCTCTTTACTACACCTCTGCAAATGCCCTATTCTCTCTTCAAAAGGGGGTCTCCAAACCTCCCTCTAAAAACCCGCGGGCATTTTCCCTCAGGAGCTTTCTCACCTTATTTTCTCTGCCTGCATTTCCCCCCTCTTCTATAATTATCTGCTAAAATCCTACTTTTTCTTCAAGGATTGTCTCAAATACTACCTTCTTCATGTAATCCCCCACCCCGACCCTCACCCCCACCCTGCCCTGCCCCACCCCTGCCTTGCAGCAGTCTCTCCCTCCTTTGGGAAAACCGTCACAATTTATAGTTCCTTGTCACTTTGATCAGATCCCAAGCCATATTATAGACTTTCATAAATTTGTCTTTTCTTCCCTATTGGCATATACAATTTCTGAGGGAAGAGAGTAGTTCTGACTCTTTCTTATAACCCCCAGCGTCTGATATGATAAAGATTTGGTTAAAGGAATGGATAAAAGAATACCTATACGAACAACTTTCAGCTGGAAGGGGGCTCACAGGAAATTCCTCTGCCCACAAACAAGTAGAACCATAGAAAAAAGAAAAGATTTCCTACTGCATCAGATCTGTGGACACGCCACACTTATGGGGTTGGCCCCTCAAGTGCTGGTGTCTCATCTCAGCTGCACACAACCTACCAACACTTCCCCGCCTCAGCTGGGGGCTTTGGTCCCTCAGACCCCGGATCTCAACACGGCCAGCGGGAGCTGATTTCAAGACGACGCGTGCCAAATGAGGAACGTGAGCTCTTGATAACCAAGATCCTACAGGAAGTAGGAAAGGAGGCTGCGGGTAAATCCTAGCCGATGGAGCGTGAGCACAAAGACATTTACCACATTGCAGTTTCCTCCAGACCACATCACACACACATTCGTGTCTAACCTGCTGATGTATCTAGACAGGGATGTGGCCATGTAGCCCGGATCAGGTGATCGCTCTGCCTCCTCTAATAAACATTCTCAGTTCCCCTTTTGTAACATTGAAAGGGATCCCCAGGTGTGAGATGCACAATAACGGTGATCTTGAGTGGGTATTCATGAGGGCCCTACAATGGCCTTCCTTTAGTTAAATGAAACACCAGACAATATCATCTAGAGAACGAGAGGAAGGCAGCTGTGTCATACAACTTGGGGGGCCCCAGTCTGGTTGCGGTCGGTGTGAATGGACATCCCAGAGGCCCCAGGGCCCTTGCCCCTCCTGCTGGGTCTGGCGTGGACAGGGGTGAGGAACAAAACGAGGAAGCATAATAAGCCTTCTGTCCCCACCCATGATAAACAGAGTCCACTGAAACACATATGGCGTGCCTGCTTTAGTCCAGGCATTGAGATTTATGTCAAGGCACCATGTTGTGAGGGGTTCGGGAGCAGACGTACTGCACCAGAAAAGCTTGAGTCTTTGCTCGGGATTACTTAACCTCATCAGCCCAGCAAAAACTTTCTGAACACCAGTGACACAGCGTGCGGCAGCTTCCATGTATTAATGGCGTGCACACAAATAGTTTGGGATTCCAACTGCATTTCCTTGCATTAGTTAGGTCCTCGGGCAAGCTCATGTCTTAGCCTGTAATGCATATGAATCATAATGCTCAATTACAAGTACTGCAGGATCTAATTGTGTGTGTGACGGTGCCATTCGGGTGAAAACAAGCTCAGATTTGTGGATGCAGAGACGGCAAATTCCAGACCACTGGTGGAGGCACTACCTTACCCAGGGGGAGTTTGGAAAAGGAGTTTACAGAAAAGATAGAATCTAGGGGAAGATACACTCACAAGACAAGAGCTAGGATCCTGTGTCTGAGAAGTCACCCAGTAGCCATACACGCTTGCCGGAGCCTCTGTTCCCACTTATGTGTGTTACCAGACTTCCCACTTTCTCCCTTTGGTGCCCAACTGGTTGTTTCCCCTTCTTGACAACTGAGAACTAGACCTGCAATGTATTCTCTCCCTTCCAACCTCCCTCCCAGAATATAGCACTTCTGAGGTTTATTAAGGGTTTTCACTACTAGTGGCCTGTTTCATAGTTGGGTCCCAGTATCCATTCTTCCCCATTTCTAAGTCCTGCAGAGATAGAACGAAGGCCCTACTGGGTTACCTGAGGACAGGAGGGGACATATTCATTGCATCAAGGGCGTTTCATCCAAACTCTGTGGGAGGAGCTGTGAGGACATGGAGGACCCCAGGGATGGGAATGAGGCGTTTGGGTCGGAAGCAGGCTGAGGGGAAGGCAGGAAGAATTGCAGAGGCAAACTGAAGACTTTTCTTGGCTACTTGGCCACTTAGTTAATGGTCAAGGGGGCGACGGTCTGAAAAGAACAGACTCCTGAATGGGGGTTGAGAAGAAATGGAAAGAACAGAATGGTGTGAACTGAGAACTTTAGCAGCTACTTATATTTTCCATCCCTTTCAGAACGTGTATAAATGAAGGCTTCGTGGTCTACACGCACAACCTCCAACACATCAAGGAAGAGAGGGTGAAGGAAGTAGCAAGTTTTTATTGTTGTGTTTCAGTGTCTTTTGCAAAGCGATGGCATTTTTATTAAAAAAACAAAGCTGATAAAAATCAGCGTGTTACTTTCTGAAAATCTCAGTTGATAAAAACACAACTGGAAATCAAGTGTAATCTGCGATTCTCAGGCTCCTTCCACACGCTCGCTCCAAGGCCAGCTGTCCCGCCTGGGGAGGCGGCCGGAGCGGGCGCTGTGGCTGAGCCCTTTGCAGGGGCCCAAGGCTCATGAGATGCACTGAAGTTCAGCAGATCTAAAAGCGGACAGTAAATCAGACATTTCCAGTAAGAATTTAATTAAGCATGATTTAGCTCTATAAATTACTTTGAAATAACTATTTTTCAGAAAAGTTGGGGACTGTGTAAGAAGGACAAAGGCTTGAAGAGATCCCACTGGATGTCACCATGGACCTCAGCGAAGCCTTCCGGATGGGGGGCGGCTCGCTCAGCACTACAGAAAACACCAAAGCCACATCAAGGAACCAAACCATGACATTGCTTTGGCTCTGTCCTGAAACAAAGGCAGCGAGAAGCATCATTCACACTTTCACTTTTAGAGACGTTACACATTCTGCGAGTCGTGTTTACATTTGATCTCAGCACAGAAAACGTTAGATTATTACCGATTTGAAAGCCGTATCAGAGCCGGATTCGAATGGCTTATTTATCTTCACTCATAATTTAAAAACATTTTGGGAGTTCAAACTTTACTTTGTAACAGAACCCACTGTATATTTGTCTCTATAACACACCCCTTTCTCTGAAAACAAAAGGGAAATTCCTACTTGCACATGGAGATTTCCAGAGCAAACAAGAAAAAATTATTCCCATTACTTCCTTGAATGTTTTCTAACTGTATTATGATCAATCTCACAGAATTGTTAATAAATGCCACAAGGTTGAATGTCATTAATCTCTTGCTAATCATTCAGTAAAAGTAATAAAGCCTCTAAATTGTCATGTATTTAGATCATAGAATAAAATGACACGTATTTATGAAAACTTTTTAAAAAGCAAACTATGAATAGTTTTCAAAATGGAACTGCTACCTGCCTATCATGTGTGTAAGTCCCCAGATCCACTAGAAATCACATACGGACGGGGGGGGGGGTGGTGACACGACACAATGAGCCACCACGCACTGACAAACGTCCCTGGTAAGAACGCAGAGCGTCGCGGTTCCTTACTACTCTTACTACGTCTGTGTCAACATAGGAAGCCTTCTCACTGTTCCCCACATGTCCAAGTCACATTTGTTGGCAAGAATTGGCCCAAATCTGACCCATTTATGGGCTCGCAGTGGCCCCCCGCCCCACGGGGCCTGTCCCTCCCGTATCCTCACTGAAGGTCACTGCCCTGCCTCAGTGGAACCCGCCACAGACCACGCAAAGTTTCTCGGTGAGACTTGGTAGTCGGTGAGAACTGTTGCCAATTCACGTTTCCTCCGTTTGCACTTTGCGTCTTCCATTAGATCTCACGCGTGAATGGCCGGGGCCACACCTCACCAAGCGCGGCGCTTGCCCCCGTGCCCGGGGAGCAGCACAGGTCTACATGGTGCCCTGGTCGTCGGCCGAGCGAGTGGCAACGCGCACACTCAGGAGCCATCGACTCCCCTCGCCTGGAATAAAAAGCTTTGCACTTGGGCGTTTGTTTTCTTCAACAGTATGTATCTTTAATAATCTGAGCCCTTTAATGAGTGTGCTATCTTCCTCTGTGTGATTACAGAGATAGTAACAGTGCTTGCAACTCCTTAGATCCGTGTAGGAGCCACACGGCGTAGCGCGTGAGTACAGCCTTCGGGGCGGTGCGTCTGTTCGCGGGGTCCGGTGTGGTCCTAATTGTCATCGTGGTGTTTTCCCGACAGGGCGTTTTCATCAGAGTTTCAATACACTGTACACGCAGTTTGGGGTTTGCATAAAGAGGGTGAGGGTACTTGTCACTTAACACTCCTGAACCTCTGATCTTCTGAAAGTGTGGCTTGGTTTACCTTCACGATGTCCCACTCACTTTTCCCTCATGTGCTGCTCGTGGCTTTGGTGCGAGGAGCCTTCCCAATACAGACAAGGCCCACATTTGGCATTGTGAGCTCTCGAAAGAGTAGATTGTTTTATTAAGGGAAACGCATCTTCATTTAAATTTTCCCAAAGGAATCTCTTTGATAAGAGAGACCTGGAAAGGCTTCTGTGACTCGGGTGAGAAGTCCGTTTCAGATGCGCGCAGGGCACGGGGGTCTAACCTGCCCGCGGGCTTCATTTCTCTACCGAATTCCCTTCCCGGGAGGGTTTAACAGTCTCTACTTCACCGGGATATCGTGAGGACCATATTCAGCTCGCTCCTCTGACCTGGTGAAGAACACGTATCATTGGCTACTGTGGTAAACTTTGCCTGGATCTGTGAGACCTTGTGTGCAATTTGGGGTGCTTTAGGGTGCCAGCAGTAGGCCATGGATTGTGTAATACATTTTCACTGCTACCAACGCGTGCCAATTAAGCTGCCATTCCCTGGCTGTTACTACTATGTAAACACTGCTTCCTGAAGGGAAAGGTGAGACAAAAAAACCAGCGGGTCCATGTCTTTAAGCATCAAGCCCAGCGATGCTAAGTACAGACACAGCCCTTCCTCCATCATGACAGGTGAAGAAGATCCACCGCAATCTGACTGAGTCAAGAGAAATGAAGCAGAAGTAATAGAGCCATGACAGCACTTGTATTTTTGTGAATTCTCTCAGGACACCTCACCCACTATAATCTCCATGATACTTGCAAGGTAAAATAAAATCACAGTCACAAAAGAGATAAAAATCAAGAGAGAAAATGACTTCAAAGAAAGTTAGTTTTCAGCTGCATATTTGAGTTTTGCACGTGATCCAGTGATTTTTCAAGATGACCCCGAAGCCTTTGCCTGGGTGAATTCCATGTCAGTTCAGCTGACCTTGGTGACCTGGATGAGACCCATCAATCAAAAATAACACCTCCTCTAGATTTTCCAGGTTGTGGGTGTTAGGCTTGCTTCCTGCTCTTCCCTGCAACAGCACTGCAGACGAGGAGCAGAAGGTGCTGCCCTCTGGCAGGGGCACTGCCACCAGCATGGAGCCCCATCACTGTGCAGTGACACAGTGATGCAAAGCAGGCCCTGTGTGAGCATGGCAGACACAGCCATGTCGTGCCAGAAGGGGGAGGAGCCGAGAAAGCACAGAGTTCAGCTCCCTCATATGAAGCAAGGATGCTGAGACACGGTGAGCTGGAATGGCTTATCCCAAGTCACCCCCAACTTACAAGGAAAGTGAATGAAGATGAAGGCCCTTCCACCCAAGACTCTTTCACATGCTCTGTCACTGTCTAGGTCGGTTAGGGATGAAAAATCTCACTGAGCAAATAGAAAAGGACAAAAAATAAATAAAAAGATGACTAAAATGTATAATATTAGGTGAAAACCCCCTCCAAAAAAGCTACTTGGGAAAAGAAGTTTCCTGGTGTCATTGGTCATTTTCAATGTAGTGAGGAAATCCTCAGAAGCGTGTGCAAGGTGTGCACTATGAGTGCTATCACCAGACTAGCAGGGCTCTGGAAGAGCCTCCAAGATCAGTGAAGGAACTCACGGATGGTCTTCCTGACCCAGCCCTTAGCACACAGAAGATCCAGGGACAGGAGCCAGCAGGGACGGCGTTGCACCAACGTCAGGGAGTTGGGCACACTCCCTGGTCAGATAGAGTCTGGGTGGGAAGGAGGGCACGGATATAGGGTCATGTTGGAGGAAGGATGAGGGACTGGAGGTACCGTACTGAACGTTTTTCAATATATAGAGACAGACCCATTTTTCTAATGTTGACTGTCCAGCATCACATCTCAGGAATATGTTCGACCCAAAACAAATAATTTAATCTGTGTATGTTGGATTTAGAAGATGGGAAGCACGTACTAGCCCTAAATCACATGCTGCACCTACCCTTTGGATCATGGATACCTATGGCATGGAGTTAATTGTCACGGGCTGAGCATACTTTCTAACTTGTCCAAATTCAACTCCTAAGAAATGTTATGTGTTAGAAACGAGGAGTCGCCAGTCGTCTCACAAATGTGACCGCCTTTCCTGTCATACTGACCCCTTGATCGGGTACTGTTTTGATCATTAACTTTAAAAGTAGATGAACAGGTGGCGCAGCCCATTTGTAAACAGGTGTGTTAGCTTGTCCCTGGAGAACAGACACAACATTTCTTGGCTTACACTACGGGTGTGTGGGTCTCTTAGGGAAAAGGATTGTTTTTGAGCTAACAAAACCCCAGTAACAGCATATTAGCTAAAAAAAAAAAAAATTTGGACAGTGAAACTACCTCTATTCTTATTCTTGGGGACTATGAAAAGAACTGCAAGAGATACTGATAGATTTATAACACAAATCCCACGGAAGTTCCAAGTATTAATTCAGGACCAAATGTGCATCGTTAACCAAAGAACAAGTAATAAAGTAGTCTGAAATGTATCTGAGCAAACTATTAAGATTTTCTCTCCTGTTACGTACAAGTGTCCAGCATCACTGGCACCTCCCACTTCATGTCATCTCAGACTTTGTTTTTAAGCAAAGACATGCAGCTTTTTGATGACTGAGCCACTTAAATTTCCAGACTCCAAGAGAATATAAAACACTCATTCTAATCTTACTTTTTCTTACCCAGGACTGAATCACAAAATTCCTAATTCTGTGAAGATAGGTGTGTTCAGTCAGGTCTGACTCAGTGGAAATGTGGCAGGGAGTCATCTGAATGCTCGGAAATGCATGAGCAGTTTCCAATTTGAACTGTCCCCTCCTCCTTCTGATGCCTCTTCAGCCAGTGATGAGCCCGTGGATGACCAAGCCACTGCCTGGTTCGCTGCCGGCGTGAGGCCAACTGCTGATGTCAGAGGAAGCCAGAGGGCAGCGAGCAGGACTCAGGGCTCTCCCCGTTTGTTTGGGAGGTTGGCCCTCAGTCCTCAATCCAGGGCTTAAGCACGCCATATGCAAACGTTCTGTTGTTGATCTCTGGGATCAACAGCTTTGAGATGTTCCGAAATTGCAAAACAGACACCTGACATTTGCCAACACTCCTTCCTCAAAATAGCATTTTGTTTACTGTTTCATGCATTCCCAGGTAAGCAAAGACTTGTTTCAACCGCAACTGCGTACCATGATGGGATGGCTCATGTAAATACAGAAACTGGTGGGTCGGGAGTGAGATGCAGAGCCCTCACAAAGTTGGAAATTTCAGCTCAAATTTTATAAGAAGATGATAAACTCAAATCATATATTTAATTAAGTAGGGAAATATGATTATACAATGCTATGTAATTGAGAGCTAATTTTCAGAATGCTCACCCAGATCCCTGAAGTATTAATCATCTAAGAAAGCAAGATCAATGTTTACCCTACTCTTATTATTAAGTCAGAAAAGTGGTTTCATCTATTTCAAAATGTATTCAAGAAAAAGTAGATCTGGAAGGTTTTGAAATTATCCTTTATCAGAAATTTATATTTATATTTCAAATAAGTACCTATTTGTATGTAATCTATAAATATAACACATAACACATGATGTATGTCATATTGTGTACATTATATAACATATATCATATGTTGTACACGTATATTATAATACACAAATATTAGCTGTATTACATATTTTATGTTATAGATTGTACATGAACATACACTTACTAAAATTTACACACACACATACACACACACACACACACACCCTGAATCACTGTGGGTCAGAAATTGAACTGTCAGTTGCATGTCTTTTGGCTCCTTTGACATAATAGGTGCTCAGTGCACGCACGTTGTGTGAAGTGCTCAGTCAGTGTGCTAAGAAGGAAGGGGCTGCCGAATTTTCAACCCTGACTTTGATGCTTTTTCTTCCAGGAGAAGATGGTGAGGGGAGCCCCTGGGCTGCCCATCACTGTTACTGCCTCCAGCTAGGCTGTTAACTAAACTCTTATAAAATGCAGACTATAAACATAATTAATCCATGTGCAAGGAGGGTCCCTGGGAAAAAGAACAAAAGAAAGAATCACTACCCCAGCAGCCGAAATCCCCCTGGGGAAGGACGTCGTCCCCTGATCTTGAACCCCGAGTTAACGTCTGCCCTAGACACGAGTGGTCTCGGTGTCAGCACTTTGTCAGAGCCCACTGGTGGGTGTCTCTTCCCACTTCTTTGGTATGCGTGGGCTTGGGAAAGTGCCCATACCACACGAGGGGTGGATGGGGTTAAATCCACACCATGCAACTTATTCATTCCATACTGGCCACAGGAGCACGACAGCTAGGCATACAATTTTATTCTTCTGATAATGTACTCCAAGCCCTTAAAAAAAAAAAAAAAAAAAGAAAAGAAAAGAAACCAGTGAAGAAAGGAATTTCCCTTAGAGAAAAGAAAAGAGAAGAGAAAAAAAAAAAAAAAAAGCAGCCACTCTTGGAGATAAACAGCACAGCCCTCTCTGGCAACTCTCACCGTTCACTCCAAACTACAGGAGATGAGGTCAAACATAAATGTAAATTTAAAAAACACAAATAATTATGACCTATCATGCCATCAGAACCACTGAATTCCTCAGCGTAATACATCCGGTTGCTGTGTGTGTCCAAAGTACAAATGATCACTGTTTCATAAAGGAAGCCAGCAAGTCTGTCTGCAGAAGAGGCTTCTATGGTTAAAGCTACAACCAACTGCCATTAGCACATACATCAGGACAATTTCACCTTCCCATCCCTCAGGCTTATAATGATTCCCCCCTCTTTCCTGCAACTGGTGATGAGCAGTACTTTCCATGACCCAGACAACAAACAGCTGGATAGATGCCAAAGGACCATACATCCGTGGTCTATCGTGCCCTTTTTAATCAACTTCCTAATTAAAAAATGCCATGCTGGCATGAGGTATGAAGGGAGTAGGCTTGGGATATTTCACAAAATCGCATCCCCTAATCCGGGGGTTGTTGAAAATCTGTGTTCTTACAGATGTTTATGAGTTTTCCTGGTGCAGAGATAGAATCAATTTGCTTGTGCCTGGCCCTCAAGACGTATTAAATTTATCCTGAAGGAAACTGGTTTCTGAAAAGCTCTTGCCCAGATGCATTAGGCAGGTGGGAGTTTCAGTGAACCAGAGGGTCCACTAGCAGATGCAGCATTGATTTCTGAATGTTCACAATCTAGCAGACAGCTCCAGAGCAGACTTGATTTGATGGCTCTCTATGGGGTGCCCTGCAGACTCGATTATTTCCACAACCAGTCTGGCTAGCATTGTTTCATGGCGACAATGCTCTGTGCTCTCAGCTTCTGTTCAGATGGCACAGGCTAGTGGCATACATGTACCCGGGTGGGAGGGGACTGGGCCAAATTTAAACTCAGTCTCTAAGAACTATCCATCCCTTTCAGGATCGAGTGATGCAGTAGGCCCTGGAGTCGAGAGGTAATGCTGACTTTTAAAAAACCATTTTGTTGAGTGCCATTAAAATACACTATGAGTCTAGGTTGAGGTAATGGCATGAAGGTCTACCCAAAACAGTGTTTGCAACTAGAAATCCGAGGATGGAAATCTTTGTCAACGTACCAAAAAGAGCCCCCACCCCATACATTATTAATTCATGAGTTGTTTGATTTAGAGACCTCAACCTGACATTCCAAACCTGAAAATATCTCAAGCAAGTGTCCGATAATCTTAAAGACATTTCTCTAGAGCAATTTGAGACTAGAGCAGAGTTTAGTAAAAAAAAAAAAAAAAAAAAAAAAAAGCAGTCAGTATGTAATATTGAGCCATAAAGTTCCTTCCAGCTCTATTAACGAGTACACAAATCTATCCGAAGCAGGTTTACATGGTACACGTATTAACCCAATGGCTCAAATATTATCATTTACATGCAACACTTTCACACTGGCGTTTTAAAAACACATATACACCCTCACTTGCAAAACCTTTGAAAAGATTAAGTACTCCTGGGAGTGCAAGAATACATCACAGTACACAATTTTAAAGAAATAAGGCCAAACAACCTCTTGGAAGAAAATATTTAAACCCATCTTCATTCACAATCCACGGGAGCCCTGGCGGAGACTGGCCCTTGGGGCGCCCATGGCACAGAACAGACCCCACAGGGCGGAAGCCGGCCCCTCCGCCAGCCACTCTTCCCCAGTGAGGCCAAGAGGGCCTGATTTCTGACTAATATTTTGGCATCTCACTGATTGCTTTAAAAATTTGCTATGGAAAGCTGCTTGCCTTTCCGAAGTTGATCTTCAACCTTAGATGTAAACAACACCAGCAAAAAAATACGAAAGAAAGAAAGAAAGAAAGAAAGAAAGAAAGAAAGAAAGAAAGAAAAGAAGGAGGGAGGAAGGGAGATTCCCTTAGAAATCACACTCCCAGGCAGGTGAACATCACCATATTTCTAGCTGGGGGACTTCGTTCTTTCATTGTCTTTGAAGGCAAGCCCTTCCCAACTCCACAGTGCCTGAGAGCTAATGTGACAGATAATGGCATAAAGTGAGTCTGTCAAGTGGAAACTCATGTGACATAATTTTGGCCCTTGAAAGAAGCTGGACTACACCTCTGAGGGGCAGCCAGGCACAAAGGAAGACTGGTAGGTGACACGCCAGTGCTCCCTTCTGTTTGTAAATGGACACATTGAGAGTAAAAACTAATGCTCATATTTTGCCCCAAGAAAGTTATAACCCATCACCAAACTAAAAGGAGTTATTTTAATCGGGGAAAGCTTGGCTCTGTGCTAAAATGAAATACAGCATGGAGAAATAACAGAAATATTTATTTTCTGTAGATAAGAGTTCACAAATCTGAGAACAATTTGGTATTTAATACTGTTGGGTTCAATAAAAACCTCAACTGCTATTAGCAAATTGAAAAACAAAATTTAAGAAAAAAAGGTTTTTGATAGATATAAAAGTAGAGAATTCATCTATTATGCAAAAAAATAAAGAGCTCCGTGTGAGTATTGAGAAACTTACAGCAAGGGCAGGGGTGGGGGTGGGGGGATGGGGGGAATGATTAAAACCAAGTGTCAGGAGCTTCCCACAAAGGGTTAATATGTTTCCCCGACACCTTGTGTTTGAGGTTTAGTTTCTCCGTAAGAGAGTTGTTTTTTTTTCTTTTTGAGAAAGGCATAGTTTCTTTAAACAGAAGAAATGACCCTCCAAAAAGTTGCATTTTCTGTCAAATGATTGCTGTCATTGTCTAAGGCAAACAGCTGAAGGAAAGCAACTCTTTAAAAAAAGGAAAGGAAAGGAAAGGAAAGGAAAGGAAAGGAAAGGAAAGGAAAGGAAAGGAAAGGAAAGGAAAGGAAAAAGGAAAGGAAAAGAAATGAAAGCAAGCCAGCGTAAAAATAGAAGCAAAATAAAATCCTTAAGTGATCTGCTATATTTAAGAAACTGTCAATAGGCAGTTCAAGGATAGTAATTCCTACTTGAGTTCCACCTCAGAAACACACAAAATAATTAGGTCAGTTTAAATGAAAAGCTTACCTTTCAAGGAGAGTAAAAATTATGAAAATAAGAGAGAACTATGTGTCGGAGAATTCCCGGAGAGGTAAGTATATTTAAGTAGATACTAAACCACCCATATTGCAGTATTACAGTGAGAGAATTATATAAGAAATGTGTGTCACTGGTGACCACAGAGCACTGGGATTCCAGCAAGCTGAGCCTTATTCCCCAACTCAGGACGCCGGTTTGTGAAACCAGTTTCCATTTTCTTCCGAAAAGAACCGAAAGTATCAGAGGCTGTGCCAGTTTTTATATCTCCTGTCTGTGGATCCTGAAGAATTGGTACAAACTTGAGTTCGATTCTCACAAGCTCCGGTGAGTTGCTGGTTAAATGAGCTAAACCCCTCTTCCAGCTAGGAAAAATATATACCGGGCAAAACTAATTATGTCTGGGCTCAACCTGAAACGGCGGCAGCTCATCTGACTGGTCTGGAGACACTGTTGCAGAAAATATTAATTAAACACCTTGACTTGCGGCTGCTGTGAGCTCTGGAAGCAGGGCCCCCTGCGCGGGGAGTGTGCGCTCGGGACTCGGGAGGGAAGATGGATGAAGCGACTAGCCCAGAGCAGCAGCCAACGACTGTTCTTTTGTTACTGACCAGGAGGAGTTGAACTTTGCTCCACTTTGGGGAGCGGAGCCACCGCCACCGCTCTGGAAACAACAAGGAGGACAGGACATATTTACCTGCGGCGAGCATCAGAGGGAGACCTGGAGCGCCGCAAAACAAAGTGGTCCAGATGCCCAGATGCATGGTCTGTGGCTGCAGGGCACCCCCCCCCCCCCGCCCGCCCGGCCCGGCTGCTCCGGCTAGGCCGGCGTCTGACAAGCAGCCGTCCCCGTGTTAGCCACCCTGCCTTCCATCTTGGGGACTCACCCAGAAAATCCCGCACCCCGCTCCAGGACTCCAGAACTCCTCTAATGCTCCCGAACGCCCACCATTTGTTCTGCATTCATCCAATCAACTTTGCACTGCACATCTTCTCTCTACCGGCGCTCAGACGCCGGGCCACCGCTCATCTGTATGCTAATTATTTTGCCACATGGACAAAAGTAATAATGCTTTCAGACAGGAAACTAACAGGCCTGAAGTCGAAGATGGAAATTAATAAGTTGACACCACTAAACGCCGGCCAGGCTGTCATGCGTGCCGCGCTGCCTGGCGGAGGGGGCCGCGCCTCGGCGGCCGAGCTGGGCATCAGGCAGCGGCTCCCGGGGAGGCCGGGCCCGCAGAGCAGCACCAGCTCACCGCTCACTTACCCTGTGGCAGGCTGCATCCTCTAAGCACTACCAAACATATCCATTTCCCCAAATCCTAGTACGGGAGGGAACTTCAGCGCTGAGCTAGATATTTTTCAAGTGATAGCTGTGGATTAAACCAGTAATTTCTAACCTTCCTGTTTATTAAGCCTGCAACACAGTCAGACAAGATTGGGGATGCATGCTGTATGCTTCTTACATTGTACCCACAGGCCCCTAAATCTCTAGAGCAGAATGTGTATCATGTGCAGTGCCGTATTCAATGTAATAGATGAGAACTGTAAATACCACAGTCAGGCCGGGAGCAGTTGCCGGGGAGGCAGTAGATCTAAAAACATCCCCCCCCCCGCCCCCATCATCGATGCTATGGCAAATCCACGCTGTGGCTACAGAAACCTCATCAGGTCGGCTGCACCTACGGTATTGTGCACGGTGCCACCGCTTAGCATTAAAAACAAAACAAAAAAGAGGTTCGGAAGCCTGCCCTGGCATTTCAAAGGAGAGAACAGTTACACAAGAGTTAACTGGAACTGACTCCTAAACCTCTCCGGGGTTGCCAACCACACTATGCTCTGCTTCAGTAGGAGCTTCTTTTATCACTTTCGCTTAAAACAAAAGACATAAAACTCTTTCTCCAAGAAAGTTAAAACATCATCAGTCTTGGGGTCTTGTCTGAAGGGGAAAAAATACCAGAAAAAGTTCTGATCAGAAAAGGCGAGACCAAATGAGATTTCAAAAATACAGAAAGGAACATAGATATATGACTTTCATTAGCATTTTCCCCGTAAAAAAAAAAAAAAAAAAAAAAAGAAAGTGCTGATTTTATAGATAGCTCCTTGGGTCGAGCAATAAAAGCTTTCGTCCAGCAGTGACTGTGCCACTGCACTCCCTGCAAACCTCTGTTATAACACTCACCACTATGAAAGTCCACATTAAATCACAAAGGCTACTTAGCACCTCCCACTCCTCCCCCTGGACACTAGCCTTGCAGACACAGACTTCTGTTTAATGACAACTCCAGCTGCATGCGGGTATATCGGGTGCCTGCCCACAACGATATGATCCTGAAGGACCAGCTCTGTTGGAGAAAGAGTCCATTGTTGGCTCCTCTGCACACCAGACCATGCGATTTTAGGAAGTGTTAGAATTTGTCATCACGCAAGCTGCAGATAGTCAGGTAGGCAGGGAAACAACTATGTGCCCAAGTGCTTAAGAGATCAAGTGAAATCATTCCAAAGAGCTGGAAGTTACAACAACCAGATAAATTATACACAAGCTTGGAAGAGAAAGAAAGAGATACCTTTTTGCAGAAGAGTTGGTGGCCATGAAGCAAAACGCTGTTCCGCAGTCTATTTCTCCACACATGCAGGGCTATTTCTGCTGTGGAGAGCCCATGGCACGTGTTGATCGCCTCTCCCTATACATCCCCACTCCATCCGCCCCTGCCCTCCAGCGCCGTCACCGTCAGCTCACTGTGTAGACGGAGAGTCTAGGGCAGAACCACCACCGGTGATAAACCACTGCAGGCTTTTCCACAGAGCACGATGCTGACCGTGGTTTCCGAGGGGGGGGGACGGCTCCGAAGTCTGAAGTTACCGAGAGCACCTCAGTCTGCCTTTCAGACGTGATTCCTCTACATCCCGAGCCTCTTGCCTGACGTGTTGAGACCAGACATGCTGGTTACTACAGAGCCCACCGTTCCCTTCCCATCCAGCCCTGCTGGAAATCACTGCAGTCTGAGAGCGAGGATCGCTTTAGGAGAATGCCCTGTACCATTCTGTGTTCTCGCAGCACAACACCCCTTACACTTAGACTAAAATATTTTCCTCCCCCTCCCAACTTTTCCAATAATCACCACGTGGGGAGTAGGGATTTTTTTTAAAGAGATACATTTTAGGAAAAATCTGCTAACAGAAGAGCCCAATACAGCAATGCTTATCAGTATTTCTTCATATAATAAATAAGCATTTGTGTGTTCTTTCTAGTTTTATAACACCTGGCTTACATTTTCTCTGCCATCTCTGATTACTTCTACAGATACCCTGAGGACTCATTATGATGTCAAAGCTTAAAACAGTTTCATTGTGAAAACAGGCATAGAAAAAATCATTGTGTATGCTTGAACAATGCAGGTGTGAAAGAGACACAGACAGAAGAGAGGGAGGCAACAACAGACAAACAGGAACAGAGTTAAAGAGAGAGGGAGAGGAGGGGAGAAGGAGGGGGAGAGGGAGAGGCAGGGAGAGAGAGAGAGAGGGAGAGAGACAGAAAGAGAGACAGAGAGAGAGAGAGAGAGAGAGAAGACAGGACACAAAGCATACTCCAAACTGAAACCATGTTGCATTGAAATACAGCCCACTGATGGGAAATGTATAGCTGCTGCCTTAAAATAATCTGGTATCAGGAAAATCGTACAACAGATCACTACAAAAGTAGAGTATTTAGTGTGATTTCTTGTATAAGTTATGGCCATTATAGGCATTATTTCTAATTTGTGGTGTACGCCAATGTAAAATATCTTTTTTTTTACATCAACCACACATGATATTTGGATGTGCCTTATGTCCACCACTTCAAAATAAAATTTAAAAAAATAATTTTATACACACACACACAATTTTAAGTTTGTGATATCTTTTCTCTTTAGTTCAGTTTGGAATAAATGTAGACCAGTGCCAGGTACAGTGTTGTGGTAAAGAATATACTATGGTGAAACTTGGCCTGCTGAAAAATATGTTAATCATTTGCAAGTTTTGTTCAAGTTTAGCCTCCATTACTCCTTCATGGGGAATGCCACACATATTTTCAAAAGAAGAAGAAGAAGAAGAAGAAGAAGAAGAAGAAGAAGAAGAAGAAGAAGAAAAAGAAGAAGAAGAAGAAGAAGAAGAAGAAGAAGAAGAAGAAGAAGAAGAAGAAGAAGAAGAAGAAGACATTTGTATAAAGGGCTTTTTAAAAAAACTTGAACATAAGAAAGTGCATAATACTATTGTAATCAAATTATTTTTTTTGTAATCAAATTATAATAAGTAATTAGATTATAAGAATTTGCCAAAACTAAAGATCTTTGTTTCTGAATCTACCATTCATTCGCTTCCTGTACAGACTGCTGGTGAGACTTTGCATCAAGGCAGACTTTAAGGCTAAGTAGTAGATGCATTTGAAAATCTAGTTATTGATTGGAATTGTAGCCCTGAACTCAAAAGGACAACCCAATGAGCTACCCTTCAGTGTCAGGGCAGGGCTGCCTTCACCAAAAAGTGTCTTGCTAGTCCCTCTTATCTCACTGAGTGGGCTTCTTAATATAAAATATTCAAGAGTAACTAAAATGCTAAGTTGTTTGAAGTTAAAAATGTAGCCATCAAAATATATAATAAGTAAACAACGTATTTTGGGTGATTATACCATGTTTCTTATGACAATACCTCTCCCTCAGATTATCCTACAGGTAGAGTTGGAAATCTGGTTTACCCATGTGACTTTGAAAATATTATTTAGGCAACAAAATAATTTTTTTCACAGAAAACTGGTTTGGATTTTTTAATCACACATGTGAAGTATTTCTAAAAGCAAATCAACAAATAGATTAAGTCTAAATTTTAAGTATAGTTTTAACAAATAGAAAAACTTTAAAAAGCCTTGAAGTTACAAAATAACTTATTCCCTTTTCTTAGTCTACTGAAAATTGGCATAGACAACAGGCATAAAACATCAGGCATATTCAATAGTAAAGTATGGAATATAAATATTTTCAAGACAGTAAAAAAAAATAAGCTAGGTGAAAAACAGAACAGGAACAATGGAAGGCATAGACTGAAGGGGCCCCTTTTCTGAAAGTGCCCACATTTTCCTGAAATCATGCTTGTTCTATATTTATAGTCTGAAAGGAAATTCTGTGCTCATATTCCTTTAGGAATTTTGTTACAGCACACATACATGGTCTACAGATCATTGGGCCTTTAACTTTGATCTCAGCTTCTAACACACATACACAAAATCAGCCCAAGTTTCGCGGCAGGATGCAAGTTTAACTCATGAGAAGTTGACATTTATGCTTCATGTATACTTCCTGTCTTGCTGGTTCATCTTGATGGTCCTGGCTTATCGTTTCCAAAATAAATGTCTATCAGTAATTACATACCTTTCCATTACAAAAAGCTTTTCCATCTGAAAAACATGTCTACCTAGTGTTTACAGTTTTCCAATGCACCATTGTATACTTAGGCAAGTGATTTTAATGAAATCCTAATGTTTGGCAATTTGGAAAGTGGGGTGAAATTCTTATGTGCAGAGTAAAACACAGAGATTGCATATCTTTTCTGCCACCATCTTCAAAACACCCAATTGTGACCATAAAGGCTGCTCTTGCTCCTACCTCAAGGAGCACAATCATCAAGGTGATGAAAGTGAGCCATTTTTACGTTGCCAGTAAACTAGTGGAAAGTCAGTCAGGGCTGAACGTAATTGCTATCAGCAGCGGACAGCTCCCGGTGCTGAAAGGGAAGGGGAGAGAAGCCCTGCTCACAATGGCTCACTCAACCAGCCTTTGAAAAATCACAGCAAAACTGAATGAGGTGGCAAGTGCTCGGGCTGAATGGCACTGTCTACAGAACAATGGCAGCCAGCTCCAAATCCCACTATAATCACATTAATGAGATTAATCAGTGAATTAGCAGCAGTCAAATGTCAGGGAGACAAGGAAGAACCCAACCAAGATTGGTAATTAACTTTTTTTGGGGGGGTGGGGGAGAAGGAAAAACCAACTCTGCTACCTCCTAGTTTGCTCAGAAGTTGACAATTCTGCTTTCCAAATCTGAAGACGACATGTACTGATCAAAAAGCACCAGCATAATCCTTCCTATTATAATATAGATCCAGGTATCACGTTACCGTGATTCAACTACAGTCCTCTGAGAAAAGTGATGTCACTTTAAATAATCTTCACAAACTATCGGGCTTTTATTGTTTTGAACTTACTAAGTGTGAAATTACTAGAGTGAAATCATTTCTGTAATACTCGAGCTAAAATATAAAAAAAAATGGCTGATTTTAAAAGGAAGGATTACATAACAGCTGCTTTGCTTATAAGTCATCCGTGATACTGTGGCAAGAGTTTTTTAAAAGTGCCATCAAGTAAAAAATTATTATACAAGCATATCAGCAACCGTCTATTGTCTTTAATAAAGAAAATATGTCACTACAGTTCAACCTTGTGGAGAATTTCAACCAATTAACCTATTGTACTTGAGAGCATAGAATCATACACTTTCCTTCAGGTCAATTAGAAAAAAAAATAAACTTCCTTTTTCCTAGAACGTGTCACTTAGTCGTGTATATGATATACAATCAACACTTTGCATTCAAAGTTCTGAAGAGGTGAAAACTTACGGGAATGCAATGGAGCTGTTTTTCAAAAGGGAATATTGTGCAAAACACTTTTTTAAAAAAAGTAATCACATTTTTATCTGCATGGCAGACATGCTCTATTTATCGTTTAGAAAGCTGCATAACTTTTATGAAGTTGAACAATTAGAAAGACTCCCTTATGCCTATAAGGGTGGTGGTAGGGTGCTTTTGTCTGTGAAGTTAATTTTGTTCAGTAAAATACACTCAAACACAAAAGCTCTTAGGAAAAATATTTTTACTCAAAGTAAATAAATAACTTAAAATTCTACAGTATTATATAGTAGAGTTTTAGTGGTACAAGAAATTGTCATGGCTAATTTAATACTAAAGTCAAATTCAATGCTCTATAGTTCGAATAACTATCATATGAATATTTGCATATCTATTTATTTCCTTATTATGACCTATCTTGAAACTAAAGTTTGCAGTCTGGACTTCTAGTTTATTAATGTAAGTTGCATGAGAAGACATATTTCTGTTACAATTGAAATAATGTTTCATCACTATGAACTTCAGACATTTAGGTAATAGTTAAAAATCTTTGAGTTTCTCAGTTTAGACCATATAAGTCAACTTTCTCACCATTAGGCAAAATGTAACATCACAGCAAGAATATCGAATGTTTTAACAGCCTTTGTAACAATGCTCTGCTTCATTTGTAATGGAAAGTAACCCAGTAAAGTCTCTGGGAAGTTTTTGTTTCAGTGCCCGCAAATCATCCAAGTATTGTCCATGCAGCAAGTTTTTTTTTTTTTAAATAAACAACATCACAGTTAAGGCATGCATCTTAATACCCATTTTGCTGTAAAGACAGACTTCTGTGGCTCACAAACTCTCTAGCCCAGGAACATTTCAGCTCCCAGCCATGCTGTAAAAATAACTTTAAAAAGGAGCAAACAATAGGCACTGCAGCACCAGCCCCTGGACTACGGTAAAACATACGCTGTCCACCAGGTCCACAGAATTAACCTAACGAAGATCACATACCTCACAACATGACCACAACCGCTCACAAGTTAACGACCAACTCAATGCTGTCAACTGTGCTGGCTCAATAGACACCAGAAGAAAAGAAAACCCTTTTCCACCACAAGTTTGAAAGGAGGATGAGGAATATGCCTACCACCGAGATGCAGAAAAGGTTGCTTTTTGTCTTCAGTGAATATTGACACCATAACCCATAGTCCAGGGAATAAAACGTAAAATAAAATACACCCACCAACAATGAATAAAAAAATCAGGGGGCTTCAAGAAGGCTGCGAGGAAAGCTCTCTCTCTGCTTTAGTGTGCAGTAGCTTAGGGAAAAAATGTCGCCCGGGCAGGACTGACAAACGCAGCGCGATCGGCTCGCGGGCCTGAGGGATCTGTTTCACTTCCACATGCGTCCCCTGATGCACACACTCCCACTCATGCTCTCGATATGCTTTTTTTTTCTCCACATTTTTTTTTCACGAGCTCCAAATCCCCGGCATATGACCTTCTGTTAAATAGATAAAAAAAAAATTGCTTATCAGTCATGCAAATGAGGCTGAATTCATTTTCCACAACAGATGGCCTCATAGATAATGATGATGGAAGAGAGAAAATTGAATGTCTCTCACAAGGTGGCCATGGCAACCGAGAGCAGAATAATATCAATAATAAGCTCAGTGCATAATAAGGTTGTCAATCCCACAAATCAAAGTCTCCAGCTAAATCAGGTACACCACCCCAGCTAGTTACCAGGTAAATATGAATATATATATATATATATATATATATATATATATATATATATATAGCAGTTTACAGTGACCATGAAGAAAACTAGAATTTCAAGGCATTCTGTGGAAATGCGCATGTGTGTGTGTGTGTGTGTGTGTGTGTGTGTTTCATCGGAGGGGGTTGGTTTGATAATGAAATGACAATGTGACATATTTTTTCTTTATTTTTGTTTCATTATATTTTCTGTAGTGCACTTGGTCTCGGGAAGGATTTTTAAATAGCCATCTTGAAATCTGGAATGTGGAGTGTGGGATCTCCTGTCTCCTCCTCGCCCCCACTCTCCCTGTCTGATGTTCTGTGCTGCCCTGATGCAGTAGCAGCTCGCCTCAGGCTTCCACCTTGACTCCCAGGGGGACATCCTGCAAAATGAATCAGCAGCCATCCTGAGCAGGCTGATTAAAATGAAAATGGCAAGGCACATGTCTGGGCGGAACTGGAGCTCGGCTTTGCTGCCTGTCTGGCAAGCATGCTCAATATAGCTCTTGCTAATAATGGCTTACTGCCTTTCGTTTTTTAAAAAGGTATCGCCCTTTTTCCCCTTAACCGACTGGTGTTGGAGTATGTGTGTGCATGTGGGTGGGTGTGCATGTGTGTGCGTGTGTGCGCGCGTGTGTGCGAGTGTGTGTGCGCGTGGCCGGGGTGGGGGGATGGGAAGGGATTGTTCGATTCTTCTCATTTTCTGCTGCTCACATGCAGACTGCCTGCCTGACAGCACCGTTATTGTGAAACCGAACTTACCTCTGTCATTCTTTTGGGGAAGGAGGTAGCTGATAAGTCTCAGGGTAAAAGGGCCAGTTATAAACTCAAGCCGCCTGAAAGACCAAGTCACCATTTTACACCTAAATACAATAATTTCTAACCGATTCCGAGGCAACAGACCTTGAGAGAACGCTAGCTGCTTCACAGGCTCACAGTTGGACTCTGAAATGCAACCTATTTCTGTTTCAAACATTTGCAACCAACCTGCTACTGTATCCCAGATATTATGCAACACAAAGCATCCAAAATAGGAAAATGAGAGCTAACTGATGCAATAATTTAACAAATCTAATAAAAATAAATCTCTGAATTTTTCTCAAAATTCTCAGGCATGGCTTTTAAGATTACCCTCAAATAAGCATCTTTGACAAATTTTTCAGGTTTTTTTTTTAAAAGCATTCTGGAAATAAGAACATTATCATTTTTCATAAAAAATGGCTTAAAGATTAGAACCAAGGGTTTTCCTGAATTCATCATACTTTATTTTTCCTATGTTTTTTTTCTAAGATGCTAACAATCTTGCAATTTTGCTGTCTTAATTTCCCTTCTTGATTCTTTTTGGTAACAGATGCATGTGTGTGTGTGTGTGTGTGTGTGCTTATTTTTGCCATTAGTAATTCTTATCTCTGAGATGTGATCTTTTTTCCTCCTGCACTCCAGCCCTGTTGCTGCAGTGTGAATCAGAAATCAATAGAGCTGCCCTAATGGAGACTCCACTCGGCACGCGGCGAAGCAGCTGCAGTCTCCTCAATCTCTCTCTCTCTCTCTCTCTCTCTCTCTCTCTCTCTCCCTCTCTCTCTCTCTCTCTCTCTCTCTCACACACACACACACACAGAACTAATGACGTCTGTGCAGCTTTTTCAGCTGATTGGGCAGCACATCGGATGTTCTGTGGAGCAAAGAATAGGAATCATTTACAGTCGGTGGAAAAAAAAATGGGAGCATGTATTCTCCTGTGTCTCAGACACTGATCCTGAGCTCCCCAGACAACCAGTCACCGATAAGGGACAGGTGTTCAGGTTGTGTGGTCCTATGGAGTAAAGAAGAGCTCCAAAATGGTCATGGAAGGAACAGCACAATGAGACTGTTTCCATTTTATAAAGGACAAAGCTTTCTCTAAAAATGCAAGCAGAAAAAAATGTACAGAAAATTTGTATGTTAGGTCAAATAGTGAACCTCACTGCACTATTTTTAAGGGTTCGAGTATGCAACATAATACTATTTTTAAATACTTCCAGACACACGTTTTAAAATAAGGTACAAATGACTGTGTGTACATACACACAGACACACGCTTATGTGTTCCTCTGCCTTAGCTTAGCTGTGTTAGCAATAAATGCAATTTTCTTAGTTAAAATTTATCCCCAAATATCTTATAGTAATAAATGCATAAATCTCTAAATGGTACTTAGGCATGATATTTGAAACCACAGGCTTATATATGTGGATTTGTTCCTTAGACATACGTACATGTCTGTGGAAATGCACTGTCTGTCGGGGACAGGGCACTGCACGTATGTAAGCACGTGTGCATGAGCATGTGTGCACACACATGCATGTGAGTGCAGGCACGACATGGCTTCAGCCACTTTCGTTACCTGAGGCTGGAGGTGAATGTCCCTGAAAGGACAGGCTGCTGGGTGGAAGAGCCAGGCAGCTATGGTTGGCCGTGAAGGAAAGGCATTCTGGGCTCTGCAGCGCGGGGGAGTGCCTCTCCCTCACACGCCACCAGTGTCTGTTGTTCCTCCACATTTTACTCACAACAACTGCCCAGCCTGAGTCTGGCTCCAGAGAAGCAGCTGTGCTCTTTCCACCCAACCTTTGCAGGACTTCAGAGTCTGAGATGCCAGGATCCGGATGACTGAAGAGAAGGGAAAACATAAAGGGGTCACAAAGCCGCAGAGCGCAGCAGGAGAGCAGTGTTTCAGTCTGCATTTTGCAGTTACATTGTGGGTACACTTAATAAATTAAGATTTCTTAAAAAATGAAATCTGGTACTCTGCCATTGGTAAAGCAAATAAAACCCTTAGGACCCATCAGGACCAGGGAATACCCCAAAGGCTATTTAGATTAAAGATCTTGCTGTAGCTTGCAATTAAACCACACGATGCACCATTTTGCTTCCAAATATCCAGCATACGCTTCCTTAAATTATTTCTAGTATAGCATGTTGCCCTTAGATGTTCATTGCCTTTCTGTATTAGGAAATGCAGCTTGTAGCGTATCCTATTAATTAATTAACAGCTTATCAATTAACTACTTTGTAAGAGGAAATACATTCACAGCCCCTTTTAATTGGCATGTATGTCCTCCAGTTTAATACAAAGAAAATAAACCCCAGGTGCTTTGTGTCTTGAACTATAAATACAGAGACTAAACACTAGGCTTGTTCAAGCCCTCAGCTGCACGGCCTGGTCTTTCCCACCAACAGTGAACGGATCTCTGGACTTGTGGCTAGACTCTCGTCTCCACATGATACCTATCTACGGGACCTTTACCTTTCTTCATATGCCTTATTTCACACCAAGGCAAAGGAATGGGGACCAGATTTCCATGTATAGTGTGAGGATGACCTTTCTGAGTTTTGATACGGGAAGCTGATGACATTGTCCTGAAATACCTTTTTTTTTTTCATTTTTTAATTTTTCTTCAGAATTACATCTATATCCAATGATGGCATCGTGTGATAGGAAAGGGAGTCTTGGACTAACTTAGGAGAGTAGCAAATAGGAGAAATCATCACAGCTGAGTAGTAAACAGTTAAAATCTGGAGCCCAAACACCCTGACGACAAAGTGTATGCCATGTGTGCCAGGTGCGACACAGCCCCACCTCACCGCCCGTTAAGGGTTGAACTTTCCGAATTAGACTTATATGAGATAAGAGCTACTTGAGTAACACACCAAACAATGATCAAGATGGGAAACCCGTCTTCACTGCAGGGAATTAGCTTTAATCAATCAGTATGCCTATGGAATGCTCAACAGCAAATGCTAAAGCAGAATATGCTGTTGGTGCTTTACTCTAAAGATGGGTGAGAAAGAAATCTGGGGGTCAGGGGCACCTGGGTGGCTCAGTGGCTGAGTGTCTGCCTTTGGCCCAAGTCATGATTCCGGGGTCCTGGGATCGAGTCCCATGTCGGGCTCCCCGCAGGGAGCCTGCTTCTCCTTCTGCCCGTGTCTCTGCTTCTTTCCCGATATCTTTCATGAATAAATAAATAAAATCTTTTTTAAAAAAGAAATCAGGAGGTCATAACATGAAGAGTTGGCACATCAAGTATAGTTGCAGGCAGATGGAAGTCGGTTGTGTAATCTCAGTGCACTGAATGGATCAGAAAGGACAGGCTGTGAACTTGGTGAGACTCATGGGTGTACTTTGGAATCTGCCTTGGGTTGACTATCCTATTGCATGTTAACAGATACTGGGGGATTGGAAGAAATAGGATTCTGAAGCATTCATATTCAGACCTCTTGGCTTGACTTTATAGAGCTGGTCATTTTTGAGCAAAATATATAGATTAAAACTGTACCAAATATAGTTCTGGGATTCAAGAGAGTGTTGAGAATTTAAGGTTTAGGTTATTACAGCCAACAAACCAAGATAACCTATAAAAATATATTTATTTCTTCCCCAAGTTCATAATTTTAAGAACATGAGCTACAATTTTATAAAACAAGCACTTTCTTGACCCCCAGTCTCTGAATTCTCTCACATCTGGAGTCTTTATATCACATTTTCTCACCCGTAATCATATGTTTAATACACCCGCAACTATCCAAATACTTGAGGAAAGGAACATATGCTTCTGAGCTTATGAGTACATGGTGATTGTGCCGTACAAGACAGGTGCTTCTTGCACTGTGATAGATTCTCCAGTTCACGTAGGGGTCTCATCACTAAATTAAGAAACAGCGAGACACATTTTAGACCATTTACTGTATTTGGAATAGAATTATTCTTCACTGTACTGAGAACAGTAATAAATAACATGTATATCTAGAACAGTCTTGTGCTGTGTGGTGACATCAGTGTCCTAACTGGACCAGCGCTACTGCATATTTTTAGGCATTGCTGTCAATAAGCTAGCCTCCAAGTCTGACATTTCAACTGTCCTGGCAGTTCTATCTTTCTACCCAAGTAAGCATCATATTCACTTATAACAAACATACTATGTGATACACATACTGGTACTTAGAATATAGCAGGCAAGTCAAAATAGGATAAATGGGAGAAATCAAGATTCATTACTTCACTTGTAGAGAACACTCAGCAAGGTGAGAATTTGCTACTCAAGGTACTTAGTGTCAAGACAATTAAATTATCTGCTAGATCATATGGGATGATTTGCTGGACTAAGGAGGATGGCATACGAAGGTCCTACCCGCTTTGCAGAACTGCGCTCTGTGAACAGGGGTCTGATGTGAGTGCCACCAGGAAGATTCCACATTCTTCCCCTGGTCCTGGAAATGAGAAGATTCTCAGACCCAAGGCATTGAAAATGAAGGGTGTCTTTGAAGAAAGACCTTTCAGTAACATCACGAAAATAAATGATCCTTTCTCAGACGGACCTGCAGCCATTTTTCAGAGAAACTATAGGCATCTTTGGACACTGGCTTCCCCTAGTTCCTGAGAATCCAGAATATCATTTGCCTACTGGATAAAGTGTGGTCTTATGGGGAGGGGGGTTTGTGACACATTAGGTCAACGAGGCCTTAAAATCTCCCTATGTATCCCCAAAATTCCTAAGGGTAGAGGTGAAAAATACATATTCAATAATTGGCAGGATCTGCATCTTAGATCCATAAATGAATTAGCCCCACAGTCAACCAAAAACATGTGGTATTGCTGGAGAAATCACACATGATAGTGTCATCAACAAAGTCTCAAAATTTGCAGTGATGGGATTCTCATCCTGTCCCCTTTCATTCACTGGTGTGACAAGTAGGCAAGACAGGGCGCTTGGAGAATAGTGATGACACAGTAAGCTTAAGCCAGGGGCACAGTGTTCTATTCAAGCAACTCAACACAGCTCCAAGCACAGGGAATTGGATTTTTAACCCAATAAAAGAGAAGACCATGATAGTTTCCCTTCCTATACTGGGAATCACAATATATCTTCACCATCTTGTCTCAGGTTAAATTAATTTTTCATTTTTACAGGAAACAGAATCATCTTGCCGCCCTGCAGGACATTAGGCTGACCACTGCAGCAATGGCAACAACTCGAAGGACCTAAAAGTACGGGAAGTACTCATTCTAGATTTCTTGACAAGACGGAGTTTCACCAAAGACCGGCAGACAAATGTAGAGAAAGATACAGGGGCCCATGCCTTCCAAAGTTACATAGGGTCTAATTGTCTGGGACCTTCTAGGTTTTGTCTAGCAACAGAGGGCTCGATGCTTTACTCTGTACTCACTGCTTTCTCTTTTTTGGTTCTTCTGTTACTGGGGCAGCAGGCCAAGCAGGGTGTATGGTGTTGGCTGAGGGGATCAATTCTGATTATTAAGGAGTATAGCAAGGAAGTGAGGAAGAAAAGTTAAAGGGAGAAGGGGATTTCTGGGCACCTTTCAATCATGCCAGGTTCACTGGTGACAGTAAAGGAAGACCAGAGCCACCACATTCAACAGACACTCAGGACCCACCTGTCTCAGTAAACAGATCTGGGGCCATCTTCCAAGGTGCATAATTGACTCTCCTGAGTCTGGCTCATCTGGGCCACCGGGCAGGAGGGACATCATGAATATCAGTGCAAGCAAGGGGAGCAGACCATTTATCTGTACTTCTCTTCCTTGCTTTGTCACACACGTTTTATAAAATGTCATTAATTTTCTCTTTTATCTCTTTGTCACATGATTTTATGATATTGGTGGTCTAGAGTGCACAAAATATTGATGCTGAATTGGGGCAGAAGACAGCAGGAGTGTACACCCACTTAGAGCACCTGGGCCAGGAACTGACATAAAAGTCAGGGCCATTGCTTCCTTAGGAAGCAGAACATTCTTGATCATGAGATAATTCCACCAGAAAGCACACGTGCTTTACAGGGATATGTGCTGATACTGGGCAGCAAAAGATAGAAATAGTGGATGTTTGTTCCATTTCTATTTTTCCTCGAGAAATTTCCTTCTCTATGAGTCTTGCCCAAGGGTGGGATGATGATGGCCGTGGACTTAGCTTCCCGGGTGAGGAGGCAGGTGTAGAACGTGGAGAAGGCAGTAGGGTTGTGCTGGGTGAACTGCTCAGCTGTGCCATCTGCTGAGCCTTCTCTCCTTGTTCCCCACTCTTGGGTATTCAGAGAAATCCCAAAATCTTGTCAATAAATCCCCTTTTCTGTTTCAGTGAGCCAATAGGTTTCCTTTTCTAGAACCAGAGAACTCTGACTGACACAGCACACAAACACAAGACACAAAGACACGTGCACACACACAAACACTCCAAGGCACTCCTGTAAGGCAGGAGCCATGCTCGGGTTCAGAGGCTGGCCAGGGTTTTACCTATCCACATGGCCTTATTATCATTGCTCCACAACCACCACCCCAAATCCTGGCTTATTTGCTCCCTGGGCACTACCCCTCTCACTTATTAAGACACCACTTACCTTCCACGTGGGGTGGCCCTTCACCCCAAATCCCATGACATTTTGGCTCTGAAAATTGTTCCTCTCTCAGCTGCATATGTCACGTCCACCAGGCTCAGGACAGGGGATAGAGTGGTCCAGAATCTAAACCATATCGGGAATGAACCAAGTAAGTAAGCTCATAAAAACCCAGCTCTTCTTGGCTCGGGAAGCTCCCAGGCCTTTTATGATATCAAGCTGGAGGAGACTTTATGAGGAAACACATCTGAACAACATATCTTTGACGTGTGGTCTTCTAAATTTGTGATAATGGACAATTTCTACTTTATCTACTAATACTCGACACAGCAGGAGTTCTGTTTCCCAATTATGTAGTAAAATGCCTCTGTCTTCCACCTCATTCTACTCCTGAAATATACACAGACGCCATCCAAGCAGCACGGGGCCTGGGCTCCCAGATCGAATGTGCCCTTTAACATAGTTCCCAGGAGATCTGTATGTTCAGGAAAGTTTGAGGAACAGTGGACAAGACTATGGCTTTCCAACAGAAATGCAGTGTGAGCCTGATGTACAATTAAAAACTTCCAGTAGCAGGATGCCTGGGTGGCTCTGTGGTTGACTCAGGGCATGATCTTGGGATCCTGGGATTGAGTCGCACACAGGGCTCCCTACAGGGAGCCTCCTTCTCCCTCTGCTTATGTCTCTGCCTCCTTCTCTGTGTCTCTCATGAATAAATAAATAAAATCACTCAGCATGAATAAGTCAATCGGAGAAGGACAAACATTATATGTTCTCATTCATTTGGGGAATATAAATAATAGTGAAAGGGAATAGAAGGGAAAGGAGAAGAAATGGTAGGAAATATCAGAAAGGGAGACAGAACATAAAGACTCCTAACTCTGAGAAATGAACTAGGGGTGGTGGAAGGGGAGGAGGGTGGGGGGGTGGGGGTGACTGGGTGACGGGCACTGAGGGGGGCACTTGACGGGATGAGCACTGGGTGTTATTCTGTATGTTGGCAAATTGAACACCAATAAAAAATAAATTTATTAGTAAATAAATAAATAAATAAATAAATAAAATCTTAAAAAAATATAAAAACTTCTAGTAGCTACATACAAAGAGAAAACAGAAACAGGTGAAATTAACTTTAATAATAGATTTTATTTAATCCAATATCTAGAATATTATTTCAAAATATAATCAACATAAAATACATTCAGATATCTTTTTTTTTACATTCAGATATCTTAATACTTTGTGTATAATTCTATTGTTTGAGATGTAGTTGGCACATTACATTAATTTTAGGTATACAACATAACAATTCGATATTTGTATGTATTATGAGATAATCAACACAACAAGTCTGATTAACATCTATCACTATAATTACAAAACCCTTACATATTTTTTAGCTGGTATGTGTCCTATCATTACAGTGCATCACACTTCAAAACAGCTAATTTCCAAGTGCTCAGTTACCCTATGTGGCTGGTGACCACCCGTAGAGTTCCCAGATAGAATGCACCCATTCCCTCCTCCATCTTTGGGCGAGGCTAGGTCTGTCAGAAATCACCCAATGGAGAGTAACTGAGCAATGCCTGGATGAAGGCCTGCACGATAATGTTAATAACCAAAGACTCCATATTCGCATATGGATACAAATATTAGTAAATATTCACTGATTAACGATGACCGGATATTTGCTCAGTCCTGGGACAGGCTGTCCCTCACCACTGGTCCCATAGAACCTCCTTGGTCCCCCCTTCTCTTCTGTTGGCTCCCATGTGGGTGTATTGTTGTTGTTATGTAACACTATGGCTTGTGTTCTATTTGGATGCCGTGAGTTGTAAGTAACAGATGGGTGTGGGATATTCGGCAGTTCAGGGGTTTCCGAAACTCAGTCCCTTCCATTTATTCTGGCCCCTCCTTGCATTTCCAGTTCCTTGAGTGACCTGCTATCCAGTACTTGCCACATGGCTGTCCCAGGCTGCCTTCCATGTCCTGCATATCAGGTCCTGAGTTTCTATTGAACTGTCCCCGCCATCCCCTCACTAGCCTTACACAAGTCCAGTGTGGACAGCAACATATATTATGTTTTCTTCTATCTCGTTTACCAATGTAAATTTCCAAGACCTCTCCCTACAACATTGTTGTGATTGATGATGAGGTTTACAGTAGGGTGGCTCAGATGTGCTTCTTCAGCACTATTTCTGAACATATGCATTCATGAGCAGAGCTGTTTTTTTTTTTTTCCTTGAACCTGCTTTCCGTCTCCCCAGAAGAGAATTTCAAAGACTGGGGATGAATGCCACCTTGTTTTATGGAAGCCATGACGAGTGGAGGATTTACGTTATATGGTAGTCTATTTTAAGCAACAGACTAACTTACACGATTGGAATCTCATTTCCTGAATGCAATTACTTTCCAACTAGAAATAAAAGCATAAACAGATATTAGAATTATAGGAAATTAGAAGTAAAAAGGCCATGTTAGAGATTATCAATGTTACAGTTTAAGACACTGAAATCTATAGAGGTAGTGACTGATGCATAATCAATGTTGAGAGAGAGAGACACACACAGAGGGAGAGAGAGGGAAAGGCACAGAAAGAGGGAGGAGGAGAAGGAAGGGGACAGAGAGACATTCACAGGGCAAACCAAGCCTCGCTCACTGTGGGTGGGGATGGGCTGCATGAATGAACCTGTTCGTCCCTTCACTAAAGTCATACTATCTTAAAGACATCTAAGAATATTTGGTTAGCAGGAAATCAAAGATGTATCTATTCATGGGCCTATAGAGCTCAAATTGAGACATGAACTCAAACCTGAATAAATTTGTCTATACCAAGGATTTCAAGCTAGGTTTGAAACATCTCACAGAGTTTGCTGTGTCCCTTTGACTGGGTCCAATACAGCAGGAGAGAGGGCACTGCCATCCCAGGACTTCATGAAATATTTTCCATACATTATTTCATTTAATTTGAAAGTCAGAAAATATATTTGTGAAGTAATATGAGTGACTTAATGAATACCCAAACTTAACATGTTCAAAAAGCTCTGCTCCCTTTTATCAGAACCACAATCATCCCAGATTTTTATCCTGCCTAAGACAAGGCTTAAATCATTTGAGATATATTTGGGATACTTTCAGGTTTTCTGGTATATCTTACATAATTTCTCCAGTGCAGGAAATCTTCATTCTTAGAAGATGAATTTGTAGGCAGAGCCAAAATCACTCAAAAAGCTAGTAAACCAATAAATAAAGTAAATGCTGTGTTGTCAACACTTTTGATATGAAAACCCAATGTGGTTAGAAGGTTAACAGGGTACTTTTTAAAGGGGTAATGTCTACAATGGTCTTAGAGAGAAGTTTACACTGTTGACCAAAGCCACATGAATGCACATAGCCATGAAAAATATGGCCATAGTAAACACCAGAGTCCATGTGAACCCACTCACTGAGGTCTTCAGACTTCCTTTTGGCCCTCAGGTGTATGGAATGCTAGAGCAGCTTGAGCAAGTCTGAGAGTGTCAAAGGAGTCCGAGGTGAGAAGCTTAAGGCAGAGCCCACATGCAGACAGAGAGAGACATACACATGTTGGGACAAGTGTTCAGGCCTCAGTGTCCAGACATGATCAAGCATCAGCTGGTGCCCTGCCTGCAGCCAACAATGAGTGGGCAGAGGTGAGAAGCCACCAGGACAGTCCTGTGCCACAAGATCTCCATGGAGTACAAGCAGATCTTCCTTCTTTAGCAGGTTCTCCTGGGGCCTGACCCCTCTACCAGCCCTGCTCTGGGGCCCAGCATGATTGGGAACTGCTACCCAGCAGGGAAGGGACTCCAGTCAGGGGCAGGAGGGGACAACAGACACCCGAGAGCTAAGATAAAGGGCCTGCAGAACAAATGAGCAGGAGGGGGCCTGAGGGAAGAACAAGAGAGTCACCACCTGGTTTCATAACGGAGGCAGTTTGGAGAGATAAAATATACACTTTTTATATAAAATTCGGTGCGTATTCCTAAGGGATCTTAAATCAATTTCTTATTTTACTTTTCAAGTTGCGCATTTACTGTTATCAATTAGAAAACACAGATAAGCAATAAGAGTAAAGAAATATCACGTGAAGTTCCATGAACCAGCTTTAATGCAATTCATGTTATGCTGCATGGACTGAGACATCTTCTGAACATTGTGTTCTATCAGTTAACCCAAAAGACTGGTTGTAAAACAATAAAATCCATTCATCTAGCAGCTTCTGTTCTTTAAAAAAAAAAAAGTAAGGCAACTCTCTTTATACTTTAAGAATCCCTATGGTGGTATTCTCCAACCTGCAGTCCTTGGTTATCAAAGATGAGGAGAGCTGCACCTCATGTAGTCCCTCAACAATCACTGCAAAAGTTGGTGATGGAAGATTTGTAGGGCTTTTGAGGTAAGAGGATCCTGGAAGATCCTGTAGCGCAGGCTGATTTATCTTTACAGCTGAGGAGACAGAGGCCCCAGGAAACTAAGTGTTACCTACTAAGGTAACTAAGGCCTACTAAGACCTCTTCAGTAGCTGGAGTGGCAGCCCAGACATTAGACGAGTTAATTATTTATATGCAGTCTAAAAATCACAAGAGAGATAAGATAGTCTTAAGAATGTCTACCATTTTGACCAAGATTTTATATTTTTACATTCGACTTTGTGCTAGAGATCCTAACTGTTTTGTGGGCTGGACAAAAGAAGAAAAGAGGGAATTTCACTATATATAGATATTATTTAATGTAGACGTGTAATAGCATATATAGAAAACCCTAGGCAATCTACAACTTTTGAACTATAAGGAAGTGAAGCACAATTTCTGAAGACTGGATTATCACTCCCTGTCGCCTCTCTCTACTTGGTCCCTCTGGCCCCTGCTGCCCCTGGACATAGTCTGTGTTCCTCAGCCACACAGTCTGAGTCTGAGCATTGGCTTCTTAGCACTGAGACTCTAGGCAAGTTACTTATCCATCCCATGTTTTCATCTACAGAATGAGCAAAATAGTTATATCTGATTCATAAGATTGTTCTGAGGATTCAGAGAATTTATTCATTTGAAATGTGGAAAACTTTCGGGCACAATTTACTGGCACACAGTACTTGTTCCATCACTACTGGAAGATATTACTGCATAGTTGCTATAAATAACAATAATGATTTCCTCCAGGGATGAATGCAAAGGGGGAAGGGAATGAGAATTTGTAGGGAACCAAAGAATATTTATGTTCAATATGATATTTAATTTTTTAAAAATGTGGTCTGCAAACCATGAAATATTATTCAGCCATGAAAAAGGATGCTTTCTTTTTTCTTCTTTCTTTCTTTTTCTTTTCTTTTTTCTTTCTTTCTTTCTTTCTTTCTTTCTTTCTTTCTTTCTTTCTTTCTTTCTTTCTCTCTCTCTCTCTCTCTCTCTCTCTCTCTCTCTCTCTCTCTCTCTCTCTTTCTTTCACCATTTGTGACAACATGGGTGCACCTAGAAGGCATTATGCTAAGTGGAATAGATCAGATGGAGAAAGAAAAGTACTATATGATTTAACTCACATGTAGAATCTAAAACACAAAGCAAATGAATAAATAAACAAAAAGTAGAATCAGACCTATAAATACAGAGAACAAACTGACAGTTGCCATGGGGGATGAGGGGGAGGGGGAAGGTCAAAATGAGGAAGGGCAGTGGAAGGGTCAGGACTCCAGTGGGGGAAGTGAATAAATCACAGGGCTGGAAGACACAGCACAGGAAAAACAATAGATGGTCCCAAAACAGTGTTGTGTGGGGACAGGTGGTGGCTACACTTGTGATAAGCACAGATAAGGTACAGGGAAATTGAATCACAATGGGGTACTCCTGAAACTAATGTAACATTGGGTGTCAACTATACTCAAATAAAAAAATGATGAATGCAGAAATTTTAAAAAAATTAAAATCCAAAATAACAATATATTAACATTAGGCAATCTTCGTTAATGTACGCTCAGTGTCATAAGCTATTCCTTTACTTTCCTGTATATCTGAATTAGCTCACATTTCAAAATATGTCTAATTTTTGCCAGCATAGTCTAATACCATATTCTTTCTATCTTTATTCCCTCCATACATAACAACATTGACAATAGGTGTTTTTTTTGACTTTGTATTTTAAATTATGACGTAAAATACAAGTATAAGAACATGATACGAAACAGATGTAGAGCTTATTGAATGATTACAAAGCAAAAAGTCTATTGATCTCCATCCATGTCAGATCTCTATCCATGTCAGAAAGTAGGACTTTTCTAGCATTGCCTACCCCCTTGCCAATCACCACCCTCAAGCTAACCACTGTCACATAGAGCTTCCCACGATTTTCCAGACCTCATACACATGGTTCAGGTCACTGTGTTCATCTGTCCTATTCACTTCCTGCAAGTTGTCTCTGGATTATGAGGCTCGAACGGAATCAGGCTCTGTGCCTATGGCAAGCCTTTAGTGGGGTTATGGGTTTCCACAAGGAAATACATAATTTCTGGCCATAGTTTTGTGATGTTATTACATCATAGTCAGTGATGCTCAAAGACTAGATACAGTGTAGGTTGCAACATGATGATATTCTGATTATGTAATTTATTGTTTCCTAGATGAGATGAAATATTTTTGTAAGGAGAAGCTTCCCTTCACCTACTCTTTGGTCTCTTGATAAACTTCATATAGGAAAAGAAGCATAAGTGATTTGACTTTATTTTTTTTTTTACTTTGTCAAGATAACTATTTGTTCCCTATCATCTTTTAAAGGGACCAATTAGGTTTGTTTAAATTTCCTCTTAACACACAAATTTAAATATACTCAGTAGGTTTTCATGCATTATAATTGCTATCCTTCTTGAAGCTCAGACTATAAGCTTAAAGCTTGTTACTCATCTTTTGCCAGTGGGAGCCTCTTCAAATTGAACCTTGAGTCTTTTCAATATGAATCTTAGAGTCTTTCATAGTTTTCTTTCTGTCTGGTATGTCAAGATGTTCCAGATTCATTTTGTACCTTTCTTTGTCCATTTTTCTGAGAAGCTCTGGTTTCTTTTACCAGGAAATATGTTTAGACCAGCATCTGGATGCTAGAGATGATCTTTGCCCTTGGACTGGTATTGTTTCTAGATCAGCATCTGGATGCTAGGGATGACCTTTACTATTAGACGGATATTTTTTCTAGGCTACATCAGTGAATACATAGCTAGGAGAGCAAAGAACTCATGAGTTTATACTGATACAATTCAAATTCATGACTATAGGTTCTCTATTTTGTCTTTTATATATCACATCTCACATCTCTAGCTTCTTTCTTCTACATCAAATATGCATCAAGAACTGAGCCAATGATTGAATTAAAATATAATTATTTCCTTTTTTCTTTCTACCCCAAAACATATTAGTTTCAAAATATCAATATCAATATTACCACCAACAATTACTGAAAGTGTAACAATTATTTTTACAGCTAGTTGTCTCATCCCCTCTCAATTTTTTTATGGTTGAACTACAAATACATTCTCGAAGGATATAGCCATTAACAATTATACTCACTCCCTATTAATTCTTCTTCAGGGTTATTTCTTCAAGGAACCACACATGACGTGATCACTACTGCTTAAATGTGTCCAGTCGTTCTGGTTTATCAATACTTGTTTTCTCATAGACTCCTGAAGCACAATTCCAGAGAACACCACCCCTAAGTTCTCAAGAGTCTTTTTTGCTGGATACAAAAATTCTTGGTTCGTATTTCCTCAAGTGTGTTAAAAATTTCACTCCATTTTTAGGTACATATTGCCCTTAAGTAAACCTGACAGCATTATCCCCATCTCCACATTTCCCCCATTTCCATGGTCTACCCTCCTACCCATCTTCCCAGGTGCATCTGGATGAAACAATTTCCCCAATTCCTCATGTTTCCTTTGAACTTCCCATTGCTCTTTGCCTTGACTAAAAGCTGGCCCTCACTGTGGACAGTCTTTCTTCTCCCACCCTCTCAAGTGGACATGTCTCAGCAACCAGCACCAATGAGGTACCCCGTGTGCTTACCCCCCATGCACAGAAATAGGTAAGGACTGATGAGCATGTGTTCATTGAATAAATGAGCAATGAGTACCTGTGGCAAGCAAAATCTAAGTGCTTAGGGAAACTAAAACAAATAAAACAAAAGTAGGGTGAGGAGAAATAATTTTCAGAGCAAGAACAGTCCCTGACATTGATAACTGGGACTTGGTTTATGAGTGATCACATTGTGCCACATCCTGATGCAAGGTCATCCTTGGAAAAAGAGGAATCCAAAAAAAGTGTTTGTTTTTTATCAGTATATTTTAGAATCCTAATTTTAATTCCACTTCATCTTAATTAATTCACCTTTTTTTTTCACCTCTGGGTTCTCAGTCTTTGAAGAAAACAAGGAAGAAAGTGAAATCTTTGTAAACACAGGCTTATCCATCCTTCAAGGACCTGGACAAATTTCATGAAGGTCTCCATGACCTTCTCCTTCTCTTGCTATCTTTTGGGGACATATCTTGGTTTAACACTTTCCAAAGACCACTCTGTACTAGCATGATTTCACAGGTGCCTGGTTTCCCACAGGGTGGGAGTGCTTTATCCTTGAATCCTTTATAAATCCAAGAATAGTCCATTACATAAAATAAATATTAAGGATATATTGAATTGAAGAACATTTTCATCCAAATAATTGTTCACGTTATCATTAGAAAATGAAATATATTAGAAGAAGTGTAGTGCACTGGTGGGAAGATTTGGAATTTTGACTTCATAAATACATAGGCACATTTTAAAAATTGTGTAAGAATACATAGAGATCCTCTTTAGATACTCAACAACTCGGAAACAAGAGGGAATATTTCGTCAGGATTAGGAGATGTAACACAGATTTTGGGGGGAAACACATTACTCTTTTGAAAACAGAAGTAACATACCAGTCCTCTACCCTCCACTGGGACACAGTTATATAATTATCTCCTGAGGATTCACTTGCCTGAAAGGGAGGTCTAAACATTTTATAAAAATAAAACCAAAGCAGTTGAGAGCACCAAAGGAACATTGTAAAAAAAATAAAGGGAAAAGGGTTTTTTTTTTAATCCTAAAAAAGTTTATTATTAATCCTGGATAATATTATTTTGCTGATGTTCATCTCTCATAAATTATTATTTTGATGGGTATTTGATCAATTAGGGGTGTAATGAATAAATAAAAACTTACAGCACATCAAAAATTAATTGAAGAAAAGGCTTCGGAATAAAAATATTGTGATTCATATATATTCAGTATATTCACATACAGAGATGCCTCCTTACAGTCTGTGTCGCCATACACAGGCCCTATTCCCTTTTCCATAATTCTCTTCAGTAGGTTTGATAAATTTTGCTGAAGGGGGTTGGGAAGAGGGATGGAATTCACCCTTAACCATGCTATATCTTTTTTTTAAGGTAGATTTGTCTTATTCTTAGCAACTTCTGTTGATATTTAGACTTTATATATTGTAGCTAAAGCATAAACTGATACTGTTCCAGGTATATTAATAATTACTTTTCTCTGATTCTTGAATTTTATGATGTAGATCAATAAATATAAACTCGGTTTTCCAGGTTTCCTCATTTTTTTCAATAATTTCCACTATGTTCAGTAAATTTCTAAATCATATTGATGGGTTTTCTTTCTTTCTTTCTTTTTTTTTTTTACAGATTTTATTCATTTATTTATTTGAGAGGGAGAGAGAGAACGTGAGCATGAACAGGGGGCGGAGCAGAGGGAAAGGGAGAAGCAGACTCCCCTTTGAGCAGAGAATCTGAGTCTGATGTCAGACTCAATCCCAGGACCCTGAGATCATGACCTGAGCCAAAATCAAGAGTCCGACACCCAACCGACTGAGTCACCCAGGAGCGCCATATTGATGGGTTTTCGTCTTATATAACTTTTTCTATAAAATCTGGAATCACCAAATATGAATATTAACACTGGTTTTTGTGTTATGCCCACAGTTACTGCACCAAAGTCTTAAAATCATGGAGACTTCAGCTCACATTGATGTAGCCTTCTGCCTAACATGGAGAGACTCTCCTAAATATTTCATGCCTAGTGATTTTACAATCATATGTTAATCTTGCCCTTATTCCTCAGGATCTGGGCTGGAGCCTGCCCCACATCAGAGCTGGACAGCATTTCTTGACTACTAAGCAGAGTGTGCTCCCCTGGGTCTGTGTCTCCTTGCTTGTCTCCTCCTTTCCGACCGGAGCAAAATGAATTTTTCTTTTCGTCACAATATTCTTGCTGTTAATAAATTACCTTTTGTGCTTTCTAAAGCCCTGGTGTTTCCTCCTGTGGCTTCAGGGCTTCACTGCCCAGCCTGCATCTGCTCCTTGTCATGCTCACCAGCCTCCCCCGAGGGCTCCTTCCCTGCTCATCCCTAGCCTTTCCTAGCACTTATTATACTTCTTTAGGTTCTTTCTCTACCAGACAGTTTACACCGTGCCTCCTGTCTTTGATTTTTATGACTACACTGTGTGCTTTCTACATGTTTGCTCCTTCAAAGAAAGCCTAACCCCAAGGCATACATCACTTTCTGTAAAGAATAATAGGAAAGAAAATACAACAGGTATGTTTCCTTTCTTCCCTACATATAATTTGTTCTCTGCTAACCAATGGATGCCCAAATTCCCATCTCTGTTCCTGTCTCCACTGTGACAGGTGGCCCCAGTAGAGGACAGAGCCTGTCCTGGAAGGCTCAGGATGTTGGTCACCGGTGCTGCCTGTCTGTAACAGCCAGCGTAGAGCACTGTACTTGTCCACGCAGCTAGGTACTAGGGGATGGGTGCTGTCAGAGAGGGAGCCGTGGACTGCTTCTGTGGTCTTGATGATTTGGGGTCAGATGCACTGGGCACAAATAGTCTCTCTCTGTGTCTAAGCAACTAAGAAAGGAATTCTGAAACGGTCTTTATTTCCATTGCTTCTACTCCATTTTATTTTCCAGGTTGTTGCTCATTAAATATTTGCACCTGTATGTTTTTAATAATAATAATAGCAGTAATAATATTACATACCCAAGGCGGTCCTCCACCCTCTTGTTTTCCCGTGATCCATCCCCGTGCCTGAAGGATCGTTGTTTGATCTCAATGAGGGGACAGTTTCAACACCATCAGTGAGAGTTCCACTGAGCGGCTATTACCAGAAAAAGGCCAGGAGATGGGATCAGGGCCATGCTAAAGAGAAGAAAGCACTTCCCAATTTGTATAAATTTGTAGGTGGGTATAAAAGCAATCTGGCAAAGTTGTCCTTTCCCAGCCAAGGCTTCTACCAAATGTAACTGACAGTATCAATTGATCGATCCAGCTAATGTGCTATATATTTAGATAAGATCTGGACAAACAATAGTAGCAACCATTTATAGAACGAATTTCAGTACTGCACACTCTAGGGGGTGCTTTACATACGCTTACGACCTCCTCCTCCTCTCACAAAGCCTCCAGGTAGAGCCATATTGTCGGCCAGATGAGTGTGCAGAAACAACGAAGCAACATAAGATGTGAACGAGGTCACAGACTGATAACTTGGTCTGAAACCAGCTCCATACAGACTCAGTTGCTTTGGTCCATATTTTTCCAAGATGAGATTGACAGACTAAACTTTTAGTATTCAGGATATTTCTGAATATATCAGTAAATGTCCATTTACCCAATTAAAAACCAGAGCTCTATTAAATTATTCATTCCAGAAAATGGCCATGCTTATTTACAAAGCAATTCTTTAAAGAATTAAAAAAAATATTTTTGTGTATCGTCATGTTGAAATTACCCTTTGGTAGTCAACATCATTATTGTTGCAGAAAGTTTTCAGCTCACTTACTCTGCGTGTGTTTGCACATAGGTGTGTGTGTGCAAGTGTCCATATGTGTGTGTGTATTTGCAAACTTTTTCTGTTTCTGTTGTGCAATATCATCATGTGTTTGGACAGAAATATGAATTATATGTGTATACGCCACAACCAATTCCAGATGCATGTCTCTTCCATAGGTTTCTCAATTTAGTACAAGTTCTACTTCCATGTTGCTGGGGTCCCTCAAAAGTGCCTTATTTCGTTGCAACAGTTTATGCCCAATGTTAAACTTATTCACCACTTGCCCAGAGTCTCCAGTCATGTCAGATCTCTCACCTTCTGATGCAAAAAAAGACAGCTGATTCTCGGATTTAGCCCAGTTCTTTATCTGCAGCACTGAAGGCAGGAACTAGAACTGGCTCCTTTAGCTGTTGGCCACGTTTGCCTTCAGCCTGGGATCCAGCGCAGTGGCAGTGGGCACCACACTTCCTACACGCTGCACATAGGGACTTGGACTCCAGACTAGGGCTGATTTATAGGGACGCTTTATAGGGTGTAAAGGAAATGTCCTGCCTCCCTTGGTCCTGTGAGAAGGTGTCTTCTACAATCGCATGTGTGAGTCACCACCGTAGGCAGCCTTCATTTCCACCACGATGTGGAGACAAGGGTGTCTCAGGTGCAGGGGGCCAGGGGACACAGGTGTATGCAGTGTGGGCTGGAAACGTGGAAAGAAAGGGGCCTCTGAGCCAATGGGCAGACCTGAAGAGGCTCAGGACCGACAGGCAGACCTGGGAAGGCTAGCAGAGTGGCTGATAGATTTGCCTCAGCTGTAAGGTCCTGGTTCCAACGTCCATTAGCAGTTGTACAAATTGTTCACATTAGAGAAGCTGGGGCACGTGTATGGAGACTCCACACAACTTCCACAGCAGTCTGCAGGGCCTCCAGGGGCCCGCAGCATGAAGACATCTCCAGCCACTGCCCGCACCGCGGGGTCAGCTGACCCCACCCTCCCTGTCTGGGAGCTCTTTGTTTTATCCAAGGCCCTGCTGAGCCTGAGAGGAGCGCTTCTTTCTCTCATCCTTAGAAAGGGTGGACCACAGAGAAGTGGGTTATAGCAGGTCAGCTTTCAGGTGTAACCCTGTGTGAACACGAGAACTCTGTGTGCTGCGTTTGTGGACACTGCCTGGGGAGGCAGGTGGAAGCCCAAGCTACAAGGTGGGTGTCTCCCCAGTCCGTGTGGCGTCTGCGAATGCAGGGTGCAAGCACCACCTCCCGAGAGAAGACCACCCAGAACAGCGGGTGGAGCACAGGGGCGCAGGTGGAGCTTAGCCAGGGCGGTCCGGGGCGCATGGGTCCTTTCAGGCTCGGCAAGTGCCTAGGCAGGCGGTGCCAGGCCCACAGGCCTCCTCCTTCCAAGGCGCCCGCACGGTGGGCACAGGCCAGGCTGAGGGGACCCGCGTCCGCCCTCTTCCTGTTCGCTGTGGATGAAAAGGAAAACCAAGGAACAGAGGGATTGTTCAAGGGAGTCGGAGGCATCAAAGCGCTCTCCGGCTGCTCTTTCGGGCTTAGTCTCGTCAATGCCTTTGCTCTCGGCTCGTGGGCCGGGCCCTGGTCAGACACAGACGCCAGGGGTCTGTTCTCCGCTGCACAGTCTGGGGACGAGAGGAGGTGGCAGCAGTCAGCCCGACGCCCCCCCATCGAGCCCCACACAGCCTGGCTAGGGGGGCTCTCACACGGCTGCCCCAGAGAGGCCTAGCTTGTGGCCGCACGGCCCTGTCTACACCACCTGGGCTGCCCCGAGGCCCAGGCCAGCCCGCGCCCCCACTCCAGCGGGGGGTTTGGCGACCTCCTCCCCCGTGGGAGAGGGGGAGCTCGGTGACCCCGGGACTGGGGCCTGTGTGCACCCTCGGCCCCCCAACAGCAAGGGTGGGAACCAGCGATGCACTTGGCTGAGACCGTGGACCAGAGCATCCAAGACACGGGCCGCGGGCATTACCACTTCCAGTTGGAGAGTCCTGGTTAAAGAGGTGAGTCACCTGAAGGAGTACCGCAGTCATCTCGAATCCTCGGGGAAGGGCCTCCCGAGGCAGTTGGTTCTCCCCCTCAGAGGTGGCCCCTCCTGAGAGCAGACGCCTCCGCCCGTGGCTCCGCGGCTCCCGCACCGCCAACCTTCAACCTTGGCGGCTACCACCAAGCTCCGATGCTCCCTTCTAGGCTTCCAGCCCACACTCTGTGACAAACCTAATGGAAAATAACACAAACCAAAGCCCCGGGCCCTGTGAGAACCCCCATACTTGGACACCCACATTTACTCAGCCTCCTCCCACTCCCACGTCTCCCATCGCCCCATTGTGCTCAAGTGGGCGGATTTCGTATCTCAACAGTTTAGATGTAACTTTCCACAATGTTGCACTCTACTCCTTTCTGATTACGTTATTTCACAAGTAATTTCACCTTTTATCAGTGCCTTAGACCATCAAGACAGGGTTGCATTGTGCTTTAATATTGTATAATGATAGCAAACACTATCGATTGCTCATTATCTGCCAGGAACTGAACTAAGTACCTCATACTAATGAGATAATGTATTGCTCTGAAAACCTTAGGAAATCATAGATACTACTATTATCCAGTTTTGCATACAAAGAAACTGAAGCTTAGTTGGAATGCTGTTTGCCAAAAAGCCTACAACTGGTGAGCACTTACCCGGAAACTGAACTTAGATCTACCGATCTCTAGCAACAGGCTGGCATGATCTCAGGCTCCACCATAGTATATAAAATTAGCTGCATGTATGCTAAGTTCCTCCAGGCTGGATATTATGTGGAGTTCTGTTGCCTTTTTTTTTTTTAAATAATAAACTTTTTAGTACAGAGAGTTCCTACCTACCCCCTTCCAGATTCTTCCGCTGTTAGCATTTCTCTTCCTGTGGTAGATTTGTCACAAATAACGAACCAATGTTGATATTTCACTATTGACTGAAGGCCATACTTTCTTCCTCTGTCCTTAGTTTTCCCCCAACTGCTCTTCCTGATCCCATCCAGGGTCCCCTGACACCTTTGCTGCCATGTCTTCCGAGGATGCTCCTGCAGTGAAAATTTCTCAGACTTTGTTTTTGATGACCTTGATGGTTTTGAGGAGTACTGGTCAGATACTGTGTAGAGTGCTCCTCCATCTGAATCAGTGTGGTGCTTCTCTCCTGGGCAGACTGGATAATGTGTCCCTGGGAGGGAGGCCCCATCGTCACCAGCCTGTATCAAGCGCCCTTGCTGTCTACGTGATTTATAGCTATCAGTGTTGACCTTGACCACCAGCTGAGATCAGGCTAATGGAGCTCTCCAAGGAAAGGTACTTCCAGCTCTTTCCATCCCATCCTCCTTGGAAGGAAGTTGCCACACACAGCCCACACGTAAGGCTGGAGGCCTCTGCTCCACCTAACTTGAGAGTCGACTGTCTACATAATGTATTTGAAATCTTCTGCATGGGAGGAGACCTGTTTCTTCTCTTCCATTCACTTATTTAATCTCTTATTTATACAAATGTGAACTCATTGGTAATTACTTTGCATCTAGGGCTTTAATCTAATACTATGTTATTTATTTTGTTGCTCACATTTTTTCCTCTTTGGCCATTAGGGCTTTTCCAGGGTGGCTCCTGTGTCCCTCTGACATGTCCTCATAACTGTGATACTTGAGCACTTCCTTTCTTTCTGGAACTATAAGATGTTCCAGGCTCATCTTATCTATTTCCTACCTATTTCTAGAATCAGTCATTTCTCCCAAGCAACCCTCATTCCTTTTACAGGAGAAGAGTATCAAAAACCAAGATCTGCCCTCTGAGTGAGCTTGTTGCTCCCGGCCATCACTGCTTCCCGGCCCCTCAGAAGACGGAGCTAGGAAGCATATGTAGGTACCTCACCTGCCAGACACACACACATCCAGTTATTTCTCCATCTATCTGTCTGTTTCTACATTAAGCTAAACCTGAGGTCACACTGCTGTCCCCAAATCTAAGTCAGCACCATGCAGCTCATTCCAGCCCGTCTTCCTTTCCATCACAGGATGTGTCTTCTGTCCTGTGTCTTATGAGCAACGTAGGTCTCCCCTCTTAGAAGACTTCCCAAAGCAGTTCACTTCTCCTCTTACCATCTATGCAGCTTTAGAATAATATGACAAGTTTTGTTTGAATTGTGGGCCAAATAAAAGAAGCTTACTCCAAGTGAGAGTTTTAAAGGCCCTCCATGCTTATAGCTTCCAGGTAAGATGTTTTACTGTCTCGTGGGGCCATTAAGAGGAGACTTTGATGCCTGCCATCTGTCCTCAGCTTGGTTCTAAACAAGTGAAGGGGGTGGATGGCTTGGTGCAGTTAGGCTGTCTACAGTGCTATGTGTGAGTTTCCCTGTAAGTAATAGTGAGTTTTTACTATCAGAGGCTCTCTTGTGTTTCCCAGGTTTCTTATTTAAGTATGAGATTATCCCTCTTCAGTACTCCTTAGGATCATTTCCTCAGAATTTACAGACATGAATGAATATGTGGTCAGCCTGTTATGATTGGTTTATTATTTATATTATGACCAACATAAAGACCATAGAGATCTTTTGTCTAAATCTTTACATGGTCTTTTATTTTTATTTTTTCCCACATGGTCTTTATTACTTATAGATGATCCCCTAAACCATCTCAAAAGTATCTGAAGAGTTTCTAGATCCTTGTGAGGTGGAGAACACCTCAGGGAAACATAGTAAGAGCTCACCTGAAGCCAGCAGATTCTAGGACCACGGGAAGTGGCAGACTGTCTGATGGAGGAGGCAGAGAGCAGGGGGTCCTGGGGCCAAGGGGTGGCCAGAGTCCAAGGACTTTGGGTACAGCCTAGAAGAGGGCTCCTTTCCTGAGGATGAAATACCATTTGTCAGACTATTATAGATGATGATATTTTCAGGTGAGTCATATTTTAAACATTCGGCCCCTTTCTCTGCATACTCATTTGGCAACTGTCCTGGTTGCACCGCCATATGAATGCTGCTCTCTAACCTCATATACAAGCCTCACAGATTTATGTGGGAGTTGTTCTCTTCTTCAGCAAGTGCTCAATGTTTGCTCCTTTGTGTACTGAGTAGGCAGGAGGAGCTGAGGGCAAGGGCAGGAGGAAAGGGTGTGAGAATGTGTATTCTATACTTGGTAAATAACACTGGACTCCCACTGAACATGACAGATCATTGCTTCCTCTCCAAGCCCACAAGGGTGATGGAAATGAGATTACGGGGAAGCATGAACCCAATGAAATAAGACCATCAAAACAGAAGGAAAGGTGACAGCAACAAAATCTCAGAAGCAGAAAGCCTGTGGATGGATGACAACTGTCCCCGCACCACTGCCTGTGCAGGAAGCCTGGAGGCAGGCAGATTTGGACCACAGGGTCCCAGGAGTGCTGGGGAATTAAGAGGTCGTGTGCCCTCAAAAGCCAGGGTGGAGGTGGGTGGAGATATCAGAAGAACCGTTTGAAGGTCTGTTCCAGAGGCAGCCATGTTCCTTGCAGACCCATTTCCTCACCTTATAAGGTGGACGGCAGCTGACAGTCTCTGAGCCCGGGACCTGTGCCTTGGAGAGACGGAATCACGGAGTGGGAGGACCAGGTGCACAGCTGCCGTGTGTGGGAGACGTTGAGGAGGAGGCCACACACCGAGCGTGGATCCCCTGCCTTCCTCCCTAGACTCGTGGCAAATGGGCTTGAACACCACAGGGAGAATTCTGAAGCTGTTTCTTCCAAGAATGAGACTCTCTAGACAAAAATGTACTAGAACTACATCTGGAGCTTCCCTGGTGAAGTAGCTCAGTCAGACCACCTCCCAGGGAAGCTTAGGCATTGACAAGCACATGCATTTACACAGAGCCTCAAACCAGCTTTTGAGGGGAAGGATTTCCAGATGTCTGAGAACAGCCTCAAAGAAGATAAACAGACATGAAACCAAATAACAGAAAAGAAAATCTCAGAAACTTGTGGGAAACAAAAGTTAGCAATGAAAAGTATTTTTAAAAATGACATTTTGGGGACAGTAGTAGAAGATAAAACATACCAAAAATAAGAATGAAAATTTATATGAAAAGGAGGGAAATTCAGAGAACCGGAAAGATTCTTTGCATATTGAAACCTGACGGCACGCACCGCAAGTCCAATGGAAGGATTGGCAGAAAGTCTTGTGAGAATTCCTAGGAAGTAGAACAACGAAAACAAAAGATAAAAAGCAGAAGAAAAAGAGAGAAGACTGTTAAGAGGATCCATACCTGAAGGCCAGCGTCGGATTAACAGAAAGAAGAAAAGAGAATGAAGAAATCATTGAAGAAGCAAACTGGAAATAGACCCACAGCCGAAGGACACCAGTTTGCAGATCAAAGAGCTGCACTCAAGGCCCAAATTATGGCCGGAAAGGAGCCCACGTCAAGACACATAATCCTGAATTCTGAAGCTCATGAGAAAGGTGGGGCGAGACCAATAAAAAGCCTGAGGAACCAAAAGTCCAAGGAGCTTTAATGCGTGTGAGTAGGCAAGATGAGGTACTTGGAAGATTCCGAGGGAAAGTGGCTTCCAACCTGGAGTTCCATCCAGTAAGCTAATAATAAAGCATGAGAGGAAGAAGAAGAAAGTTGTATAGACGAAGTGTGGGGGAGCCCATTAACCACGTCCCATCCCCCCCATTTCTTCGTCAGCAGAATCACAGATTTGCTCGGGACAGGGAAGAGCACCGAAAGCAACCTCGGCATCTAGGGGTGCTCCCAGCACATGAATCTGCCCGTCAGAGGCGTGCAGAATTCTGCGGCAGAGTCTTTGTTCCCTTCCAAAGGAAGGACAGAGACGTGCAAGGGAAAAAAAGCCTCAGTTCCTTCTTTCTGGAACACGGACGTGAGGTCGGAAGCAAAGTCCCGGATGATATAATGAAATCATGGGATGGATGCGACACTTGATGACAGCAGAGGCCACATCAGACCTGAGTGTCCTTCACACTCCCTGCCACGGGAACGTTGAGAAGAAACCCTAAACTCTGCCATAAGAGTCGTGTGTTCTGCTACACGCAGCCAGGTGCGACATAGATACATATATGTCAATAATTAGCCTCTCGTGCGTTCCTTCTCATGAAGATGCTAAAGGATGTGCTGCCTTTCAATTCAGACGCTAGACCAGAAGAGCAAAAAGGTGTGGGACTCAGCTCAGGGCACACGTAAGGGATTTTCCAACACAATGACGGATACAGCTCCCTGGATGGCCTCACTGCTGCAAGCCTGCGGGAGACGCACCTGCGACGCACCTGGAGGACCCAGGGCTCGAGGTGGGATGTTCAAGAATGCCAGGCCTCTGATGGAGAGTTGCTCCTCCGGGCAGAGTAAGTGCGTAAATAAGACAAATAAGCAAATAAGATCATTGCTATTTCCGGGATAAGCAAACAAAAACATTCAACAGGAAGGGCAGGTGGGCATCGTACCTTGAGCCTTCGTCGCAGGTAATATTAATGTGGTCATCGTAATGGAGACGCTGGGTATTTTCTAAGTTATAATATAACTGCCTTTGGAGGTTGGGGGAGGAAGTGTTGGTACATATGGAGCAGAGATGAGAAATCTAAATCCTCATCTTCAAAACCAGAAAGTCAATAGATATTATCTCAATTGGAAACAAAAACTATAGCTTATAGGAATAGAATTCGGGAATACGGAGGCAAACATCAGAATGACAGATAAATATCAGAATCGCTAAAAATTGAAGGTGGCTACTTCCGAAGCTGGAAAAATGATGGATAACCATGATTTCCCTCAAAACCTGTAGAATTGCTTGACTTTTAAGACCGAAGTGAGGGGCTCACGGGTGGCTTAGTCAGGTAAGCATCCAACTCTTGACTTCAGCTCAGGTCATGATCTCGGGGTTATGGGATTGAGCTCCACCTCGGGCTCTGCGCTCACGCGAAGTCTGCTGGAGATTCTCCTTCTCCCTCTGCCCCACCCCCCAACTCATACTCTCAAGCTCTCCCTCTAAAATAAATAAATAAAATCTTTAAAAGAATAAAAAAAAATCCAAGTGATGATATCATTTTGGTAAAGCAAAACAAATTAAATGTATTCTGGAGGTGCTAAAGGTTAGGTTTATTCATTTCTTCATTTTTATACCTAAAATGTGGAGAGGTTTGTTTTCCTCCTCATGATCTAGCTCGGTCTCTAATTCTCCATCCCTTTCATTTTAGAATATTTCCAGTCTAGTGATAAACAGTCAAAATGAACTAAAAAGAATGAATAAAAGATAACGTCAGATTTCAAAGTGCAATGTTTCCAAACTAAAATCTCATCTACTTTTAGAGCATTGTGAATATGCACAATTTATACCTTTACGAAAAATGACCACAGGATAGTTTGTCCATTTGTAGATGTACCCACACACCGAAATTCATGAATACTGTTCCTAACACAAAACATTGCAAAAGGGCCTCCATTCCCTCCACCCACCACCCCACCCAAATGTCTCCTTATTAACAAGTTGTATTAATCCTGGGTCTCCTGGGAGATCGAAGTCTAGGTGTGTGCAGACGCATCCACCTGCAGAGGCTGTGGGGTCAGTGCAATTCCGAGCCCATCCGCGTGCTTGGCTGAGCCCGCCTCCTTGCCCTCGGCGCACTGAGAACCCTGCTTCTCTGCTGCTCATCAGCCGGGACCCGTCTGCATTCCTGGAAGCTGCCCATATTTCTTTTCGTGCTTTACATGTGACTGCCCTCCTAATGTTTTATTTGGGCCTTGCACTCACTGACACAAATGATTACTTTGTTGCTTACATTATTTAAATTATTTTGTCTCTCTCTCTTATTAAATAACGGTTATTACAGGAATGCCTGAGAGTTAAACACGCATATGATGAGAATCCACTATGTGGACGAAAACAATTTAGAAGGATCAGACGCTTTCATGGCTGTTTAAAGTTATCACTGAAGCACACTGACATGAAGGATTTTTTGTTGTTGTTCCCCAATTATTGGATATCGTACTTCTAAATAATTATACTGAGAGAAAAGAACTCCTCGGATACACTCAAACGAGTTTAAAGATATTATTTCCACACTGATTCCTCCAACGCTCTATGTTGCATGTACGTGCGTTTTGCCCTTTGTCCGTCTGGAGTCATTGTCATCACCAGAATCTGCAGAGGTACCCGAGTTCGTCAGCGAACCCTGGTGTCATCCTGGACGGCAGCTATTACTCTACAGATGGCAAACTGTTGGCACGTGGAAGATGGATGAAAAGGAAGATCAGAAGTGATAGAAATCAAATATTCACCTGGGCTACTCTTACCCGCCTCCTCTTCCTCTAACCGTGGATCTCAGGAGCCGCCCCGTTGGGAAGGCGGACTCTGGGCCTGCTCCCACCTTGGGAAGGCGCGCACGTCCCACCTCCTGAGCGCTGTACTTGAGCCCCGTCTACCACTGCTGTCGCCTTGTCACGCGCTTCACCTCTTAGTATTCCATTAAGGCAAAGCTACATAGGCGCCATATGCATTTTTTAAAGGCGTGTAGAGGAGGAAAAGCAACGCAGAACGAGCAGCCGAGTGTATCCCGAGAAGACAGAGCTGTAGTCACATGAACAAGTGGAGAGGGTGCTCCCGAAAGACTCCCTCGCGGGGCATGGGGCACGGGTTTCTCCTGGCGTTACTTAGCCAAATTCCGGCCATCCCACCATCTGTGAGGACTCTGTCTTTACATCTCCAAGAGCCACCTTTCACCCTGGAAATGTCCCTAGCTGGAGTCTCATGTGACGCTCACGACATTGTCATGAGATATACCTTAGGAAGAATCAGTCACTTACAGAGAAATATTACATTCCTTGGGCGGTAAGACGTGGCCCTGGGGTTGGCTGACAGAAGCCCTGGGAGGGGGTCAGAGGGAAATAGTTCCCTTCACGACTTTACCCCGGGCTAGTCCCACATCTGTCACCCTGAGGAAACAACCAAATTCAGCATTAGCCATTTGGGTAATTTTGTTTTCCTCTTTCTTTTCCCAATCTGAACATTCAGTGGTTTCTGGTATGATGACTGACTTCACCTGGGGACTCCAATGAAATCCAGGTCACTCTGGTGCCTACTACTGCCTAATTGGAAAGGAGGAAAGACCGTTGGTTAAAGACAAAGTCCTAAATCCTGGGGGATGCATCCTTTAGCAAATGCTTCATTATGTTAGAATTTCTAAATTCCTGAAATTATTTAACCCCTTCTGAAGTGGGGAAAAAGCAAAGTGAGCATTTTATATTCATAGCCCAAGAAACAATTTTGCTCATTTAATTTTTTTTTATAACTTGGCCTTTATACTGAAACCAGTGAATCTAACACAAATAGAGTCTAGAAAAGTCCAAATTCAATTTTACTTCCCCATACGGATCTATATACTGCCTTACCTCAAACCTCGGAATCAGATGTGTATCACACCGAAATTTCTTTTTCAGGTATTAGAAAAGACACAGGGTGCGCGTACCCCCGCGTGGCATGACGTCCCGGGGGGTGTGGGGCTCCCAGCAGGCCAGCCCGCCAGTGCGAGCTGGCAATGCCCACACTGAGGAGGCGGAGTTACAGCGAGGGCTCCCATCTGCCCAGGGCAGGTGTGGCTGTCTCACAACTTTGGAGCAGGGCAGGTTTGCCTACAAATGGGCAACTAAACAAACACACAAAAATAGTTTTTCAGTGTGTTTTGGACTTCTGAATTGCAGATGACAGATTGTCGATCCATATTTTTATTGCTGCTATGTATGTGGAAGGCACTTAACAAAAAAAAAAAAAGAAGAAGAAGAAGAAGAAAAAAAAAGGAGGAGGAGGAGGAGAAAAAAGAAAAGAAGCCTAAACTAATATGTGGCATTGTCATCTTACTTTGCACAGCACGTCCAGAGGAAGGGAGGGGGCAAGTCAGCGAAATCCCAGGCAACTGTTTGCGGACTGGTCCCATGAGTACGATCATCCAAAAGGTAATAATTAAAGCCATCCTAAGAAAGGCAAGTGAGTTCATTTATTTTGGAGAGTCATAAAATGTAAATTCAACTAAATAAATTCTTTAGCTGTACCAATTTATACAAGAAGTAAACCTAGGGTAACTTAGCAACTACTGCCTCTGAAGAATAAAGTATGTTTAAGAATATTCATGATTATCCACCAAAATTAATGGAACTATAACAAAAGAAAAATAACCTGATGGCCAGTCTACTAATAAGGATGTTCAAAGAAAGCATAATTGTGTGAATTATTAGGTGTTCGGGTTACCTGGGCATGTTCTAGAGTTACCGTGGTATGTTCTAGAAGCTATTGCTAGTAGAGCAAAGTGGTAAAGACAAATGAGAAACAAACAAAAACAAACAAAACAGGGCTTTTGGACCAGAAAGTTCTTTGCTGTTTCAAATGCAGATTAATTATTGGCGGGGCAGGTAGGGGGGCAGAAAAGGGCAGCAAAACTGACTCGATGAATGGAGTTAGAATTTTCCACATCAGAATATTTAAGTGTCTGCTGACATGATGATCAGAAGACCAATTTCCATAGAGGAGAAGAAAACAAAAGAAAACATTTTCAAGTAATTGCAAACAGTAAGTCATAGACAGACTATCTGGGCTGCGACTGACCTTTCAAATTCTAGGCTGGAGAGTGGACACGTTACCATGTTTACACACCGAGATGTCTCTGTGTTCATGATGCGGAGAGCTCGGTGTTAAGACTCGTCATTTCACAGAGGCCCCGTCCTGCACGCGTGCACACACACACACGCGAACATTTAAAGCAACCACTGAGCTCCCGTGAGTTTGGAGGCTTGTATTAAACTTGGCTTTGGCCCGATACCATGACTTCCACTCAGCTTTTAAACTATTTTTAACTCTGTTATAAAATACAGTGCACTGAGAAGCAATGTCGCAAGCAAGGGTCCTCTTAAAATACTGAAAGAAGTGCTAGACGTGCCATCTGGAAAATCCAAAGGGCAACATGAGAAGGAAAAATCAGGGAAGAATGGGAAGTATGCCGCAGACCTGTAGGTTACAGGGATAGAGCAGGTGGCCAGGGGATGTGGTCTGGCAAACATCTTAAATTACTGAATTTCTCATGAGGAAAGACATCGGGCTAATCATACATGCAAAGGAAAGCCAGACAAAGGAAAACACACACTCACACCCAACTGCGTGTTCGCTGACTTTGCATGGGATACTCGTGGGCAGACATCCTCATTACTGCCGGAAGTCAATGTTCATGTTTCTAGGGTGTACATGATCCAGACTGATTGGCAAATTGTTTAAATACTTCTTCTCGGTAATTTTAAGGTGCTGTTCACATATGTAAAGCAAAAGCAAAACCATGTCCTTGCATTCGCTTGACAGCTCAATGTCACTCGGTAGGTCTGCAGTCATCTTACGTGCGCAGATGCCCACCGGTTGTCGGAAGCTACCCTCCGAACAGGCGCTCTGTTCTATCTTGATTTCACTTTTCCTTTTCGTTTAAGGAAAGCCCTTGGCAAGTAACAAGGCTGTGCACCTTCACCTGAAGTGTGACGTAAGCCCTGTGTCCCAGAAGAGTCCCCCGCTTCCTGGGGAGACAGCACCAAGCCTCCTGAGTTTCCAAATGTGGCAAAATCCAGATGAGAGACTTGGTCTCTCTGGGCCCTTCTGACATTTGAGCGCACGTTGCTGTATCAGGACTGCAGTCCAGGGAAGGGACTGTGTGCAAACTGAGAAATCAAATATGAGGGGCGCCTGGGTGGGTCGGTCAGTGAAGCCTCTGCCTTGGGCTCAGGTCATGATCCAAAGGTCCTGGGATCGAGTCCCACCTTAGGCTCCCTCCTCCACGGGGAGCCTGCTTTCCCTCTGCCTCTGCCCACTGCCTCCCTGCTTGCGCGCGCTCTCTCCCTGACAAATAAATAAATGAAATCTTAAAAAAAAAATCAAATATGATTCACAGGAAAGACCCAATATTGTAATCTGTGTGTCACATGCACCACAGACCCACACAAAATATCGAAAGGTAAAGAGAAATATCAATGTTGATGAGGCTATTAAAGCCAAAGGCCATTTTATGTGCCCCTTGCAGAAGCACGCACATATGTGTATCTGTATTTCACACTGAAATGATAACCATTAAGGTAAAATGTTAGCTTTTCAAAGGTAAATTCCAGAGCCGTGAAAGTAGGTGGGGTCGATGACAGGAAACTGGTTGCTCTTCAGACAAAGATCTTTCCAGAAAAGGTGTCCAAGGGCGGGCACTGTGTTCTTCACCGCCCTAGGGAGGGGCTATAAATGAGACAGGAAAACAATACTAGTGTATTAAATGTTTAAGACAATTAAATTAATATTAGTTGACCAAGCTCCTAAAATGGGCTAAGCCTGATCCGGCTCTTCCTGGGGACAGACAGGAGCAAACGGCCCCCTGAGGCTTCTACCTTAGATGGTGAGAGTAACCTAAAGGCACACTAGGAATTCGCAGGCGGTTTCCTGGGCGTGTGTGGTGAGATACCTTACAGAGCATGTTACAGTTGAAACACTTGCAGGTGCATACTGTGGGCATGCCCGTTTCATAGACGGGAAAATCGGTATTTAGGAAAGTTGTGTAATTATCGTGAAGTCACCTTCAGAGGAATTAGAAGTGGTTGAACTTGAACTCGGGACTTCCGAGCGCTAACCCAGGCACTCTTCACGACACCACGATGCTTCTCCTAAAAGGAAAAGAAGAGGTTCAGCGTCCCTCTGATTTTAAAGTGAGAGGAAAGGAGTTTATGTCACATTTGTGTGATTAGAATTGAATTCGAGCTATTTCTCCTCAGATCTGATCTTCGGCTGAAGCCTGGTTGGCAGCGCAGCAGGTCAGTATCACCTGGAAGCCGGTTAGGAATTCGAATTCCGGGGCCGCACCCACAGAATCCATCTCAGGGCTGGGCTGAGAGACAGCCTGGGGTTAGGGGCCCTCCTGGGGCTCTTGTGGCCTCCCCGCCTGCGTGCTCTTCGACTCCGTGGGTGGAATCGTGTCGGTGCCACGTGAAGCAGAAAACCAGGAGCATCTCCAGAGTCTCCTCTTCCTCAGCTTCTACACCTGCTCAGTCATCACATCATCTCTGTTTTTCCGACAAAATATTTCTCAAATCTTCTCTTCTCATCTCCACTGCCACGCCCCGGCCAGTTTTTCCCCGGGGCTGGCTGCTGCAAACACCTCCTGCCCATCTCCTCTGAGCCATTTGGCACACAGAAAATGGGATGATATTTAACAAACAAACACACAACCCAACCCCAAAGCCTTTGCTGGCCTCTCCTTGCTCTCGGGTGAAGACTAAATCGTGACAAGGTCTGCAAGGCATCAGAGCCTGGCTGCCTTCCCGGTGCCCACAGAGTGCAGAGCCGCTCTGTTGTAATGCAGGGGCGGATGCTGTAACCAGATAGCCCATTACCAAAAACATAAACTTAGTAGTGAGACTGGATGTCTACGGTTGTGACCACAGACAAATGGAAACCACAAATGCCAGACCTTGATACGGAAAGGTCTCGGGTGACCTGTTATACAGCAAAGTGAACAAGATGCAGGATCTTGGGGAGTCACCTTTGCCATGTGGTAGCTGTGTGACCTTGGACTTGTCATTTCATGGCTCTGAGCCTCAGTTTTCCCATTTTATAGACAGTCAGTAGCATTCACCGTTACTTGCCCCATGGAGCTGCTCAAAAGATGAAGCAAGATGTAAGGAAGCACATTAAAAATGGTAAAGTGCTTCAAGGGCTCTCTGGGTTCCCCTGCAAAAAGCAAAGGGGGTCTTCTCCCTTCTGTTGTAAAAAGTAGCTGCGATGTGCGCGGACACCTCACCCTGGGCTCCGTCAGATGTGGTGCTCAGCGAAATCGTTGCTGTTTTCGTGGACTTTGCTGTTGCTTTGTGACATCGTCTTGGCCGGATGACATTGGAGCTTCCTAAACATTAGGAATGAAGGAAGGCAGAGGCAGCACATGGAATCCTGTCCTTGTTTCTGCCTTGCCTGCACCCATTCACGTCCACAGATTCACGTGGGGTGAAGGAGTCCTCTGACGCAGAGCATCCAAGCCTCGCCTACTTTGGTGTCTTTATCGTATGAAGTTATATCCAGCTGGACACATGTAGCAGAGTTAGAGAAGCTTGTGGCCTTTATGGCTTGTTGGCCAAGTTATAGTTGAATTTTTTTAGAGATTTATTTATTTGAGAGAGAGACAGAGAACACTAGCAGGTGGAGCAACAGGCACAGGCAGAGGGAGGAGCAGACTTCATCTGAGACTTGGGACTTGATCCCAGGAACCTGATCTGAGCTGAAGGCATACGCTTAACCAGCTGAGCCACCCAGGAGCCCCTGAATTTTGATTTAACAACAGGTTTTGAGACCCAAAGGCTGGTAACTGGGCCAGGGACAATGGACCAAACACTTAAGACACCACGTTTCGAATGAATGAGGTAGCATCACGGATTCCAACAAACTTGGGCCATGAGGTCTCCTTAGAAGAGCCTAAGAAGGAGGAAAAAGCCATCGCCCTGTTCCTGTGGGGCAGGAAGCCAAGTGGCCTTCACGCCCCTGACCAGCCAGCCAGAGCATGGGTGAGACAACTCTCATCAGGCTCACAACGACCGACTCAGCTCTCACTGAAACTGCCAAACAGACGAGAACCGTTTTTTAAATGCCTCTTTTGCATCATGGAGTTGGAAAGGGAGTAAGATATCTTCCAAAACCAAAAATGAGGTGAACACAGGAAACTATGACTCTGAAACGGGGCTTCTCCTTATTTGCTGAACCCAGAGACCTTTCTCGGCTCCTGGAGGCTCAGAGGACAGGATGCAAACCCAGGTGGTGTCTGGGGCTGCGGCCACGCCGTTCTTCCTCAGAAAGGCAGAGCTTCAGATGCTGGGGAAAGAGGGAGGCTTCAGGCTGACAAGCTAAGCTTTAAAGTAATTTCAGTAAATAATGGGAAAAACACAAAGAAACTTAAATATTAACAAAATAAAAAACATCCATAATAAAGATCACTAAGATAAAAGGGAAAAACCCTGGAACAAGCTTTTTTGTTTGTTTATTTGCTTTTTACTTTTTTTAAAGTTAAATTCAGTTTGGCAATACGTTTTGTGCCATTGGTAGAGACCACAGAGATGAGGCCCAGCTGATGCTGGGAATGCAAAATCTCAGCAAGTTAGAAGGTGAGGATGTGAGCAGCTGTATGCCAACAAGTCGTAAGACTTCTGTGAAATGGCTGGATTCCTGGAGAAGTATAATTCCTAAAACTGACCCAGGTAGAAACAGAAAACCAGGGTAGTGCCATAGCCATCCCAGAACTGAATCACTGACTCTCCTCCCACAACACGACTCCAGAATCAAATAATCTACAGGTGAGTTACACCCAACAAGTAGCAAATCACTTCAGACTTATGCCAAATAGTCCAGAGTATATAAAAGAGAGAATTCTCTCAAATTACTTCACAAAGTTAGCATAGGCTTGATTTAAAAAAAAAAATACAGCAAAGACAGTACGAAAAGATTGTATCTTCCTATTAAAAGTAGATACGAAAATAAAAAAAATATCAGCCACAAATCTAGTAACACACACACCACATACATTTATGCATCAGAAACCAAAACTGAGCTGTATTTTTCCTAGGAGTATAATCTCATTTAAACATTTAAAAAAAACAAGTAAAATGATCAACCAATATAATCATTTAAATTTGGAAAGCCATATGACCATCTCCATAAATAAAGAAAATTTATTTGGTAAAACTTACAATCTATTCATCTTTGGTAAAAGTAAAACCAACAACAAAATCCTCTTAGGTGAGTGAAAGCAAGCAAACCACATACGTGCATTTTGTGTCATTTTTTTTCTTCTGTCGTAAATACCACTAAAATAACCACAAAGGATGTTTATGGTACATTTACGTAAAGGCATAACCACAAAATGGCGGCGAAAATGGGAGCAGACGATACCTGGGTGACCATTGTCCTGGTTCGCCCGGGATGGTGCAGGTGTGTGCCTGCCGTCCTCACAACTACGGGCAACGTCCCGCCTCACAACCAGCGAGCCTCGGTCTGGAGGACGGGGGTCACGTCTGCAGGAGAAACAGTAGTCATCCTCATAAAATGTAAGTTAAGTGGTGTCAGTCCTCTTCTTAAAATCTTGAAATGACTGCATTTCACTCGCAGCGAGAGGCCAACTCCAGAAAACCACCTGAAGGATGTGACAGGAGCCGCTCCCCCCCCCACCCCGCGCACACGCCCGCACCTCCCGTAACCCGGCTAACCTCACGCCAGCCACGCTGGCCTCCTTGTGGACACACCAGAAGCACACAAGCTGTTCTCTCTGCTGAGCCTGCAGCTCTCACGGGGTCACGCAGATGCTACCCTTCGGGACACCCCACTCTTGCTGCAAGACCTAAAATTGCTTCCAGTTATTCAACCCACGCTCTCCGGCTGCCCTTTGTTGTCCTCGAACCGAGAAGCTGCTGCCCTGTTACCTAACTTAATCTTTCCACTGTGTTTATAAGGGTCATCTGTGTCCCTCCATGACTCCGTGAACCCCAGGAGCCTGGGCCCATGGCCTTACCCCGCGACCTGGCAGAATGCCTGATGCCTCGAAACAGCTCAACAACCACTCCTCGCTGTGTGTCCGTGACGAGTGGACTCTGGGTAAGACTCCGGCAGGGCCTCCCCCTCCCGGCTCCCCGAATCCCCCCAGCACTGCTCCTTCCAACCCTGGAAAGACTGGAAATCAGGATTCCAAAGGGAGCCCCCAGGCGTGTCCGTGCACGACGACTCCGCTGCGGCACACCGGTTACAACACCCTGAGCGGCTGGAAGCAACGTGGGCTGATCCTCCTGCCCTTTCTGGGGGCGGCTGAGCTGGGGCTCACGGGACTAAAGCTGGGTTCACCCGGCAACACCCTGTGTGTGGCGTGCTGTCCTCCTCCAGAAGGGGCCTGGAGATGAGGTGGCAGCCTCGGCCTGCTGCCCTCCGGCCTGGCCTCAGCTGAGGGCTGAGGCCTTCGCGTGAGAGCCTAGGGGGGGCCCTGAACGTTTGCGGGGGGGGGGAGGGGACGGTCAGGGTGTCACCTTAGCCGCATGGTGTGGCTTCCGCAGGAGACTGGAGTGCGGGGACTCGGAGGCCAGGCAGCCGGTGACGGCCTCTCCCCGGCATGGTGGCCGCTCGGCCGGAAAGTGGCTGAGAAGAGATGCCCTGAGGAGGTGGAAACAACATCCCATGAAGACTGAGTGGACACGGGGCGCAGAGGACAGGCCCCTAGGGCGCCGGGGCAGCGGACGCGGCAGGAACAGGGACCTCCGCGGAGGACACAGGTTTGAGGCCACGGAGAGACGGCCGCGTGGAGCCGTCAAGTAGGTGCGGGTCGGAGGACGGAGCTGGCAGGTGCCCACACGGCCGCGGCGGCAGCGGGAGCTTCCCTGCCCGATGCTTGGGTTGCACGTCGTCTCCCTGGTGGAGCTGTGGCACCGGGCGCGGCGCCATCGGGGGGTTGGGGGGGGCAGGCCAAGCAACGGGGCGCAGGGGCGAGACCCGGGATAGCCAAGCCGCGGGCAAGCGGGCTGCCACGTGGGTTCCCAGCTGGTCACTTACTGTCTCCTAATGTTCTAATTTGTTAAATGGAGCTAATAGCGCCGAGTGGCGTCCAGATGTGCTGACATCCATTCACCATCTGAAGTCACGGAGACAGCGTGAGGAGCGCTTCACGTTTCATTATCGTCAGCGTGATGCCCACGGGCAGCTCGGGATCCTCCTGGGAGGACCGTGGCGGTCGTGGAGGGAGGCGGCGCGGCCGGGGGCACTCCCCCGTGGTCCCCTCTTGGCCTCGCACTCGGAGCCTCCAGCTCCCGACTCAGAGTTCCGAGTGCTGTGTGCGTGGACAGACCTGGGACGCCAGGCTGCGGGCCCTGGCCGGGTCTCAAGGCCTGGGGCGCCCCTCATCAGCAAACCCACACCCGGGGAAGCCACCGATGCACCCCGGCCAGTGCCAGCGGGGCCTGCCTCACCGCCGCGCCCAGCCAGGGTCCCCCCTCTCCCGGTCACCCCCATGCCCCGGCCGCCCTTTCTGACCCTTCCTTCTCACGACGCCCCCCCAGGTCTGCCCTAACACGCGCTCCTCCCGAACCCCTGGCCTATCTTCTCCATCTCTTGTGGGAAAGCTGCCTCTTTCCAAACCCAAACTATTTCTGTGCCTTGGGACCGCGTCCTTCATACTGTGTTTTCTTACTATGAAATCTCGCTCTGGATTTCCAGCGGGAGCTGCTCCGGTGGCTCCCACATGCGACGACAAGCAGCCGAGAACAGTGAGGTCGAGACAAGGCATCAGAAGCTGCAGGAGCGCTGCTTCTCTAGAGGGGGGTGCCCTGGGCGTGGAGAGACACGCAGAGGCCTCGGGTGCCACGCGGTGCGGAGACGCTGCCCCGAGTGGTTCAGGGACCGGAGCATGTGCAGAGGCTTCAAGGAGAGGTTGGTGCTAACTCACTGCATGTACCGTCCATTGCCTCGCGTGGCCAACTTGTGTCCCGTGTGGCCCTCGGCTGGGCCTTACGGGATGGGGGCGTCCAGACGCCAGTGCGTCGTCGTTCCCCACCGACGCCCAGCTCCAGCGGCGGTGACCCTGTTTGTCCCACAACAGAGACCCGAGTGCCTTCCCCAGTGGTCCACATCGGTCCACGGAGTTTAAGACACACGCAGAGGGACGCCGGGGGCTCAGCGGTGGAGCACCTGCCTCCAGTCCGGGGCGTGACCTCGGGTCCCGGGATCGAGTCCCGCATCAGGGTCCCCGCAGGGAGCCTGCTTCTCCTCCACCTGTGTCTCCGCCTCTCTCTCTGTGTCTCTCTTGTGAATAAATAAAATATTAAAAAAAAAAATAAAACACATCCGTTCGAGGAAAGCCACCAGCGTGCCTCGCCTGATCGTCCCTGAAGCTTTGCGAACAGTCTCCACACTTTCCTGGCCACACGTGTGCGTTGTTCTGGAGTCTGCTCTCAACCCAAGTACAGGGTGAGCCTTTTAGAAACTAATGGCCAACCTGTCACCACTCTGTTCAAAACCACGCGACGGCTCCTCGTTTCACTAAACACGAAGGGCAAAGTGCTCGGGTCGGTCGACAAAGCCCTGCAGGCTGGGGCTCCCCCGGCTTCTCTGAGATCGCATCCTACCTCCCGTGGCCAGTCTCTGCACCCCTCCTGCTGGTCTCCCCTCGCCACACCTTCTCCTTCCGACATATCCTATACCGGGTCCACGGCTGCCCTCCGCGCGGGGAGGTGGCCACGGGCTGGGCGCTCCCGTCCAGGCTGCAGGGAGGCTCGCAGAGGAGCGAGGAGCACAGACCAACCTCTGCTCAGTGAAAGAAGTTTGCAAATATATTTTAGAATTAAAATAACAAAGCTTTGACTACCTGGAAACCCCATTTTCACAATAATATACTCACTGCACAAGGTCCTTGCCAGGGAGGGGTGTCCTGCCCGGAAGCATCCTTCCTCTACTTCCCCAGATGAAATGAGGTTTTGTTGCCAGACCTGGGAACGCGTGACACCGCACTTACCCGATCCTATTTCCCAGAGTTCTGAGCCACCCGCTGCCAAAGCAACGGATGGGGCGCGAGGTCCCTGCGTTGTGGGCTTCCCCACGCCGGCCCCGCGGCCACTTCTGCAAAGGACACACCAGTGAGCGACTGCCTGGGGTCTTCCCGCGGCTCCCCTGGCCTCTGCTTAGCGCAGCTGAGGGGGCCCACTGGGCTCCCAGCCTGCAGCCGGCTTCTCCATCTGTAGGGAGAGGTGTGGGTCTCCTGGCTTCTACCCTTCCTTGCAGCATGAAGAATATATATATATTTTTTTCAAAAGGCAATCAGCCCTGGACAGAATCAGAACTTCCCTCGGTAGCTCTTGGCTCTCCCCAAGCTCCCTGGGTTACCACATAAAAGCTGAAGTTCACAGGGAACCGCGGGGAACCCCGGGGAGCTGGCCTCAGATGGATGGGCCCACCCTGACTCCGCTGTCATTCAGCAGGTCTCAGACTCGTAGACTGAGCCGGGGGCTCCCTGTACCCTCCAGCCACGCCTGGCCAATGCCCTTGACTAGCCAGTGAACTCGCCCTCAATGCACAGTCCACATTTATCAGCAGATTCCCAAAAAGAGTGAAATCTAAGGGGTAATGAGGCCAATGAAAGTCTGGCCTTTCCGTGCTTGACACTTCTGTTGCCTCCTGCTGGGTTCCCAGCTCTGTGGACCTGGAACGCTGCTGGGCCGCCCGTGGTTCCAACAAGGCCGGGCAGAGAGGAGGAGGCCCCTGGGCTGCGTGAAGTGCTCACCGGATGCTGGGTGCTCCCCACCCTCCCCCGGAACAAGTGACGCCTGGTCTGTAGTAACGCCGACCTTCCTTAGTTTTTCTACTAATGCATCTCATGGAAGAAAACCAAACTAGCTGGATCTTCTAGAATGTTGGAAATGTCCCCTTATTTGTTAAGGCTGACGGTGTAAGTTGTCAGAATGGGCCACTTACCTTCTGGGTTCCGGGCCCCACAATCCAGTGTTCACCTGATGCCTTTTGTAGCACAGCTTTCAAGGGAAGGAAGATGGTCGGAGAGCCCCCGACACAGGCTTCTTGAAGCTGGAGGGGCCCCTCATCATCGCCGAGGGAGGGCGCCGCCCCCGGACGTCACTGCCCACTCCCAGGGGAAGCGCAGCCCGGCTCTAACAATGCACCTTAGAGAGTTTCTGGGAAGGACCGGGGAGAGCGGGCAAGGAGTAGTTCCCATGGAGACAGAAACATTTACCTTTAGCGGATGATAATTCTCAAGAGTTCTGCATTTACCAGTCGATTCACTCCACAAACACCGCACTTCTCCCACGGGTCGTACCGGTCAGTCTGAGGCTCGGATGGGGAGCTAGGCCCAGAAGCACGTTGTCCTGTGGCAGTGGGAGCTGTGGGGGGGCAGACAGCCCAGCGGGACCGGACAGCGGGGGTGAGCATCCAGGAGGCCCCACCCTGGACGTGGGGCCCACGAGGCTGGCACCTGCCCGGGTGCGCGGCAGGCCGTAGAGAAACCATCTGAAGAGGAGGCGCTGCTACGTTTTAAACAAGCAGGGGGTGACTAAGAGCCTATAGAACAACGTGGGACTTCAAGGTGAGGTTATGGGAAAAAAACAGGTAGGGTAATGCTCAGGGCAGGTAGAGCAGGAGGCCAGAGCAGGCCGCGCAGGTGCTGGCGGGAAGCGGGTTTGGGGGGCTGTGCTCGCCAGCCTGGGGCCGCTGGGGTGCTGTGGATGCGCTGTGAGTACAGAGCCGGAAGGCTCCGCTGCGGAGGGCCGGGCACCCCTGCACACGCACCCGGGGTGCCCGCTGCTCTGGGGCCCTGTGGAAGGAAGAGCCCCCTCGATGGGTGCGGTTAGCCCAAGGAGAGGGGCCGGGAGTTGCTGGGAGTTGGTGGCCACACCAGAGGCAGAGGGAGCCCGCCGGCTGGAGGCCCCGGGCCGGGGTGCTCCCCGCATGCTGGGTACTCCTGCAGAGCGAGCGAGGAGCAGCACGGGCTTCCCCGGCAGTGGGCCGGCGCTTCTCCTTGGGGGGTGCACGTCACTGGACGCACCCGCTGGGGGTCCGCCACCACCCTGCAAGACCCCAAGGTTCCAGAGGTGACGCGTGGCCCGGAGGTGGTGCACGAACACTGTGGGTCACGTCCCAGGTCTGAGCGCACGTCCACCGACTGCTGGTGGAAACGAGGACAGTGCCTGGTGAGCGGTGGCACGTATGTGCTCGTGGTGAATGTCTCCGTTCATATTCCCTTAGAAAAAACGATGGCACTGCGGTTGGTGCCGCAATGCCCTGATGACGCCTGCACCCCGGCCCCAGCCAGAGCCCGTGTGCATCCGAGGCCCCGCCTACCCACCGGGGCTGTCCCCTCGGCTGTCTCCGGGTGTCTCCGGGTGTCACCCACCACACGGTGGCCAGGCGCCTCTCACGCTGACGGGAGGCCAGACGGGCGCCAAGGGCCAGGTCAGGGGCCCGCCCACGTTACCTTAGTGCTTCCTCGGGCCGAGGGATGTGCAAAGGAAGCCACGGCCTCAGGTTGAGGAGATCGCACTCCTTGAATGAGACGGGGGCTGTTTCAAAAGGGAGAAAGCACCAAATACAGTAACAGAATATGAGAACCTTTTTTTTCGGTGGGGTGGTGGGTACCATTCTGGAAGGACTGCCTCTCAGAGATTAGCTATTAAGGTCACCGTACTTAGAAACTCCAAATTAATGGCACTTTTCCACTTCAGAGCCCAGATGCATCCCTGATGCATGGGTGAATTACAGAGTACTGAATAAATAGACTAAGATTATTAATAAAACATATCCCAAGTTATTTCTACTATGGTTACTAGATGCTCTCTGTGCAGTATTAATGGTATAAAATAAGCTGATGCTTGCCTAATGGCCCAAAGAGTGATATGTTATGATAAATGTTCCATAAATAGTTAGAAATAATATGGTTTCCACAATTGTCATGTGTAGTACTTTTCTATATTCTTCTAAAAAATCAGTTTGTCTAATTAGAATTGAGAGAGCGTGTGCTTCAATATTACACTGTGATTATGAACTTGTATGTTTCTCTTTCCGGCATTTTTCTGTTGTTTTGGGGGGTATTTTTGGTAATTACCTTATTGGTGTCTTCTTCACATCTTAGATGTGTGGTTTGGAGTCTGTATTAATTTTAGAAAATTCTCAACCATAGTTTCTTAAAATATTTCTCTTGCCCCATTATCATTCTCTTTTCCCTCTGGGATTGAATCACGCGTAGCTAGGCCCTTCAGTAGGCTCTTGCAGCTCCTGGGTATTGGTTGGTTTTGTCACTCCTTTCTTCCTGTGTGTTTTAACTGGGTAATTTCTGTTGGCCTAAATATGAGTTTACTGATTCTTTCCTCAGCTGGGTCAATTCCACTAATGAGCCAATTGGAAACATTCTTCATCTCTGTTTGTTCTTAGGTCTCTGCTAAAACTTAGCCACCTAACTCTGCATGTTGTCCATCTTTCAGACTAGAAGCATGTGGAATGTAGTTATTTCTATAGCCTTTGTTCCTTTGTCTGATAGATCAATCCCCAAATAACATCTGTGTATGGTTCTTGTGCTTACTTTGGCACCTTGTAAATTATTCTTCTATTTTTCATGCTTCATATTTCTTGGTAAAAGCCAGGTATCTGGTGTAGAATAGCAGAGCATGAGTTACATAGGGTTTTGAGAGGTGTTGGGAGGCCTGGATACGGGTATGTGTTTCTTTTTTTTTTTTTTTTAATATGGTGTTTGAGTCTCTCTAGCTAGAAGGTGAAATGCTCTGTGGATGTGCTTTTATAAAACTAAATGTGAATTGATGAGCACATAAAACTGAGATTAAAAAAATGAGATAAACTTTCTGCTTATCACCACTTCTGTTCAACATCCTACTAGAAAGTGTAGCCAAGATAGTAAGCCAAGAAAAGGAAATAGAAGGTATCTGTATTGTGAAAAATAAAAGTTTATTATTTGCAGTTGCTATGATTGTGTGCATGGAAAATCCCAGAGATTCTTCTCATAGTTTATAGTTGTAGCCAAAATAAAATTCTGTATCAAAAGTTAATTAAATTTTGGCCAGAAAAAAGCTTAAAAATTAAATTGAAAATAAGGTCTAAAATAGCAACAAAAACACTAATCATGTTCCTTAGGATAATCTAGTTAGAGATGTACCATCTATAGATAAAATTATAAAATTTATTGGTAGATATCTTTAAAAGACCTAATTATATGAAGATATGTCATATTCATGAATTGAAAGCCCCAGTGCAGCTAGGATAATAATACTTTACAAATTTATTAGCTATTTAACATTATCTCAGTAAAAAATCAGCTCTGTGTGTGTTCAGAAGCTTAATGCAACACTCATGCGGAATTTCAAAAGGTCAGGAGGAGACAATATGCTCTTGAAGAGAACAAGTTCTACAAGTTTCAGGGCTGATTGAAAAGCTATAATAATCGTAAAAGTATAACATTGGTGCAGGCATAGACAAATATAGAAATAGAACAGAATAGAAAGTTTGGAAACAAATGTATGCAAATATGAACATTTGATTTATAACAGAGATTACACTTAAATTCAGTGTAGAAAGAACAGTCTTTCTTAAAATATTTATAGGAAAATTTGAAAATATGTAAAAATTAACATGCGCACAAACATCGCATTTCAGGATAGATGAAGGAGCTACAAGTACCCACTTGTACTCATCGCTCTGGGTAAGCAAGGCTGTCCTAAATAAGTCAGTAGAGGTACCAGCCCTATAGGAAAACACTGATAAATTCAACCCCATTAGAATAAGAAACTTCTACTCATCAAAAGGCACTATTCAGAATATAAAAAGACAAACCACAGATTCAGAGAAGACATTTCCAATACCTATAACTAATGTTGTGATATTGTCCAGAAAATATGAGTAGATTCTACAAATCAGCAAGAAAAAGAAGACAGAGGTAAAAATTTTTAATAGGAACTTTGAAAAAAAAAAGGATAGTCAATGATTAATAAATATATAAAACAGAGCTTCACCTTATGAGTGATCACGGACAATTAAATCAGAACCAAAATGAGGTATCTTTTACATACCAAACATGTTATAAACAAATGTATGAATCTAATAATTCCAAATGTTGGAGGAGATAGAGAGGAGATAGAGAAATGGACACTTGTATATACTGCTAGCATGAGTGTGAGTAGGTGTCACTGGAATACACTCTGGAATTCCTTCTTTCTCTATCTCTCTGTTTCTTTATATCTAAGCTCCTGATAGATAATGATGATGCTGGATGGATGGATAGAGAGATAGATGAATAGATGGATGGAAGGATGGATGGATAGATAGGGGGGTGGATGGACAGAGTTATGCTCCTATGATACAGCAATCTCAGCCCTAGTTGAAAACCTCAGAGAACCCCATTCTCTGTGCATCAGGTACATGCACAGAATGTTCACAGCAGCATTCTCCAGACAAACACTGGAAGCAACCCAAATGTCCAAAAGGAAAATGAAAAAGAAATTATAGCACTACGTCAGAACACGGATAATTCTTACAAACATCATATTTATTGAGTGAAAAGAAATAATGATTCTTAAAAACCCTCCCATACTGCTGAGCTAACATACAGATCAGAAGGCAGGAGGAATGTGGTTCGCTCCTGAGGGCTACAGCTGGACCCCGTGACTTGACGTTCAGCTCTGCTACTTTCTAGGCACCTCTGTGCAGATACTTGGCTCTCGGTCTGTGTTTATCTGTAAAATGGGGTGAACAACTGGAGCTGTGTGGAGGACGCATGGTGAGGGCAACCTGGCTGACGTACGTAAGGCCCTCGTGACCGCCTGGCACTTCTGAGGATGAGGAGGAGGATGGTTGTGCTCAGAGACACAGAAATGTGGTGGGGCACATGCACAGAGAATCCAGCTACTGCAGAAGTGGGAGTCGTGGTCGTCACTGACAGACAGAGGGCTCAAGTCCTTGGTGGTGGCTCTGTGGACCCTGGAATGAGGAAGAGCGTGGCTAAAGGTCAAACTGGTGGACAAGAGGACTAACCAACGTCGTTAAAGGGGGCGACACAGCTTCAATAATACTGATTTTGGGGGGATGAAGTTGGAAACAAACCTGGCGAGGCCACAGTCTGCACTGGGTGAAGTGCCTCGCTGGGATTCAGCACACACAGCAGTGTGTCCAGGCTGTGGTCTGTTTCCTACGACTGAGGACGAGTGCCCAGGGCTCCCCCCTCTCCGGGGAGCAGTAGACATTCCCCCCGGTGCACCCACACAGCCAACGTCACCCGGCTCCAGCGCCAGCTAATGTCCAAAGGACAGGCACCCTCTTGATGACACCGTCACCATCTGACAGGCCAACGGCACCTTTGAATGTGCACACGGGAGACACACGGGTCCTTTGGCTTCACCTGTCCTTCCAAGGACAGATCCCGTTTCAGGTGAGCACCCAGATCTTCTGGGAGAGCAACTCATTAGGAGCATCACACCAGCCTTGGTTCTAGGAGGCCGACCTCCCTCTTCACTTAGGGTCACCCACCCTCCTTCCTGTATCACGTTTCTACCTGCGGGGTCCCTAACCCAGCATTCTGTTTCCTGCTAGGTTTCCTTGCCCGCTACCCCAAACCCATCTGTACCCAGGCCACACTCCTGAGCCTCCTTCTCCCGCCGGGGTCCCTGCCCCTTCCTCTGGCCTTCCTGGATGCCAAATGAAGAGCAAGGCATGTGTTCACTGGTAACCTCTTGCCCAAATTCTCAAGGCTAAAAATATTATTCTACACTAAACCCCGTAAGGCTCCTTTTGAAACATAGCCGAATAATAATAATCAATAAAATGCAATATATCTTCCTATTGCAGAAGAGTCTGGGCAAGAACACACAGGGCAGGAGCTTTCGTCGACTCTGCTTGCGCTGGGATCCTGGCACCTAGAATAACTCTTACCAAGCAGAGTGGCAGTGAGTCTGCCATCAAGTGACAAACAGCCACAGACGCAGTGGCTATTGGGCTTCGGAACAGAATAAGAAATTCAGATTCAGAATCACTCTGAACAGTGCCCATATGTCCCGGATTGACTGGGACAGACCTGATTTCAAATATTCTGTCCCATTTTCAGAGCATGTGTCAGACCATATGTCCACATTTATGTTTAAGAAAATATGGTATTCATTTCTTTAACAAGAAAGTAGACCCAAATCATGGGGAACCACTCCTGAATCTAAATTCTACCTCTGTCTCCTCGCTGAAGATCAAATGCAAATGCTCAGCGTCCCTCAGGACCGGCTCCGAGCAGCATCTACCGCTCGCGAATCAGAGTCAGACAGAGGCTGAACCCAGGCCCAGGCGCCAGCGTGGGAGGCAAACAACCCCGCGCAGGCCGTCCTGGGAGCCAGACCAAAAGGATTCGGATGGCTTCTTCATTCCCTGATCTTTGTTTTAAATGATCCACGAAAGCAACCTTGAAATTTTGCTCAATTTATAGCAAAGGAGACAGATTCAACCTCTCTGTTAGCAGAATTATGTGACGATCTCCTCTAAGTGGGTACAATCCCTACACCTTCTCCTGACGTTCGGGTTGGATTTTACACCACACGCTTGTACACATAACTGTCCGGTAACAAAAATAGAGGACAAGGAATAATTAATTGGCTCTCATTCCACTTTATTGCATATATCTTATTTTATGCTGTCTTCTGTAAGGAGTTACTTCCTTATGGGAAGGAACCATTCTTTAGAATGGCTATAAATGACATAATACAGCAGTATAGGGTGCCACTCCATAAATTCTCCTCTGAATTCTGAAGGTCACATTTAATACCGTGAGGCAGTTACGTCACTTAACAAAGGTCCCAAAATACCACTGGGACACATTGACCACCCAGAAAATATGTATTCATATAAAAACAAAAATACCATGCCATCATTGGGTTATTGTTCCATTATTTCAAAACAAGATTTATAACCTGGGTCAAATGATGTGTTATAATGTGATAAATTTATATCTGTATTTATTGAACATTTTCTTATTAAAGGAAAGTTGAAAATCTGATAGAGATAATCTAATTATAATATCTAATTACAGAATGAAATAAATCACTAAAACCAGCTTAATGAGTCTTAAATACTAATTAATATTCAGACAAGAAGCTGGAATTTTGACACTCCAGTCATGTAGTAAAAATACAGGAGCGCCTAAGCATGCAGGACGTTTTGTCATTTTGAATTTGAAATTCCTCACACCTTCTGCATTGTTCAAATGAGTGCTGCATTCTCTGAAGCTTTTGTTAATCATGCTCTGAGATCCGTCACTAAAATGCTATTAACGGCACCCACCATGTGGAAATTCTTAAAGAGATACTTTTGCTAAAAATCTGTTGGGGTGGGGGTACCCAGATAGTAGCGTGGTGAAAAAGCAGGAGTTTTCACCAGGAGAGTAGAAGACAGTGGCCCAGCCACAGGTACTCAGACGTGATTTAAACACTCCGTCCCCGCACCCACGGCCGCTCGCTCTGATGCTAGGCTGCAGGCAGGTGCAGAGGCCAGAGCCAGGCCAGACGCCCGGGCGCCCGCATGGCTCCCACCCTCACCACCCTCACCACCTTCACCACGGGAGTGGGCAGGGGCTCCTGTCCTGACTCTCTGTTTTCCCTTGGGCAGTCAGGGATGACAGCCTGGAATCTGGTTTGTCTGAGAATTAGATGAGTTGATACTCCCAACTCACGTAGGCTGGAGCCTGGCACTGGCAGGTATCGGCCCAATGCTGCGTCGTTGCTCCCAGCGTGGAGGCCTGGCATGCGGCCCACTCACGGGTGTGCATCCCAGGGCTCTAGTCCCGTCATACGCCCCGCTGATGGGTGTGCACCCCAGGGCTCTAGTCCCGGCGTACGGCCCACTCATGGGTGTGCATCCCAGGGCTCTAGTCCCGGCGTACAGCCCACTCATGGGTGTGCATCCCAGGGCTCTAGTCCCGGCCACCCCCAGCACCCCTTGTATTCAGGGTTCGACATCAGCATGTGCGACAGACACCCATGGCCGCACGGGAAAGCCCAGGACACCGAAGAGAGAGCAGCACCCGAGAGAGAGCAGCACCCAAGAGCCACTCAGACTAGGTAACAGGGCGCGGGAGGGAAGGGGGGGAGACTCGTCACTTAATGAAAACAGAACGCTCAGGGTTGGCGCTGTCTCTTCAGGCGACTGATAGGATGCTGTCAAAGGGATCATTACCGTGACATTGATCCGTAAGGAGAGGGCTGGTGAATATTCCGTGAGCTTGTCAGGAACTTTAGAAAAGTAGCTTTGTTTTCAACTTCTCTCCTACTGGATTTAGGTCATGCCTGGCAGCAGCCGCAAACCGAGTCCTTCTCCCTCGCTTCCGTGCTCCTCGGCAGTCTGCAACAGCTGATCTCCCAACAACAGATTGGATGGAGTGTCTGTGTGTCTTTGCCACCTGCTTCATGTCTAGGTGTCACAGCGACATGGCTGATCCAGAAATGTTAGTATCCTACGGAAGGCGTCTGGGATCAAGACTGTCCGTCCCCATAATGTATGATTGCTCTGAATGTGACACGGTTTGCTTCTCAGGCACAGTAGAAATGAGTGAATAAGCGAGGAGTGTCAGGAAGCTGCCTTCCATTCTCAAAATGCCAAGCAGATGAGCAAATCCAGTTGCAGGTGAGCAGGAGGGTGGCATGCAGCCGAGCCCCACCGTGCCGGCCGGGCCTGTCGCTTCACACCTCGGCAGCATATTCTTCCTTTCAAATGTGGACAAGACGTCCATAAGCCCTTGGGCCACCCCTACTCTAACTTGCTCTTTCTCTTTATTAAAACCACTCAAAGCCACTTAAAATTAAAACAAGAACACTGATGGCACCCGTGGCGTCGTCTCCTCCATCATTTCAGGGAATGTGCCCTCCCCAAGGTCACGGATGAGCTGAGGGCAAACCATTTTCTTTTCTTCTGATGCTGCTTTGTTTCCCTCTTTCCTGGTTTCTCCCTCTCCTTTCTAGAACCTCATTTTCATAGGATGCCTCTTTTTCTCTCTTTACCTCACCCCCTACTGTCAATTAATTACTTATATTCTCAAGATTTCCTCTGAGTTTTTTTTTTAATTTTCTGACAGTTTATATACATCTTGGGTAATTGTATCAGTTGCCACCTACAGGCTACAAATCCCAAATATTTACTTATGTGCAAGATAGATATGTTAAAGTATAGACTCACTCGCGTAGCCCTGCCTACAAGATACTTTCCCCGGATATATACTATACACATTAAGATAAGCACATTAACATTTAATTATTATTTTCCTGTCCCTAATCTCCCATGTGTAAATAGAAACCTCACTATCTAAATTGTCAGCAAAACAAGGACCCCAGCTGTATGCTCTGAGATTCCCCTTCTCGCTCCTATAATCTATTTTCTAAACACTGACCACCAAACCCTGTCAGCTGTACCACTCAACTGTTCACGAAGTATTTCCCTTGCTTTCAATCCTCACCTTGATGACGTCTGCTTGCCCTATCATTTCTCATCTTGATGGCAGCCATCCCTTAGAAAATGATCTCCTGCCTCCAGTCTACCTCCTTTCCAATTCATCCTTCACACAATTCAAAGTGACCTTTTAAAACGCATATTTAATCATGTAGCTTCAAATCTCTCAACCTTTCCCAACTAACTTCAAGAGGAAGTGCAGACTCCTTCCCCAAGATGCTTCCTGCTCTGGTGTGTGCTTCCCGCCCCGCACATCTCCCTCCAGCGAGGCTCATGACCAGGACCTTCTAGTCACAGGCAGTGTCATTCAAACACTCCCTTCTGCACACATACCAAGCATTCTCTCCCCTTGAATCCTCCCTTCCGGATCCCACTATCCCACATCCTTGTACCGGGAGGCCCTGTACACCCTACTGCAGCTGCTGTTTCTCTCGTTTCTGCCCTACCCAAAGGGCTGCTCTCAGGAAGGAAGTAAGTGTACATCAATTCATTCCCACAGGAGGGCCTAATCTAGTTGTACAATAAATGCTGACTGAATAAAAGAATAAAAATAAAAGATAAAATGCATTTATTCAAAAAGACTTATTGAGTATCTGTTATGGATCAAACATTGTTCTAGTGCCTAGACGTATCAGTGACTAAAACAAAGACGCCTATCATGAAGGTTAAACAAACATGCCTATCATGAAGGTTACACTCGCCTATGCAGAGAGGACAAGCACAAAAAAATAGGTATAATAAAAAAACAAATTGTATAATATGTTTGAAACTGATAACTGCTGTGGTAATTTTAAAAATAAAGTCTAGCATGGCAAAGACAATAATCAGTGTCTAGAGAGAAAGTGTACATTAACTGGCAGTGGTCAGGTGGGCGACATGGAGTGTGCCATGGAAACCAACCTGCGGAGGCTGCAGTCTGCAGACTGCGGGTCACACACCAAGGAGACTAGTGTGGACAGTGGCAGACGTCCTGTGAAGCTCCCAGGTGGAGTCATTGTGTCCCCCACGTCAAACACCCTGGTCTATGACTTGAAAAGATTCCAGAGCTTCTAAGAAAAACCACAACATGTTCAATAAACTGGGATGGAAAGCTGCTCACAAGCCATCCAAGAATCACACATGAAGAGGACAAATCAGTTTTGAACTGCAAATAGACAACTTAAGTTTACATAATACCCAATGTTGGCAAACTACTTAAAGAAGTTATGTATGGCATATCCATAAGATAAAATATGCTTAAACAGTTACAAATCATGTTGGAGAAGAATCGCTAATGTGATAAGAAAGAGTTTACTATCTAATGATAAGTGACTAAAGATTATTCGATAATAGATGCAACAAGCTCCAATTTTGTTTATCATGTGCACGTGTGCATTATAGTCCTGGGAGAAATAAACACGGTGTGGAGTGGGAGAGGTGCAGTTTTTATATTCCTTGTAATTTTCTATAATTTTGCAAGTTTTCAAAAATGAATAAGCACCATTTTAATATCAAGAGAGAAAACAATGCTATTAAAAATAGAGAAAGCTCTGAAACAGAATCTAACATGATTTAAAATATACACAAACTGTTAGGGAAGCCTCACATATCATTGGGAAAGCAAAGCATCATTCCACACTTGATGCCAGGACACTGGATCGCTATTTGAAATAAAGCAAACAAGCAAGTGAAATGTAGGTCCTTCCTCACACCATGAACTAAAAACACATCCCAGTCATATTAAAAATCATATATTAAAAAAATAAACATGAAAACCTTTAGTTGAGTCTTCTGGTCAATGATGGCAGATTGGCCACATGTATTTACATACCCTTTTCCTTGTTCTCAAAATACTGGGAAATTAGAAAAAAATCTCTAAATCCATAGCAACCAAGAGGATGAATGGAAAGCAAAAAATTTTTTATGGAAGAGTCATAACTCACTTTGCAGAGAGGAGGAAGCTACAATAAAATATATACATAGGATGATATCAAAGAGAAGCAAGCGAATCTGCCAAACAAAATACCTGAAATCTCAGGGATTGTTGGTTATCAGTTTCACAGAAATGAAACAGTGAGGCATCAAACAGCAGACAGGTATTCTGACTGAGTACCCATGTGTGGAGTGGGCCCACCCTTCGTCACACCTCCCAGCCCTGTGCATTCACTGTGATACTAACCAGCCTCCTCAGTAGTCCATCCACACCTCTAAAAAACAGAATACTGATTTATTTTATAAGAAGACAAGGAAGTAGACCAAGAGTCTGGGAACAGGATAGTTTTTTAAATACTGTATTAAAGACAGACCCTGGGGATCCCTGGGTGGCGCAGCGGTTTGGCGCCTGCCTTTGGCCCAGGGCGTGATCCTGGAGACCCGGGATCGAATCCCACATCGGGCTCCCGGTGCATGGAGCCTGCTTCTCCCTCTGCCTATGTCTCTGCCTCTCTCTCTCTCTCTCTGTCTCTGTGACTATCATAAATAAATAAAAATTAAAAAAAAATTAAAAAAAAAAAAAGACAGACCCTAAATAATTAGCTATTCAGCCACTGGAATCCCTAGCCCCAGACATATACTACTCAGGCAAGAGAATGGAGGATTGTTCTCTGGAGAAACCAAATAGGCTCATTTCCATTGACATATATTTGAGATCCTAAAATGCAATGGCTGTCCACCCCCCATCCTGATCACTCCACAATGACGTGGACCAGTCTGCAAGCTTTACTCAGGCATTCTGAACTTTCAGTTAGCTCATTCATATGTTATTCACAGATGCATATACAGCTACCTCTTAACATCTGCAAGTAGTTTTCAATGAGATAAAGGGAAAAAATGCAATTGAACCAAAATGAGCAGAGAGGAAAGAGAGATAATGCAGAAAGGAAAAGAAACATTTAACAATTCTAAATCTTAGAGTGATAAGAAAAGACATTGCATCTATAAAGTAAAGAGCAGCATGCTGTGAAAAGCGTACAGAGGATAAGGGAGAGCCATTAAAATTCGTAATATGAAAAGCCAAGTTAAATATATATTCTCTCTATATATGTCTGTCAGTGGAAAAGTAGAAAAAAAATTCCTAAGACTTCTACAGAGAGATGAAAAAATGCAATTACATACAAGAGACCAAAACTTAGAAAGGCAGTAGCCTGTTAAGAAAGATATTTTGTGCTAGACAAGAGCAAAGCGTTCCCTTCACAATTGGAAGGAAAAAAATATCCCCATGTAGAATTTTATACCTAGCCAACTTATCAAATGACTGTGAAATAGATAGAATCAAGTAATTTTTTTTTTTAAATTCAAGGATTCAGAAAATCTGCCCATGATACGTTCTTCCTTTGGAAGACAATGGAGAGTATCTTTCAATGAGAGCTGGGAGTAAATCAAGAAAAAGTAGGTCTAGAATGCAGAAAACACTCACCCAAATACTGGTAGGATATATGACAAAGATGTAGTAGGTCTAAACAAAACCAGGGCAAACTGCAAGAGAAGAATAAAAGGCTCTGAAAGGAAGTTCTCAGGAAGATGAAGAGATGGATTATTTGCCATAGTAGATCATCTGGAATGAAGTGATTACAAATGTGGCACAAATGATGGATCATTGGGAGAGCCATCAGGAAAAATTTATAGAAGAAATAGTGTACATGTAAATTTCTACTGGAGTTTCATCAAATAGTTATATAATTGTGTGTAGAGGTTGCATTGTGTCCCCCACAAAGATAGGTTAAAGTCCTAACCCTGGTGCAGGTGAATGTGACCCTATTTGGAAACAGACTCTGGAAATGTAGTCAGGTTAAGATGAGCACATTAGGATGGGCCCTAATCCAATATGACTGGTGTCCTTATAAGAGGACGAGAGAGAGAGAGAGAGAGAGAAGATCATGTGGGCTTGGACTTTCATAGCTATGACACAAGGAATGCCAAAGACTACTGGCAAACTACTAGAATCTCAGCAGAGGCAAAGAAGGACTCTCCCTCAGACTCCAGTGGGAGGATGAGCCTGCCAACACCTTGATTTAGGATTTCTGGCCTCCAGAACTATGAGATAATAAATTCCTATTTTTTTAAGCAATCCAGTTTGTGGTAATTTGTTATGGCAGCCTCAGGAAACTAGAACACATAATGTAACCAACAATGTGATCAATATACATAATGTAATCAATATTTGCTAATTTAATAAAAATTATTATATAATTCTGTATTATATGAGGGCTAGTGATGTAAGGCTACTACATCCTTATTAATTATAAAACACATTTTATAGACAATGGCTTACTTTGATGAGTTAAGAAATAGCATTATAATGACCTTAAGCATGCATTTGTTGAACATTTACTATATAATAACTGCTATGTTTAAATGGAGTTAATATCAGAATAATAACAAATTTAAGTTAATATTTTACATATAATTGATTATATAGTAGGTAGGGTGCTAGGTGCTTACATATATGAATTTATTGGTCACTTTGGTAACTCTGTGGGGTATTTTTACTACCATCACTTCAAATTTTATGTGGAGAAATCAAGGGGAATTAAAAAACTAAGTAAGTGGTTAAATTCAGATTCAACCCAAACACTCTAGGGTCAGAGTCTATGCCAATAACCACAATAGATGACTTCTAAGACAAATGGTGAGGAAATAAAGCAGTAAGTGGAAATAAATTGCCTCCAAGATGGTGGATAACAATACAGGTCAACTCTCATCCATTGATGGCTGCACAGCTACTGTTGGCACGTCAATTCGATTTCCTAATGCAATTCTAGTCACATCTATATAGATACACATGCTCACCTACATGACAGAAATGTTGTGGCAGGTCACCAAAAGATGTGAGGAGTGGAAAAAATAAATATATTGTGGCACATCACATAATGGAAAACTACACAGTAAATACAATTAGTGAGCCACAGTCATGTCGGCGTACTTTGGAAAACTAAGCAGAATCTGCCTTAAACTGTGCACAGATACACCCAGCAATTGCTCTTCCCAACCAAATAGGGACAGATGTTCACCTTCCAAAAGGAAGGATTAAAAATGCTCGAAGACCTGTAAGTGATCACCCCAAACTGCACTCTCCGAATGTCCTCCCAATTAGAACAGACGTATAACTTGAGGTATATTCATCCAACAGGAAACCGTGGAGCCATAGAACCACAACAGAGATTAACCTCACACACGAAATGTTGAGCCAGTGAAGCCAGGCAAGAAGAATAGATGCTTAATGGTTAGTTTTGTGTAAATTTTTAAGAAACTTTTCCATGATTTTAGGAATCAGATGCATGGCTACCTTCCAGGAAAAGGGACATCACAGGAAAAGGGGGCAGAGATGAGGTCAGATGTGCCAGTAGCGTTCCAAGTCTTTACCTCAGTGGTGTCGGCCAGAGTGTAATCATGAGTATTAATCACTGAACTGTGTACTTACGAGTTGTGCACTTTGTATACATGTATGTTCAATGGAAATTTTAAATGAATACCTTAGCAAATACATCTTCTCTGCGACCTTCAGGAGTAGAGTTTTACCCAGTGTGAGAATATAGATAAAGTTGTAAGCAATAAAACCTCTTGAAATGAGTAAGCCTGGTGAAGGATAAAGGCAGGGACAGAGATTTCTGCCCTGGCTCAGCTGCGTTGTGTTTGTTTCCTCCCAGTTACTTGATTAATCTCACGGGCAGTGTTGGGTGGCAGGTAACGTCTCATCAGGGTCTTGGAGGTATTGAATGAGCTATCAACTGGTGTCTCCCTTCTTCTCCAGGCAGCCTATATTCCAAGCCAAGTGGTGCCCCCATTTATTCCCTCTTCAAAATGATTTCCTGTGAAATTGCCATAGAAGACGTTCATTGTCTTATGATATTCTATACTTGATTTTTAAAAGGTTTTTCTTAGACTTTTCACTTGCTTTTTCCTACTGAATCAGCAGTTAAGCTCCTAGAGACTAGAAATTGTGCTACTCCTGCAACTGTAAATTTCCTTTCCCTCTAAAATGAGATTAATACCAGCAGTTTTAACCATATTATACTCTGTAGGTGTAAGGCATCCCAAATATAAAGGACTATTAGCATGAATGTCTAGTTCTTTTACAGCACCTGATATGGACGTACTGAGGTGTTCAGTCCAGCTTGTCTGTCTTTCCTCTGGCTCCTTTCCTGAGGCTGTGCTCCTTACCCTCTCCTTGTTTTTTAATTAATTTAATTTAATTTAATTTAATTTTATTTTATTTTATTTTATTTTATTTTTTGTCATTTCTCCTTGTGGTCCCATCCAGTCTCCTCCAAAGTGACCAGTTGATGTCTATTGCTTATGGTTGACACCCAAAAAGAGTAAGCAATAGATTCATTTTCTTTCTTTCTTTCTTTCTTTCTTTCTTTCTTTCTTTCTTTCTTTCTTTCTTTCTTTCTTTCTCAGAACCCAATCCCAAATATTTTGGGTTAATTCCATCTTGCCCTCTGCTCCCACTTTTCTTAGTTTCCAGGACTTTTTACTTCTTGCTTTACATCTGATGCTCTTATTCCAGCTCTGTGTTTTGAGAGTGCAAACATTCTGGTCCCCTAGCATCAATACTGGGCTTTCTTTTAGTCTTAGTTTCCACCTGATTGTCCATGTGATGAAGAGAAAAATGATCCTCCATCCCTGACCTTCTTAGAAAGATGGATTCTGATGAAAGTTTTGTGTTTTGCTCACAGGATGTGAGAGATGGGAATGTGAATGGGGAAATGTTGGGGGAAGGAGGGTTCTAAAACCAAAAAAGGTATGAATTACCTATAGCAGTACTTCTTAGCAGGAGCAATTTCATCCCCCCCAGAGAAATCTGGCAATGGCTTCATTTACATTTGGTGCTCATAGGAGGACAGTGCTACTGGCTTCAGGTCAGCAAAGGCCATAAGTGCTGATGGACATCTACAGGGCAGAGGAGAGTGAAGTGAAGAATTACCTGGCCTCCAATGTCCACAGTGCCAAGGTTAAGAAACCCTGACAGGGGGATTTTGGATTGAGGGAAAGAATAGTGGGGGAATTGTGAGCTTTTAGAAAGAAAGCAGGTGGCTGGACAGGTCTTTAGGTTTTAATTGCCAGAAGAGCAGGGTTGCAGTTGCTGCCAAGTAGAGAGAAACAGACACAGGTGTCAAAAGAGAATCTTGAAGAAGCTCCTCATGTTATTCAATGTTATTTTCTCTGCCAATTCTTCACTAGTTAAGACATCTTACTTTCAAGATTTTGGAGTCAAATTTGAGTTTCTTTTGGGTGTGACACCATTTGAGATAGCTAACAGAGAAGATCAGGAAGGCTTCATTTGTGGGGTCACTCATACAATTTCTACTTCTTGACACTCTGTATAGCTCTTCTTAACCCTTGAGATGCCCACGGGGACCTAGCTATATGACCCGTTACCGATGGACATTTCCTGGCCCTTCTGAAGAAGATCTAGACCTTTCTCTTCATTCCTTTTTGTATCTGACAATGACACTCAAGTAATTTTGCCTCTTTTGGTGGCCTCCAGATTTTATGAGGTTTCTGCCCTGTGCACTTGAACTCATTTACTCATTTCAGGAGACTGTTTATGTTGATCCTAATGGTTGCAGCTAAGCTGTTTGCAATCTTGTCAGGAGAAGGAAGGCTCAATTCTGGCAGCTGAAATTTCATGTTTAATGCAGACATAATATGAAAAACAACTGCCGCAATCAGAAAAACCCCCAGGGAGAGACATGTGAAAAGAGGATTTTAGATAGCAATCGTATGTGTTAACTGAGGATCTAGCCCACAGATGAAATCATTCTTATTACAAAGCTCCAGTCTGTTATGGTGCTTGCATTATTTTCCCCAAAGATTTTCATTACCTTTGTTTTTAAGGGTCAGAAAAAGCATAAATCAAGGTTAAACTTCCAGTAAGAAGGAAATACATTTAAAATATTACATCAGTATTTATCTTGGGGGAAAGAGATACATAGCCTTGGCTATATGAGAACGCATACATTTAAGTAGAGAACTGTTACTGACAGTTATTGTTGGTTGTCTACCCAGCATCTTTCCTCACTTTTTTCTTAATGGTAGGGAGAGCCTCCAGTTTTGTGTGGTATCCAGCTGCCTCCTTCACTGAGCCAATCATGGTGTTCTCAATCTCCTGGCCAGTGATGAGCTTGGACATGAGCACCTGACACAATTCCAGTCAATCAGATCTGAGAGGAGTCTGATGGGTTTTTAAAAGGAAATCTGGCTTTGCTTTAGCTAAGAGACACAAGGGAGAGCTGTCTCTTATTCCTCCAGAGAATACTTTCCTGTCTGGATGTGATGTCTGGAATGACAGCCATCTTATAACCATGAATATGGTTCAGCTGAGTGATAACTAGTGGCCTGAGGAAGATCGAGAAGTCTTGAGGAAGAAACTGGGTTCTTAACTATATGGTTGCAACGTTTAATTAACCAACTGTTAAACCAATCTACTTCTGGACTTCTTGCTTACGAGAATAATGTTTAAGTTGATTTGAGTTGTGCTTTCCATTTACTTGACTTCAAAGAAACTGATGAAATAACTTTATATCTGACACAGAAGGTGAACTATTCTCTTTTATAAAAGAAATATTAGGAAATACCAGCTGTGTATTAGTGAGTCAGAAAAATTGGTAGGCAATTTTTCATTCTACACCAGAGGGAACATTTTATTTGGGAGAAGGCCATGTGACTTTGGTCTTATCTTCACATTTTCTTGGACAACTTGCCTCAACATCATCAAGTTTATGAGTTGCAGATGTTTTGTTCTATATATTTCACATAAACATTATTATGTGTTCACTTAACAATTAATTCCGGAGTTATTGTGAGTGGGGTCTCACTGTGTCCATTTTCATCTTCAGAACATATACATGAAATATCTCATGGTCAATATCAGTCTTCATTGCCCCTACTATCCTTTATTAGATTTATAATTTTTTTTGCATGTAATCTGGCATTTCCAGGTCAATAGGCACCTACATGTCCTCTTTAAAACTCGTAATGATCTTCAACAAATGATTAAGGACCCAATTATATATTCTGTCATGTGTTCAAACATGACTCTGAGATTGTAAGAGCATTGCAAACAAAGACATCAAAGATGACTCATATTTACTGAGTGGCTACTACTCTTTTCATCACTATTGACATCTCATATTCATGTAGTGTTTTGGGAATTATAAATTAATTTTATATGTTCTTATTTTAATGATATTGACACACATCCAGAGCTGTACCAGATGATGAGGGAGTTTAAGAAAAATACAAAACTGGTTTGGCTAACTGAAATATTGCCCAACAAATGCTTTATTGAAAAGTTTTACTTAAAGCCAAGTGTTAGTGAATTTGAAAAGGGACACTGGATCTAGAATTTTGCAATGAATCATAGGATTCATTATTTTAGTGACATGATGGTCACCAGCAGAAATGTAGGTATGTTACAATAATATGATTAACACAACAACAATTATTTTAATTAGTGTCTCCATGGCACAATTCTAGGTCCAAAAGGGATGGATAGAAAAATTCATTAAAAATCTATCATCTATCAATCATCTTTTAATTGATCTTACTTAAAGAATGTCATTCCTATGGAAATTACACATCTTAATACATTAATTTTTCAGAACTAGAATAATCCTAAAATTTATATAGAACCACAAGAGACCCAAGTAGCCAAAGAAATCTTAATAAAGAAAAAAACTGGAGGTATCATAGTTCCAGATTTCAAGCTATATTACAAAGTGGTAGTAATTAAAACAGTATGGTACCAGCATAAAAATAGACACATAGATCAATATAATAGAACAAAAAAAAACCCAAAATAAGCTTATATTATTTGGTAAATTAATATTTGACAAAGGAGGCAAAAAATATGCAATGGGAAAAAGTCTCTTCAACAAAGAGTGCTGAGAAAATTGGACAGCAACATAGAAAAGAATGAAACTGGACCATTTTCTTTCACCATACACAAAATATACTCAAAATGGATTAAAGACCTAAATGTGAGACCAGAAACTATAAAAATCCTTGAAGAGAGCACAGGCAGTAATCTCTCTGACATTGGCCATAGTGGCATCTTGCTAGATAGGTCTCCTGAGGCAAGGGAAATAAAAGCAAAAATAAACTATTGGGACTACCTCAAAATAAATAGTTTCTGCACAGTGAAGGAAACAATCAACAAAACTAAAAGGCAACCTAATGAATGGGGGAAGATATTTTTAAATGATATATCAAATAAAGGTTTAGTATCCAAAATATATAAAGAACTCAATACCAAAATAATAATAATAATAATCCAATTAAAAATGAGAAGACATGAGCGACATTTCTCTAAAGAAGACATACAGATGGCCAACAGACACATGAAAAGATACTCAACATCCCTCATCATCAGGGATCCACTCTATCCTTCACCAACACACCTGTCAGAATGGTTAAAACTAACAACACAAGAAACAACGGGTGTAGGAAATATGGAGAAAAGGGAACCCTCTTGCACTATTGAAGGGAATGCAAACTGGTACAGCCACTTGAAAACAGTATGGAGGTTCCTCAAAAAATTAAAAATAAAACTACCCTATTATCCAGGAATTACACTACTGGGTATTTACCCCCCAAATACAAAAAGACTATTTTAAAGGAATACATGCATGCTTATGTTTATCGGAGCATTGCTTACATTACAAACTTGTGGAAGCAGCCCAAGTGTCCATTGATAGATGAATGGATAAAAAAGAGGTGGTATATATACAATGGAATATCGTTCAGCCATAAGGAAAATGAATTCTTGGATTTGCAACAACATAGATGGAGCTACAGAGTATAAAGCTAAGTAAAATAAGTCTGCTAAATGAAATAAGTTAACCAAAGAAAAACAAATACCATATGATTTCACTCATATGTGGAATTTAAGAAACAAGCAAATGAGCAAAGAAAAGTAGAGGGAGAGAGACAAACCAAGAAACAGACTCTTGACTATAAAAAAAAAACTGATCACCAAAGGGGAGGTGGGTGGGGGATGGGAGAAATAAGGGGTGGAAATTTATATATACATATAATTTTTATATATTATATATACTTATATATATTATATTATATATATAATTTTATAATATATATAATAAGTTTCTACTTGAACCTGAAATTAAATTGGAAAATTCTAGGAGAATTATCTACAATGCAACATAATGTATTTCTCTTCACCACATACAGAAATTATTAGATACATATATATAGATATATAGATATATATATCACACACACAAAGATATACATATATATCCCTTTATATATATATATATATATATATATATATATATATATATATATATATAGCTTTTGTATTTTTACCCATGGAGAGCTAGCCAAAAAGTTTGATTGATATTTTTAGCATGTTTTTTTAGACAGCATGACATCTTTTTAAAAAAGAAAGCAGTAGAGAAAGTGATCTTTCTTAGAGGTAAAATAAGTCCCCATGAGGTCATGATAATAGAGAATATACTTGTTCTGATTCAGAATTTCCCATTTTAGAAACAAGAATATCACCTAAACTCAAAGTCTTCATTAAAAGTCCAAAAAACATGAACTTTGAAATGAGGCAGATCCCAGGCTTCCCAATTATGTGACTGTGGAATATGTACTGAACTTCTGCAGTCTTAGTTTTCTCATTTATAAAATTAAAACAAATACTAGCCACAGTCTACATGTGAAAATCCTCAACAGAATAATAGCAAGCCAAATCTAGTGACATACAAAAAAGATTGTACACAGTGATGAAGTCTGGTTTATCCCAGGAATGCAAGGTTAGTTTAACATGTGAAAATCCAGGGAAACAATATGTTACTAGAATGGAAAACAGAAAACACAATAACTTCTGTAGATTAAACAAAGTCAAAATCAACTACCCCTTCATAATAAAAAGACACCACACTAAGAAGGGAGACTGTTCAACTTGATAAAGAAAATCTAAAGATTTCCTATAGATGTATAGAAAATCTATAGAACTCCACAGCTGCTATGGACTTTGGTTGTGAAAGACTGAGTACTTTGCTACTAACGTAGGGAACCGAGCTGGCATGAGTGCTCTTACTGCTTCTAGTCCACATTACAGTGGAAGTTCCGGCCAGGGTAATTAGCCAAAATACAGAAATAAAAGGCATTCTGATTGGAAAGGAAGAAGTAAAGTCACCTCTATTCGTAGACAGACAGCATGATCTTGCAAATATATGAAAGCCCAGGAAACCCACTATAAAGTATTACAACTAATAAAAAATTTCAACAACTTCAGTATACAGAATCAACTTTATTTCTATATACTAGTAATGAAAAAATCTAAAAATGAAATCAAGAAAACAATTTCATTTACCATACCATCCAAAAGATAATTACAAATAAAACAAACAAAAGAAATGCGAGACTTAGACTCTGAAAATTGTAAACCATTTTGAAAGAAAATGAAAGTGATCTGAATAAGCACAAAAGAGCTCATGACCATGGATCAGAAGATTTTATGTTGGTAAAATGGAATATTTCCCAAATTAATCTGTAGACTCAATGCAGTATCCATGATAATCCCAGGTGCCATTTTCTTCCCAGAACCTGACAAACTGATCCTACCATTCACATGGAAATGCAACAGAACTAGAACACTCAAAACAATCCCTAAACAGAAGAATAAAGTTGGGAGTCTCATGTCCTGATTTCTAAACTTATTATATAGCTACAGAAATTAGGAAGTGTGGTACTGACACGAAGCACCAGCATAGGAATAGACATACAGATTAATGGAATAGAACTGAGAGTCTAGAAATAAATTCTCGCATTTATGGGCAGTTGAATTTTTATTTATTTTTTAAAATTATTTATTTATTCGTGGGAGACACAGAGAGACGCAGAGACACAGGCAGAGGGAGAAGCAGGCTCCATGCAGGAGCCCAATGCAGTACTCGACCCCAGGACCCTGGGCCCAAGGCAGACTCTCAACCACTGAGCCACCTAGGCATCCCATGGGCAGTTGATTTTAACGTGGATGCCAAAAGAATGACATGAGGGAAAGAACAGTCCTTTCAGGAAATGATGCTGGAGGGCAGCCCCTGGGTGGCTCAGTGGCTTAGTGCCACCTTCAGCCCAGGGCGTGATCCTGGAGATCCAGGATCGAGTCCCACGTTGGGCTCCCTGCATGGAGCCTGCTTCTTTCTCTGCCTGTGTCTCTGCCTCTCTCTCTCTCTGTCTCTTATGAATAAATAAAATCTTAAAAAAAAAAAGAAATGATGCTGGAACAACTGGATACTCACCTAAAACCATATGTAAAACGTTAGCAAGGGGCGCCTGGGTGGTCAGTTGGTCAAGTACCTGGCTCTTGATTTTGGCTCAGGTCATGATCTCAGGGTTGTGAGATCAAGCCCCACATCAAGCTCTGCACTGGGCATGGAGCCTGCTTAAGATCCTCTCTCCCTTTCCCTCTCTCCCTCCCCCATCCCTCCCCTAATAAAATAAAATTTTAAAAAATTAACTAAAAATGTATCAAAAGACTGAGCTAAAACTATAGAAGTCTTAAAAGAAAACAAATATGTATCTTTGTGATCTTGGATCAAGCAGTGGTTTCTTAAATATTATATTGGAAGCACAAACAACAATAAAAAGATAGATAAAGTGGACTTCCACAAAATTAAAAACTTCTGTGCTTCAAAGATATCATTAAGAAAGTGCAAGTCCTTGGGACACCTGGTGGCTCAGAGGTGGAGTGTCCGCCTTCAGCTCAGGGTGTGATCCTGGTCCGGGGATCGAGTCCTGCATCGGGCTACCTGTGAGGAGCCTGCTTCTCCCTCTATGTCTCTGCCTCTCTGTGTCTCTCATGAATAAATAAATAAAATATTAAAAAGAAAAGAAAGTGAAAGGCCACAAAATGGAAGAAAATTTAAACAAATCACACATCTCATGAAGGACTACTATATAAAGAACTCCAAAAACTCAATAATACAAATAAAAATAACCAAATTAAAAATGGACAGAGGAGGGATGCCTAGGTGGCTCGGTGGTTGAGTGTCTACCTTCGGCCCAGGACATGATCCTGGAGACCTGGGATCCAGTCCTACATCGGGCTCCCTGCAGGAAGCCTGCTTCTCCCTCTACCTGTGTCTCTGCCTCTCTGTCTCTCTCTGTGTGTCTCTCATGAATAAATGAATAAAAATCTTTATAGAAAATTCACAGAGGATTGGAATAGACATTTCTACAAAGAAGATATACAAATAGTCAATAAGCACATGGTTTAGCATAGTCATCTGGAAAATACAAGGCAAACCAAAAATGAAACACAACTTCACATCTATAACCAGGATAAAAAAGACAGACCAGGCAGCCCCAGTGGCTCAGAGGTCTAGCACCACCTTCGGCCCAGGGCATGATCCTGGAGACCCGGGATCGAGTCCTGCGTCGGGCTCCCTGCGTGGAGCCTGCTTCTCCCTCTACCTGTGTTTCTGCCTCTCTCTCTCTCTCTCTCTCTCTCTCTCTGTCTCTAATAAATAAATAAATAAATTGATTAATTAATTAATTAATTAATAATAATAAATAATAAATAAATAAACAAAAGACAATAAGAAATATTAACAAAAAAAGGGAGAAATCAGAACACTTATACACTGTTGGTAGGAATACAAAATGGTACAGTCACTTTACAAAACTACCTGGCAGTTCCTCAAATGTTAAACACAGAATTACCATATGAACCAGCAATTCCACTTTCAGCACATACCTAAGAGAAATACAAACACGCATCCACATAATAACTGCACACGAAGGTCTGTAGAAGGTTTGTTCATCGTGAGAACCAGTAAGTGGAAACAACCTTAATGTTCATTGATTATTGGATGGATAGGTAAAATGGGGTGCATCCATTTCATTCCAAATGGAATATTACTTGGCAATAAAAACTTGGCCAAATAATACAATTATTCTATGTTACACCACACAACATGGGTGTGCCTCGGAGACATTACGCAGAATGAAAGAACCGAGTCACAAAAGACTAGTACCCAACCAGGGCTTAGAGGGCTGAGGGGAAATGGGTAAGACACAGGTACCTGGGGGTGGTTGAGATGAGCTAACGTTAATTGTGTGATGGTTGCACGCGTCTGTGTATGAGCTAAAAACCACTGAATGGGCAATTTAAATGAGAGAATTGCGTAAAGTGAACTATATCTCATCCTTATATTTCACATATTTGAATACATTTATGTGTATATATGTGTGTACACCTAACGCATTAACATAGAAAAATAAATACTAACAGAAATGAAAGTGAGAAAAATAGACAAATTCACAAATGCTAACGATAAAGAAGAAATGGATCATTTGAAACTACAAGGAGCCTCTGCTCATCAAATCATATGTATGTATGTGCACATACCTACACAGTTTACAATTTTTGTTCTGACTGGAAGCTCTTGTATAACATATAAAAAAATTTTAAAACATCAATCAATAAGCTTTAAAAACCAAATAATTCGATTCCAAAAATGGACAGAAGATTTGACTAAGTACCTTTTAAAAGGTTTTCAAGGTAATTTTTCACTGAGGAAATGCAAATTAAACCAAAACCTTTGGTACTGCTGCCATTCCCCCCGCAAATGGATTACGGAGAGGGAGGCTGACATTTGAAGCATCTGTGCTGATGTGGAGGCGCTGAACTCATCCACTCTTCCGGTGGGAGTGATTTATGTAGACGCGCCAATAGTATTCCCCAAAGATAAACATTTATTTTCCAGAAATTCACAACCCAGAATTCCTCTCCAGGTACGTACCCAAGAGCAATGTGCACCTGTATGCTCACCAGAGATATGCACAAATATGTTCATAGCAGAGCTATTCCCAACAGCCCCACGCCGAACCTGTGCCAGCGACCAGACCACAGACCAGACCAGCACAGGGGGGCGAATCCTGCAGGGGAACCTTGCGTGACAGTGAGAGCATGTGAACCACAGCCGCGTGGAACCACAAGAATACATCTCGCAAGTGGTGCGCAGTGGTGTAGATGAGGCACAGAGCACACACGCTGCATCATTTCATTTATATAAAACTGACACCCAAAGGAAGCTCATCTGTGGTGTTAGAAGTCCAGACCGTGGTTAGTCTGGGGAGTGGGGCAGGAAGAGAGGCTGGCAGGGACTTCCAAGAGCCACGCATGCCGTGCCTGTTGATTTGATTGGCTTCTCATTACACAGCTGTTCTTACTTGTTAAAGTTTACTGAGCTGCACACCTCTGATTTGTGCTGTACGCTCAAGATTCTAAATCTCCTTTCCGACGTGTGTTATGATTTCATCAACTGTCTACAAAGTCAATGAAGATTAAGCTATATATAGTGCAGGCATCTTATGCGTGTCACAAAATGGTTGAGAAGTATGGGACGGGTACGATTGAGGATGGTGCTGATTGTGCAGGGCTAGGGCATGGCAGGAGTCTAGGGCAGGGTCACCCTGGGGCGTGCACGCTTACGAGGTCTGGCTTTGGGTGAGTGGGTTAACAGCTTGCAGATGCTACCGATAACGACTTAAAGTATGAGGAGTAAATAGAAGTTTGGTGTAGAAATTTGAAGAAGAGGTGATACAACATTGAATCGATGTCAGTGAGGGTTTAAGATGTATTTTAAAGGGGGATTGGCAGGAAGTGTCATTGGCACATAAGCTGGTGAAGCACACGGGCTCTGGCCTGAGCAACCTGGGAGATGGTGGTGTCGGGAAGAAGCCAGGAAAGGCACAGATTTGCAGCGCCCATCAAGAATACCATGTTGAGCATGTTTAAATTGAGACATATGTGGAGAATTAAAGGTGAAATGTCAGGTAAGCAGTTGGATATATATAAATCTGATTCTCAAAGGAGACATCTGGGTGGGCCATATGAATTTGCAAGTTATCAGCATAAAAATGGTGTCAGAAAGTTCTTGGAATGGATGAAATACCTAGGAGACGAGTGTATGTAGAGTTGAAATGAGACCTCAGATTGGACTCTGAGTGATTTTAAGATGAAGGTTTGGATGGAGAGGAAGAGCCATCAACGGAAAAAAAAAAAAAAAAAGCCAATTAGGTAAAAGACATCCGAGAGAATTTGTTGTAAAAAAAAATGTTTTGGGATAGTTCAGCTCTGTCAGGTGAGACTAAAAGGTCGAGCAGGATGAAAACACAGACGTGACCATTAAGGTTGGAGATGTGATATCACGGGAGACTCGTCAGGAGAGCATCGGCGGAGTGGTGGCCAAGGAAGACACGGGGACACAGGGAGGGAGGAAAGAGGCACAGGCCACCTAGACTTTTCTCATGAGCACTTATCTGTGAACAGAAGAATATTTCAGTAACAAATACCTTTGTCATTATGATGAGATGACCTGTCAATGATCCAAGGTCTGGAACATAATAGGTGCTAAGCGAATACTTAGGAACGGGAAAATACTTGTATCATGACTTCCCCCAAAGGCAACTCAAAGTGTTTGTCCACACGTCCAACAGAAACGTGAGCTACGTGGCTGAATGCGCTCTTGTGCAAGAATGTACATTTAGCCAGTGGTTGGGATAAGAAGTGCCCTGACCCCCTGGTTGACAAATGTTTCCGTTCCAGGCAATGAGAGCTGTAAATATCTGTGCAGAAACCAAAGCAGTGAAGAGATTAGCGTTGGATGGTGGGCGCAGACAAGAAGATCCGCCCTCCCTGGTGTGGGTGGGCCTCCCCCAATCCGGTGAGGACCTGGTAGGATCACGAGGAGGAGAGAGGTGACTCAGTCCTGACTGTTTGAGTCCAGCATTGGTCTCTTGGCCTCTGTGCCCCTGGTCCTCAGCCTTCAGAGCCAGTCTGGAAACTCCACCACCAGCAAGCTGGTCCTCCCAGTGGCTCTCCTTACCTGTGTGCGGTTTCGCCGTACAACCCTGACTAATATATGAGCATCTTCTTATTTCCATTGTAATTTCTTCTTTGAATCATAAACACTTTGACATGTGCTTTAACATTCACAAATTTACAGGAGGAAAATAATTTTTTGTTTACTATTTTCTGTAGTTGATTTTTAATTTTATAAAATTGGACTCCATTGGGGGATCCCTGGGTAGCTCAGCGGTTTAGCGCCTGCCTTTGGCCCCAGGGCATGATCCTGGAGTCCCAGGATCGAGTCCCACATTGGGCTCCCTGCATGGAGCCTGCTTCTCTCTCTGCCTGTGTCTCTGCTTCTCTCTCCCTCTCTGTATCTCTCATGAATAAATAAATAAAATATTTTAAAAAGTAAATAATAAAATAAAATAAAATAAAATAGGACTCCAAGTATAAAGTCTGAATGATCTTTTTTTGGTATCTTAAAACTTCCTTTGTTATTAAATATATTTTCTTTTAAATGAAATTTCCATGTGTACTTTTAAAAATGTGTGTTCTTTAATTGTTGGTGTAGATGGATATTGGATCAAACTTATCAGATTTGTGTAAAATGTTTTTTTTTCTAGTTTGCTAATCTATTCATTTCTGAGAATACTGTGATAAAAATATTTAAGTAAGGTTCTAGCTTTTCCATTTATGTAATTTTGTCAATTTTTATTTTACATATATGAGATTAAATTGTTAGGAACATACAAGATTAAGCTTTTTTGTGACTTTTTACAACTACCTCACACCTAAGAGAGATCTTTGGCTTTTTCTCTTTGATCTATGTTTCTGATATTAATATTACAATTGCTCTTTTTTCTTATTTATATTTGCATGGCATATCTTTATCTGTGTCCTTTAACATTTCTGTCATGTTTTATGTGTGTTTCTTATAAAATGCATGTGGCAAACATTATCCTAAAATTTTATTCTGGCCTCCCTGGTTAACAGAAAACTCTAAAATATTTACATTTGTAGTGGTTATTGATATATTTTGATTTATTTTCACCGGCTTATTTTTATGTCACTGGCTTGTTAAACATTCTATTTCTATACTTTCTGGTTATTGCCATCAAATACTAATTATATACTTAAGAGTGTCAAAATGTAATGAACATTTCTATCTTTTTATAAAGGAGCAGAAGTACTTTTAAACCATCTAAATGTAATCCTGTTTGTGTGTGTCCTTCATGTTATTCCTTAACTTTCAGAGGGTTTTCAGATTCCAAGTATTTGTCTTCTCCTTTAGGATCATTCACTACTTAGTGACTTATTTGTCCCGTATACCCTGTGCATCCTTCCTCATGGGCTCGAAATTTCCTTCCCAACAGAGCATATTCTCAAGAAGAGCTTTCTGTCAGTATTTACATGAAGCCTTTAATGTCTCTGCACTTCTGAAAGACACAAAATTCTAAGTAGACAGTAATTTTTCCTCAGTATTTTGAAGATATTCTCCTACTCTATTCAGGTATGTACTTTTTGTAGATAAGATCAATAAAATGACTAGTATAACCTCACTGAAAGTTAGTATATATATCCTCAGTGTCCATAAGTGAAAAAATATTAAATAAGAATGGATAGAAAATCCCTTATGGTTCAGTAGGGGAAACAGCAAACGTCCTTCTCATGGTGTGATGGACACGGGGATGTGTTCTCTGTATCCCTACTATAGATACTGTCAGTAGGTGTCCTCTCTAGGACAGCTCACCCTGGCCCTTACCTCTGCTGCAGAAAGCAATGCTGGCCAAGGTCAATGTCATGGGGGCAGGGTGGGAATGAGGAGAAATTACTTCCGGACCACCCAGACCATCTAGATAATCTTCCTATTTTGAAGTCAGCTGACTGGTGACCTTAATTCCACCTACAGCCCTAATTTTCCATTACCATGGAGCATGTTCAGAGATTCTAGGATTGAGACGTGGATATCTTTACGACATGTAGGCATATTTTTCAATATACCACACAGGTGTTGCACTTAATCTTTAGAGTAGCTGAATCCCAAAGAAGATCAGGGTTAAGCTCCCAACCAAGGCAGCTCAGCATTCTGGTCGGGAAAGAATGCAACCCTGACACATGGGTTGTTGAACGTCTGGGCTGGTGACTTCCCATGTTCCCCTGAAGGCTTGTCCTGCATAATTGCCCACTTCTTCTTGTTAAAAACAAAGACTGTCTCCTAAAGAGAATGCAGAGCTGCTCCCTGATAAGACTTCCCCCACCCTTGCTGGCCATTAGATTATAATTAGGGCTATGCCTTGGCTGGAATAGCTTGGGTCTGACAAGGAGTTGTAAGATTCAGATAATATGTACTGGCAGGAGCCAGAGGAGAATGCCCAGGACTGGATTCTGAGGAATGTTTGAGCAACAGTCCTGGACAAAAGCTTTTATAAGAGAGAGTGTATTGATTTGGAAGCGGTTTTGAGATACGGGATTCAGCATCCTGGCAAAGCCTAAAGAGATGGTGTGAAATCGCTACTGGGGTGTTTCCTGGGATCATGGAAAAATCAATGGGCCATGTTAAATGAGCTGAAATGCCAGAATTGCGTGGCAGACCGTGGAAAGAGGAATTGAAAGACGAGGAAGTAGGCATGCTGAGATGGACGTGCTCGGTATGTCCAGATCACCCACCAGATGGAATACTTGCTATTTACCAAACCAAGAAGGAAGGCAGAGGAAGAGAAGCACCCACACCAGCAAGGCCCTAGTGCTGTCCTGTGTGGGCCAGGACTGAGGAAGGATGATGCTGTTACAGAGTCAGGCTCACTCTAACCACAGGGATGGCAAGACTGTGCAGAAATAGAGGCCAGGTGGCAGCGCGTCAAGATGGGAAGCCAGGTGGATGCAATTATCATCATGACTGGCAATGTTGGAGTGGTAGCCAATGAGGCCTGACCTTCAGAATTATGAAGATGGTTTATAGAACACAGTACCCCTGGGGGCAAAATAGACAGATAGCCAGTCAGACTGCTGCTCGATTCATCAGAAGAAATCAAAGATGGATGAACGGGAAACTGAGAGCAGTACCCTTTTGTGCAGTCTCCAGACCTGAGCCAGTTTTTGGACCCAAGACTCAATGATTGAAGAGGAGGCCATGCTCCTGGGAGGAAGGATCTTGAAGCACTATGGCAATGATGCTCCCAACCCCCACTAAGGGATGTATGCCATTTCCTTGGGTAACTGTACACCAGGCAGAGGGAAACACACAAACACTTCCAGGGTCATTGGACACGGGTTCAGACTTGATGGTAATACCTGGAGACCTGCATGGTCATTACTACCCCTCTTAGGCTTTGGCATGTGGGTCAGGTAATAAATGGAACCTAGGTCACTGTCCAGCTTGCAATGGATCCATCAGCTCTGCAGATTCACCAGGCTGTCATTTGGGAAAGATATACTGGGCAGATGGTGCGAACCCCACAATGGGGCATTGGCATGTAGGGTCGGAGACATCGTGGTAGGATCGCCAAACAGAAGTCTCTGAAACTGTGTCCCATCCCCATCCCAGGCAAGATAGGAAATAAAAACCAATACCTTATGCCAGAGGTAATGGGGAGGATTAACCCCACACTCAAGGAGCTCCAGCAGGCCAGGTAGTGGTCCCACTACCTCAGGTCTCCATTTAATTCACCCTCTGGCCCTCTGAAGAAATGAGGTTGATCCTGGAAGAGGATAGAGACTGTCACAAGTGTAACAAAGTACGAACCACACTGACAGCCAGGGCCAGCAGCAGAGCAAGCTGGCGTGACTGTGGCACGGCACACAAGGCCTTCGATGTAATGAACATGTGCTTTCCCACCTCCATCAGGAAAGCAGACCAGAGAGTCTCATTCACGTAAAACTGGCAATAGAGTATTTTTACATTTTCTTCCTGAGCTATGTTTTCTCTTCCGCCCTCTACCATGAAGTGGCCCAAAAGATCTGAAGCACCTGATGTCACATTGGCCAACTCTCTGTGACCTCATTCTTCCCTGACCAGCAAGAAGCAGCTGGACTGTTGGAGGCTCTGGTAATCCACACACTCCAGAGTGTAGCAGAATAACCTTCACACATTCAGGAACATGCACCTCAGTGAAACTGTTAGGGGTCCAGCGATCAGGGCATCTTGTCCAAAACAAAGGACAAGCTATGGCATCTTGCCCTCCACCACAAGGAAGCACACCCCTTGGTAGTCCTCTTTGGATTTTGAGGCAGCACATTCCATACTGAAAATACTGCTGCAGTCCATACACAGTAACACGAAAGGAATCCAGTGGAGCCCAAATCATGAATGGCACTGTAGCAGGCCCAGGCTATGGTACTACCAAGACTCAAGCCGTGTGACCCAGCAGATCCTATGATGTCAGAGATATTAGTAATGGGAACAGGTGCAATGTAGATTTTATGGCTGACACCATGATCGAAAGGACAAATGTAAGACTCTGGACTCGCAAAGTGAGTTCAATTTATCTGCAATGGACCATTGCCACCTTTTGAAAAATAATAGGTGGCACGCTATTGGTAGAGACAGAATGCCTGACCATGGACCTCCAAGTGGCCATGCGTTTGGAATTGCCCATCATGACTGGCCAGGCCAGTAGGCCATGTAAATAGGCTGGGAACAAGCTACGGCATGATGGAAGTGGTTTGATGGGAACAAGCAAAAGTGGGATTAGACACAAGAAGCTGTATGAGCAGATGTCCTTGACTCTCATGTGATCTCTCAGTATCATGGCATCAGCTGTCCTCAGCTCATACCCATGGTTGTAGGAGAAACTAATGACAGAAGGAAGAGCCCAGGCTTGGTTTGTAGATGCATCCACTTGATATGCAGCTCGCTCACAGGTAGTCTTGAAAGATGGTGATGAGCCTGAGTGGCTCCCCCTGAATGATCCTGTTATCCACTCCAGGTGGACAGATTAGTGTTGTTGTGATAGACTAGTGGCTGCACAGAGTCATAGGGCTAGTAATTGGCAAAGATGAATTCTCTGAGACCAAACAATCTATGTTCACAATATGTGCCCTTAACACTGTGCTGTTCTCAGACTTTGGAAAACATGGATTATTGTCTCATACTATATACCAAAATTAATTCTAAATGGAATAATGATCCAAAATTAAAAAAAAAAGAAATCACAAAAATTCTGGAATAAAATGTGAATTTTAGGTTTTATTATCATTATACTTAATAGTGATTTTTGGGTAAGAAAGCACTTTCAACTTAAAAACTTAGGACACAGGTAAGATATGCAGCTGGACCTCAAATCACAGACATTTAAATTTTTTGATATGCCATGGACATACACAAATATGCAAGAATGACATCAAGGTGGTAGGAAAACGGGGACAGTGTGGATGGAGAAGCAGCAGCAAGTGGCTCTCAAAATAGTGAAAATATCAACCACACCCATAATACAAGAAATGTAGATTAAAACTGTCATAAGATACCATTTTCCCCATCAAATGTATAAATATCAAGTGCTTTAAAGCCCACCATGCAGGGATGAAGCGGGAAAGTGCCAGTGTGATTGTAAACTAAGCAGATTCCATAGACAACGATTTACCAAAGTGCATCCCAATCTGAAATGCACACTCTTGACCTTATTGCTGTCCTTTGGCCCCAGCCCACCATATACTTTCTCACAGCAGCCAGAATGTTCACTCCAAAATAGAAGACAGAGCAGACCGCTCCTCTGCTCAACGATCTCCAGTGGCCTCCATCCCTGTCAGAGCAAAACCAAAGTCCTTCAAATGGCTCATCATGATCCAGATCCTCCTGGACTCCTGTGACCTTACCTCCTTAGAGACTTTCCCATACTTGCCAGATTCTCTCAATCACTTATCAAATATTTTTTAAAAACCTCAAAGTAAAATCAATCAAAGTGAACAGATCATTACAATTTATAATGATGAATTACACAACTAATCCCCAAATAAACACTGAATGTAACCACCACCCAAGTCATGAAGTTGACCATGACCAGCATCAACAGTTCTTCTGCGTCCCTGCCCAGCCACTGCCCAGGAAATCACTGTGCTGACTTCTAGTTGCACAGGTTCATGGAGCCTGTTCTGGAGCTTTGTGTGAATAGAACAACGTGCACCATAGAGTGTCTGGTTTTTCTTACTCAACATTATGTTTGTGAGATGCTTTCATGTTCTGGAGGCTGTAGTTTGCCTGTCCTCACTGCAGTAGTATATCACTTATCATACAACATCGGTTCACATCATGTTGTGTCAGTTCACAACACATCATGTCATATCACATCACACCATGTCATATCCTCTAATGTCAAACCATGTCACATCACACTATATCATGTCATATCATATAGATCAATGTGTAGTGAGGGACTTACCCATTTTAGAGTTGATGAACACTAGAATTGCTTCCATTTGGGGTTATAATAATCTGTGGACATTTCTGCATGTGTCCTCTTCTGTTGAGTATAGACCTAGGTGATATGATATATACACATGTACAACAACAGTGCAAGATGCTAAATGAATTTTCAATGTGGTTGCCCTCCCACCAGTACTGTATGAGTGTTTCAGTTACTATTTTTTTCCAAAAATAGTTGTAATGCATAAGAATGGAAATTAATATATGTATATTTATGTTTATTGCAGTATTATTTACAATAACCAAGATATGGAATTAACCCAGTGCCCATGACTGATGAATGGATAAAGAAGATGTGGTGAGTACACACAATGGAATATAACTCAGCCATAGAAAAGAATGAAATTTTGCCATTTGCAACAATGTGGATGCTAAGTGAAATAAGTCAGTCAGAGAAATACAAGTATCATATGATCTTATTCATATGTGGAATCTTAAAAAATAAAATAAAATAAAATAAACAAATAAACACTCTTTACAGAGAACAAACCAGTGGTTGCCAGAGGGAGGGATAGGGGATGGGTGGAACAAATAAAGAGAGTTGAGAGGTACAAACTTCCAGTTATAAAATTAAGGAACAGAGATGAAATGTATAACATACGGAATATAGTCAATAATATTGTAATAATGTTGAAAATAATTGGCATATCCTCAATCTTCAAGAAAAAAATTATTCATATTCCCGATGTTGTGATGTTTTATGATTAAAAGCAAAACATTTAGAATAGTTAAAAACAGAAGTTTCTCAATAATTTTAATTTAACTGGAAAAGTTGGCAAATATAAACATCAAGAGGTTTTTACTAATTACGGTGTACTGTATATTTATCTTCTTAAGAAGAGAGTGGTGGGCTTAGCACTCCACCACCACCCTTGGCTGCCGCTTCCTGAGGTCTCAGGATGATGCTGGCCTGTCCGTGCAGCGGGCTCATTACTCCCAGGAAAGCGCTTTCCGCCCCTGGCCTTCCAAATTGGGGTCAGAATGTACATTTCCACACAATTTGAGTTTTCATCTTTCACATCTCTCGTTAAACCCTTTATTAGTGGATAGCTTCGGCACAGACCATTTAAACATTTTCTGGCTTCTGATTTCCTGAGACCATACATAGCCTCTCACTGAAATAGCATTTGCTCTTACTTTTCCCCATAATTTTCTCAGGCTGTAATCTTTTCCTATTTCTTCTTACGATCACACCTTTCAAATGAGAGAAAGCTAACCTAGGGCTGAGGTGGACTGCACACGGCAGACCTGGAAGTCACCCACTGACGGTGCCATCAGACCCCTGCTAGCACCGGTCCTTGCCTTCATAGGTGTGACTTTCCAGATAGTCAGCAAAGTCTAGTGGTATAATTAAGATAATTATGATCACAGTTAGATTTGTGTGGAAGGGTTTCCTAGGATCCATTCATGAGGAGGAGGAAGGCAGCTCACCATAGTCATCATCGAAGCCCCAGAGCCTTTAGCAGAGAGCCTTGCTCCCCGTAGCATGAACGGCTGAGCCGACTGAGGGAGAGAGCACAAGTGAGCACACGATGGTCCTGCATCCTGAAAATTCAGAGTCTGAAGTGGACTTATCTGTTCTGAGGGAAGTGGAGGTGTATGATCATGCATAACCTACTTCAGTATTCATATCTGTTCCTGTAACTCTCTTTGGCTTAAATGCTAAAAATTCTTTTTTGGACCCATTATTTTCATCAGAGATTAAAAGAAATAAAAATGCTGAGATCACAGGCAAAAATTCTAAGGTGACTCTACCCCAAATTAGAGAGACAGACAGGCAGGCAAAAATAGGAAATCACAACCCACTGAAGCAGAAACCCTCCAGGGACCAGAGCCTGGGAGGAAAGCCCAACCTGTAATTAAATACAAACAGCAAATAGTTGGAGGCTCTGTGTAGACAGCTCCGAGAGACAAAGACTCCGGTGGGGGCACCCACAGGCTTAAGGATGTTCTTCGACAGGTGAATGGATAAAGATGTGGTCTCTATACACAATGGAATATGGCTCAGCCATCAGAAAGGATGAATACCCACCATTTGCTTTGATGTGGATGGAACTGGAGGTTATGATGCTGAGTGAAGTAAGTTAATCAGAGAAGGACAGTCATCACATGGCTTCACTTATACGTGGAATATAAGAAATAATGAAAGGGACCAAAAGGGAAGGAGGGGAACAGAGTGGGGAAAAAGGAGAGAGGAAGACAAACCATGAGAGACTCCTGACTCTGGGAAACAAAGGGTTGCAGAAGGGGAGGTGGGCAGGGTGATAGGGAATATGGGTGATGGGCACTGAGGAGGACACTTGATGAGATGAGCATTGGGTGTTATATATATTGGCAAATTGAATTTAAATAAAATATTAAAATAAAAAAGAAGCTCTATCAGGTGCTCAAGAAACCAGGAGGAAATATCCCTGGGGCTTCTGGCAGGTGGAGGGGAGAAGGAGCCCCTTTGAAATGCCCTAGAACACTCTGCCCCTGACAAGGCCTGCCTGCAAGGAAATGATTTTATCTGAGACTAACTGACCCCTCCCCACACTCCAGCCATTGTGTCCCACCTCAGGGCTGGGGCCAGAACTGAGAAGCAGTCCTGAAGCTCACAGTCCAGAGGGGGCTGCAACCTGATAAGGACTACAGAGCACTTTCCCCCACATGCCTCACCTCCACAGGCTTCTTTACCATGCCTCCTTCTACCCAGGACTTCATGACCAGCTTTCAACACAGAACTGTAAAGCATTCTAAAAATACAAAAAAAAAAGAAAGAAAGAAAGAAAGAAAGAAAGAAAGAAAGAAAGAAAGAAGAAAAAGCAATTGCAAGAGATAGAGCAAGCATCTGAACAAAGACAGATATGGTGAGAAAAGTTGGAATGATCAGATCACCAACCTAAAGTTACTATGATTAAAATTCCTTAATGGAAAAAGTGGACAACATGCAAGAACAGATGGGCAATGTAACAGAGATGGGATTCTGAGAAAGGATCAAAACCGAGTGATAACAGCCAAAAACAGTGCAATAAAATGAGGAATGCTGCTGATGGACTCATTAGTAGATTGGACACAACTGAGGAAGGAATCTCTTGAGCGGGAGGATATTCAACAGAAACACAATCCCCATCTGAATCACAGGTGACTTCTTTGAGAAATTGACACACTGAGTCTACTATTCATTCGAATTTGCAAGAGACCCAGGATAGTCAAAACAATCTTTAAAAAGAAGAATAAAGTGGGAAGACTCACACTTCATGGTGTGAAAACTTACTACAGAGCAATAGCAGTCAAGGGAATGATCTCCTGCCCAAGAATAGCCATATACATCAATGGAATAGAATCGAGAGTCCAGAAATAAACCCGTACATCAATGATCAACTGATCTTCAACTAGCGTGCCAAGACCATTCAATTTGGGAAAAAAAATAGTCTTTTCAACAAATGGTGCTGGGACAATTGGACAGCCACATACAAAAGATTGAATCTGAACAGTTACCTCACACCATGCATGAAAGTTAACTCAAGATGAATCAAAGACCTCAATGTAATAACTATAAAACTCTTAGGAGAAAGCATAGGCATAATTCTTCATGACTTTGGGTTTGGCAAAGGATTATACACAGGACATTAAAAGCACAAACAATAAATGAAATGGATTCATTGGAGTTTATCAGAATTAAAATCTGTGCTGCAAAGAACACATCTAGGAAGTAGAAAGATGACCCATGGAATGGGAGAAAACAGTTGCAAATCTCGTATCATATAAAGAACTTCTATGAAAAATACATGAAGAACACTTGTAACTCAGTGGTAAAAAGACTAACAATCCAATTAAAACATTGGCAAAGGATTTGAATAGACATTTCTCCAAAGAAGATATACAAATGTCCAATAGGCACAAAGATACTCCACATCTTTAGACATCAAATTAAATTGAAACCACAATGAGATACCACCTCTATCCAGTAGGGGCAAGAACCGAAAAGTCAGATAATAGCCAGTGTTTTGACAAGTATGTGGAAAATACGAACCGTCATACACTGCTGGTGGGAACACAAAACAGTGTTGCTGCTCAGAGAACAGTCTGGAAGTTCTTCAAACTGTGAAATATAGAATTCCTGCATGACCCAGCATTTCTACTCCTGGGTATATACCAAAGAGAGATGAAAACTTATGACCACACATAAGCTTATTCGCAAATATTTATACCAACACTGTTCGTGACAGTTGAAAAGAACCTCAAAGCTCATCAATTGACCAAGAAAACACAATATACCTACACGATGGAATATTACATGGCCATAAAAAGCAATGGGGAGCAGTGCATGCTTCAGCATGGATGGACCTTGAGTAGACACGCTAAGTGAAGCAGCCAGTCAGTCATAAACAGTGTTGTGTGACTCTGGGTGGCAAGTGTCGACAGCAGGGAATCCAGAGACGGAGAGTGGACACAGCAGGCTCTGGTTGCTTAGGGCTGGGGGCAGGGTGGAGATGGGTGGGAGGCACGTGGCAGCTAATGGGAATGGGACTGCTTTTGAGGAGGGTGGGGATGTTCTAACATGGACTGTGCCTGGTGCACATGTCTGTGAATACACTAAAAAACCATGGATCGAACACTCTCAATGGATAAATTCCATGGTTAGTGAATTATATCTCAATAATGCTGATTTTTTTTTAAAAAAAGAATGCTCCACACACCTACTATAGCACACACACCCCATCCTTACAGACCTACTCACACTCCAGAGTCCATCATGCGGAGAGGCACAGGTGAGGTCTTCCTGTTGAGTCAAACTGGTTCCTACTTGAAATAAAGAGGGTGAAAACATTCTTCTTGATTTTTCACATCTCTGACTAATTAAAAATATACAAAATTTGAACAATCTTATCAGTGTATTTAGAACTAACTGATTCAAAGTAGTTTTGGGAAAGGTTTTGTGTTAATCCTTTCCAAATAGATAGGCTAGATGAGGGACTACCCAATTTTTAAAAAGACATTTTTGAGTCTGCTTGAAACAGGCAACCATCTCTAAAGTTCTTCGAAATGACTAAGTTTCCCTAAAAGAACATGTTCAAAACTTATCACCTCAGTGTAAGTCCAACGGGGTGATGGTTGTTGGGATGGATGATAAACTCAAGGATCGTAATTCCTTAAACTATGGCATGTACCTATGTACCTAGAATGGCAAAAAGTGTTCCTTCGTGCCCCCGGCAGGCGTGTCTCGGTCCAGAGCAGCGCCGTTGCCCATAGGCCAAGGCCAGGGACACAGGACTTGGTCGTCTCAGGGCCGTGATGCTCTGCTTTGAACGTCCCTCCATGCCTTGCCCGGGCAAAACGGATGCTCCATGTTTTAGTTCATGGGATGGCAGTTGTGATCTGGAGGTTAACTCCATGTTCGCGCTTGTGCGTAGGTACTTACCCGGGCCCCTGCTGATTGCTCTGGGCCACCTTCCAGGGGCCGCATGGGACACAAGACCGTCCTCGTGAAATTTTGTGGAAGTGGAAGGGCTCAGAAGGACAGTAAAGAAATAAGTAACTAGATAAGATAATAGGCAACACTGTCGAACTCTACCAATACTAAACAAACAAACAAGGTCGACGTTTAGAAAGTGCCTTGGTGGGGTTTATTCAAGACCAGGAGATCGGAGGAGGCCTCTCTGAAGAGGTGATATTTTTACCTGATAGATAAAGCCAGTCAGTCATTCTGCGTGTTTTCCAGAACAAAGTCCCAGTTAATGCCACAGCTAATTAAGATGCACCGCTATTCACATTTTGATGGAGGGAAATCACAAGGATGGTTAATAATTCATATTGTGTTCTATGCTTTCTGGCTTTTGTTTAGTGTGCTAATAGAGCAGCGTTCCTGTCAATGAGGCACGATCAGAAATTGTAGGGGAAACTCTCGCTCACGACACCACGTTAGCCGAGGAGTGCCACCTATACCTTTCATTGCTTTCGGCCTAAAAAGTGACTCGGCCGGATGTGGACTGCCTCCATTTCTTCTCCAAACAAGTTAACAGAAGATGCAAAAGGCAGCAGGTTGCGACGGCCATTCTTTGGAACCGTAAAGCCAAGGGATGATAGGTTTTAGGTGAAACAGAGATCAGAGAAATGTCTGAAAAACTGGCTTATACAGTTAAACTGTTTTTGATTTTGTGCTGTGGTGTTGTTCTGTTTCATCCCTCTGCTGGGCCTTTCAGAGCCTCTACGATAGCAGCTGCCCGGGAACTGACCCCCCACAGCCAGAGCGTCCAGGCTCCTTGGAACTAGTAACAGCGCTTCTGCTCCAGGCACGGCGCCCACCGTAGTGAACGGTGGTGCAGGTTTTCCTTGATGGCTTTCTTTTCTTCTTCTTTCTTCCACATTTACATCAGCTCAAAAAGGGGTAACCTAGTAGTAGGATACTGCTCCAAGCCACCACCCTACCCAGCCACCCCAAAGAAGTCCTTGGGAGCTGCACTTCCTTTTTCGCCCCGGAATGGACAAAGCCTCTGCCCAGATGTGGCACAAAGCTGATGGCAAAACCTAATGAGAAGTTTAAGCACCATTATTACCATCATCTTCTCCAAAGTAAGCATGCCCAACTAGCCTGTGTCCACAAATATTTGGTAAACCAGCAGAATTTGATGAGTATTTGGTCCCTTCCTCGCTTGGATTTATAGGACTAACATTGGTCAAGGGCCATGAGGCTGAGGACGCCCTGCCCTCCTGCAGGAGGAGGAAAGAAAGCAGGCAGGAGAGCAACAGGATTCTGAGTGGCACGGGCAGCAAGAAGAGCAATGTAAGAAGGAAAAGGATTGGGGTGAAGGAGTACATGAGGCACTGTACATGAGGGCCTGGAAACCTCGGAGGAGATAGCATCTTACGAAGTCCTGGCACAACCGGAATGAGGAGCCCAGGCTGTGTGAACGCAGAGTGTGCCAACCCCCACGAGGTGGAACCAGCAAATGACATGGGACTACAAATAATCAAAAATCAAGTGATGCCTACTATGCAAGGGGTCCAGCTCAAGACATGAGCGAGCCCTATAACCCGAGTTTAAACCGAGAGGGTGAACACATGAGTTTCCATGACGGCTTTATTGCTGACCTAGTATTAGGAGCAAGGCCTTTACGGGCAGGCTGAGCTATGGCAGAAAACTGATGCAGATCAATCGTTTGGATGCACAGATTGCTTCCCTGTAGCTCAGAAGGATCTGAGATGCCGAACAACAAAGGTAAAAGGAGATTATGACTCGACTCTGTCAAAAGACCCATTCATCCAGTATCAACAGAACACAAATAAACACACCGGGAATTCACCAAAACAACCACCATGAGGGTCACGACTAGTGTTGACTTCGGCACCTTAAAAACCACACAGTGAGGAAAAGATCCGGACAGACTCCTCACCGAAGATGACGTACAGCGGGTGAGACGATGCCCAACAGCGTATGCCATCAGGGAAATGCGGATCAGAACAACCCGGAGATGCTACTGCTCACGTAGAATGGCCGCCAGCCACAGCGCTGCCCACGGCAGGAGCCGGTGAGGACGTGGGGCCGCAGGGACGCACGCGTGGCTGCTGGGAACACCTCACAGTGCAGCCGCCTTAAGGACAGTTGGGTGGTTTCATCCAACACGAAACCGCTCTTACCTTATGAACCAGCAATCATGTTCCTCAACCCAACTAACCCCAATGACTGGAGTTAACAGCTGGGGCCCACACAGGAACCTGCACGTGGATATTTAGGGCAGCGTCATTCATAACGCCCAGCACTTGGAAGCAACCAAGACGTCCTTCCGTAGGTGAGCGGACAAATAAACCCTGGTGCCTCCAGGCAGCCGAACATTACCCAGCACCAACACGCTGTGAGTTATCAAACCATAAAAAGACATGGAGGAAACGCACATGCATATTACTAAGTAAAAAAAAAAAAAAAAAAAAAAAAGCCAGTCTGAAAAGGCTTCGTCCGGTGCGATTCCATCTCTATGACATTCTGGAAAAGGCAGGTTCACAAGGACAGCAAAGAGATGGGTGGTTGCCAGGGCTTCGGATGGGGAGGGACGAGCAGGTGGGGCATGGCAGGGGCATAGGGGGTGGGATGGGGGTTTGGGGCAGTGAAATTGTTCACTGTGACATTTTAATGGCAGATACACGATATTCCACATTCGTCCTGACCCACAGAACTGCACGATGCAAAGGGCAAACCCCAACACAGAGTATGCACTTGAGTGAAGAATAAGGACTCAATATCAGCCCCTCAATTTTAACGGTGCACCTCACTAACTCGAGATGTTAAAACCCAGGGAACCTGTAGGGGTGGGGGGAGGGGGTAGATGGGAAATGCTCCCTTTTCTGTAAACTTAAAAAAAAACTCTCAAAATAAAGCTTATTGATTAAAAGTGACACAAACAACAGGATTATGATGTCAGAGACTCTGCTAGTTTGTCTCGAACAGCAGCGCGTGAGACTTAGAGCCAGTCCTTCCCGATACCACGACTCCCAGAGGCCCGTGATGCTCTTTCTCGTAACACAGGGCGAAGAAACACGGAGATGCCCGTTCTCTCTCGTAAGGTGGTTCCAATGACTGTCACGCCTCCACCGCACGTACCAGCTTCATCCGCTGACTTTGCCCACCCGGTACGGGCCCCACTGAGATGGGAAGCCCAGCGGGATTTGTCTCTGTCCGCCCGAGGAGGCAGCCTGGGCACCGCTGACCACGAGGCCCGCGGAGCACCTGAAACTAAGGCATCATGCACCTTGCGTGTGCGTGGGTGGGCGCTGCGGTCTGTCGGCCAGCTGGCGGCCCAGACGGAAGCAGCATCGAGGCACGTTGTCCCCTCCCGCCCCACGGCCACATGGGGGGGCGGCTCTCTGTGACTAGTTGAGTCAGTGAGGACCCGTGGGCCTGGCTTGCAGCAGCATCTGTGAGGTGCTCACGCGGGCACAGGTGGGCTTCCGCCTCCTGCAGATCCTCTCCATGAGCACGGAGGAGAGGGGCCTCCCAGGGCGGGCACAGAAACCGTCCACCACTGCTCTGCTTTCTCAGAGGGAGACATGTCCTGGAGCGTGGGCACACGGGGACCTCGAGCCAGAATGTGGGAACAGAAGAGGCGTGAGGACAGGTGACACGGTCTGTGGACGAGTGTGTACGGGAGCCGTGCAGGCAGGGGAGTCGGGGGGATGGGGGGGTCCCCTGTCCCCGCGTGAGCGGTCGCTGAAGACTCACTCCCCTGCGGACGGGCTGCACCATGCACTGTGGACACGGTGGCTTTCTGGTCACCACCTTCCCCGGGTCAACCGGCACTTGTGAGGTGGACACACTTGCAGAGTGGCCACAGCAGCAGGGGTGAGGCCGGGCGTGGGCTCCACAGCATGGACTCTTCCCTCCAGGACTCGTGTGGCCACGGCTGTGTTAAGTCCCAGGGCCGCCAGGATAAAGCTGCACAAACGGGGTGACATAAGGAACAGGAACCTGTTCCCTCCCTCGCCAAGGGGTCCTCCTTTGGCTCTTCCGGCTTCGGAGCCAGGCTGGCCCTCGGGGGCGTACCCCAGCTGGCGGCTGTGGCCCCCCATGGCCGCCTGCATGGGCCAACAGTGTCCCTCCCTCTGGGAGCGTCTGCGTGCCCCAATGTCCCTGATCTTATAGGACACCAGTCACCAGAGTAGGGGCCACCTCATCCTGAGCCCAGAACAGTGTATGTGAACCCAGGCACCGGGGTCAGATGTGAACAGTCCTCCTGGGGGCCGTGATGGAACCCCGAGCCCCCCACTGCTGAGCACCTGCTCTGAACGGAACAGGTCGGCGCGGAGCTCCCGACGCAGCACCGATTCTGAGTGGGGCGGGGACCCCTGCGGCCCCGGTGGGCAGGCGGGTCTCATGGAAGCATGACCCCCGGGGAGGGAAGAGGTACCTGCTCACTGAGAGGCCCTGCATTCGGACTCCCCGGAGGTCGTCTGGCCAGCGCCGCCATTCGTGGGTCTTGGGGATGCTTTCCAACCGCGTGCGAACCCGCTGGAGGCCGTGTTCCGAGGAGGCAGCGGTCCTCCTGGGGGTGAGGCCCGGGCCCACGGCCCTTCTCCGCCCCCCGCCCGCCATCCAGAGCCCTCTTGGAAGTCAGCCAATGCCCTACGTGGGACTGACACGCTCAACTCTAGGCCTGGGTGCCTGCCGTCCTGTGGGCGGGCTGCGAGCCTGGAACCAGCCCCCGATGGCACCCCGACCGCAGGGAGTCGGGATGGAGTCGAGGAACCGAAGCAGGAGCTAATCACCCACCGCAAACGTTTTGTGGGGTGTCTCTGGATCTCCGGGTCCTCCCGGTCTGGAGGTTCTTGATCCCCTAGAGTGAAACCTATGGGAAACAGCAGTTCCTTGACGTGGGAGCCGACCCGGCCCCGGGGTCACCCGGGCTCCTCACACCATCCGTCATCCGACAGAGAAAGGGGTCACGATGCCGTCGGGGAGCAGTTACCCTGCCACCCAGGGGAGATGCAGCTGCTGCCCTATGGGGAGGGGGAGGGCGTCCTGACCACAGGGCATCCTCGGGAGCGCCCCAGCCAACTTCCCTGAATGTGAATAGGTAAATATTCCGATCCAGCAACAGCAAGTGTGCTAAGGACCCGACCATTCAAAAACAAGGTCTGCACCCCCGTCCGCCCCACAGGGTAACTGCAGCGGGAACGGAAGGCCTTGTACATACACAATTGCCACCTCCAGTTGCGAGACCAGTTAAAGAAGGGCCGGGAGCCTCCGCGCATGTGCTGTTTTACAGAAACAGGTGATGCACGTAATGCATATTTATGTGTATGTGATTTTACCTGAGCAGGTAGGATTTGGCCAACGTTACAATTTAGACTCAGGATAGAGAAGGTGGGGGTGGAATTTTTGTGGCTTCCTTTTCTTTCTTACGAAGGCACTTTATCGAGGGATCACCGAAGTGCAAGAAGCTGTGTGGGTTTGACATGTGCAGCCTGGTGGGGCGGGAGACCGGCACGCGCCCGTGAAAGCGTCCCCATTGGGCCTTCCGTGGCCTCCAGGAGCCCTCCCGGCGCCCTGGTTGCTACTCTGCTGTGCTGGGCGGTGGCAGGTGGGACTCGGCGCCCCGGCCGGTTGGGACGCGGGGAGGCAGCAGCAGCAGATGCCCCGCTGATGGACCCCGGAGGGCCTCCACAGGAACGGGGTTACGGGCTCCACGGTGCACAGCCCCTGCCCCCCGCCTTCCTGCCAGGGGGCTTCCCCTCGGGCCCTGAGTGGGAGATGGGGACGGGCCTTAGGACGGGGAAGCCACACGGGTTTTCTTTTCCTGTTCTGCTGGGTGCAGGCTGTTTGGCAGCCACGCAGCAGAGCCCCGGCCCCCCTTCAGCCCCCCCCTCCCCCGCCGACAGCAGGCCGTGGGAGCTCCAGGACCCGCAGTCTCATCCAGACGCCCCCCTCCCCGTGACTTCCGGTCCCCTGAGCCCAGGCTCGGGCAGGGTGGGTCCAGGCCTGGCCCCTCCCCTCCCCTCCCATCTCCTCTCCTCCCCTCCCCTCCCCTCCCCACCTTCCAGGCTCCTGGTTTCTGTGTTCCTGACTCCTCGGTGACTCAGGGCCCCGTCTTCACGCTTCCCTGGCCACTGACTCTGTGCAGTTAACGACCTCCTCCTTTCCCCGCCCGGTTTTAGGAAGGTCCCGGGGCTCGCTCCTCAGGACTCTGCCGCTGGGGGCCCCGTGAGGGTGCAGATGCCGCTCATCACGTGGACCCCCTCATGTACACCTCTGGCTGCACGCCTGGCTCGGCCATCCAACGCGTAGTAACCGCAAGATAAACGTTGAAGGAGCAACCTCAGGTACTCAGGTACTGCCCTAACTCCGACGAGACCTACCCGGCGAAGAGTCCCACATCCAAGCCTCGTTGATGGCTCTCCCAACCGACCACCCGCCACAGTGTCTCAGAGGCACCTGCAATTATTTGTGGACCAAATCACACTTGTTCACGCCCCTCTCAAAACCCCAGCGTTTGTTTGCTCGGCGGCATTACCACCTCCTGGCACCTGGAGTCAAGTCCTCGCATCACGTCCAAGGCTGGCACAGCTCGCCTCCGGGATGACAGTGCGGCCGTGGACAGCTCTCCCCCCGGGCCCTGCCCCTGCCTCCCATGCACCCAATCCCGCTCCGCCCTCCCTGGGCCAGGGGCTGCCCTCCGATCTGCGCCTCTGGCATCTCCGGGTCAGAAGCCCGTGTAGTCGACTTTCCTCCCCGGCTAACCCAGCCGTACCTGCCTGGCTCGAGGTGTGCAGGGTGCCCACCTTGGCAGCCCCAGGGCCCAGGAGGGAGGCTGCCCTGCGCTCCTGCTGCGGCGCTAACTGCTGCCTGGGGAGGGACTTCGGGGCGTCCCCGTTCCTGGCCCTGGCCCTGAGGGCTGCTGGCTGCCCTCCACCTGCCCACGGTCACGCTTTTTTTTTTTTCAGTGACTTTATTTATTTTTTTACATTTGTCTTAAGTTTGATTTGTCAACATATAGCATACTACCCAGTGCTCATCCCAGGGTCACTCTTGGACTCCCAGCGTTACCTTCCCACGCTGGCCCCAGAGTGGTCCTTTTTGTATGTGGAAAATTCGTGTCATTTAATCCTTCAGCTCTCCCAGTCACTAGGATAAACAAGAGCTCCTTCATGTGGTCTCCCCCGTCCTGCACGGAACCGAGTTACCTAGTTACGTCACCCAGTTCTCAAGCATGACAACCACGTCTGCCTCACTTGTTCTGCTTTTGATTTGCTTCAAAGTCCAGGCCAGTGAGTCGGGCCACCGCTCCTGACTCAGGACCCCTCACCGCCTGCACAGCCTGCATCAGGTGCACACAATAGGACATCCCACTTTAATTTCATGTATTGTCCCACAGAATTGAAAAGAAAACAGGGGGGCAGCCCGGGTGGCTCAGCAGTTGAGCACCACCTTCCACCCAAGGCGTGATCCTGGAGACCCGGGATCGAGTCCCACGTCGGGCTCCCTGCATGGAGCCTGCTTCTCTGCCTGTGTCTCTGCCTCTCTCTCTCTCTCTCTCATTAATAAATGAATAAATAAATATATAAATAAACCCTTTAAAAAACGAAAAGAAAACAGGAAGCGGGGGTCTCTGGGGTTGTGGGGCCGGCGGGCCTGATGTTTCCAAGGACCGCGCCCCCTGCGCCCCCGGAGAAGGCGCCCACCCTCCTGCCAGCAGGCAGACAGTCAGGTGCCCCCCCGTGCAGCCGCGGGCACCCTCGCCTTCGCCGCAGCTTCCTCGCAGCTCCAGCCACACAAGGTCCCAGCTGCCTAACCGCCCCGCTGCCCACGGAGGGCCCATTGCTGCTGCCGGGGGTCGTCCCAAAGCACCGGGCGCCTTGGGGTTGGGCTGGGATCCTTGGCAAAGACCCAGGAGGATTTTTTGGGTCCATTTTTCTTTCAACTGCCCGTTGGAAGCGCATAGCTTCAGAGCATGACCCGAGGTGCTGGCGAGTTCTCTCCCCAGGCCCCCGAGGGGATCCCAGCCCCGCGTCCTCCCGCAGTCAGGCCGTCCGTCCCCGTCCGCGTTCTTGGCCCACGGCTCTGGCGGCGTCGCTGTCCACATGGGCACCTGCTGCACCTGCCGCGACGCCGTCACGCGGGCAGACCGAGGCCGAGACACTGCAAAGCCCCAAGCACGCTCAGCTCCCGGAGGGCTCCCGCGGGCCTCATGGGCCCCAGCCGGTCAGGGCCGGCCCACTCACGGGGAAGCTGGGCTGCAACCAGAGGGGTCGTTCGATGTTCTGAGCCCACCGCCCGGGTCCTGCGGGCCAGGTCCGGAGCTGTAATCCCCCCTCACTGCAGGGAAGCTGCGGGCCTGGCTGCAAAGCCAGCTTCTGGCAATTTCAAAATAAAACCTGGTATTTTCCCACAGAAAACTAATCAAAAAGTAATACCCATTTCTCCTTTATTTCCATTTTGAAAAGGCAAAACCAGAAATCCTTGATGCCAACGATCAAGGAAATAAATTAAAGGATTCGATTCAATTGGACACATTTACCTGCAAAGTACTGTGTAAATTACAGGAGTGGAGGAGCGTGAGCGAGGGCTGGTCTCTGTTCCCGGGCCCCCTGGTCTAGTGGGAGCTGTCGCCTGGGGGACGCCCCAGCCTTCGATGGTCATAAAATTGTCTTGAATCCCAATTCCACTTCAGTACAGAAAGTCTAACGTCTCCTCCACATTTTTACACATCTGTCATGGGGAGGACGGGAAGGAATTTATATTCACACACTCACTTTTGGTTATTAAGCTCTTCTTGACCATGGACTGGCCCTCTCCTATGCACACACACAAACACATGCACTCAGTCGTATGCACACTCCCTCGCACATGCACTCACCCCACACACTCACACACACCCGCTCCCCTACACGTGCACACCCAAGTGCTCACACATACGTGCTCATGCACTTTCTCAGGCACACATGCTTGGCCACTCCAGTGTGTGCATATACTCGTGCACACTCACATGTGCACACGTGCACAAATGTGCACTCACAACACAGAGCCTTCCATGGTAGCACACTTTACAAAGACTTAGAAAGATGAAGTTACATTAAAAATGTAAACAGATCATAGCCCAGATTTTAAGGCCTTTGACACTTCTGGCTGATGCCTGGTCCAGCCTCCATGATTACATACCTCTCTGCACCAGCCCTTGGCAGCTTAAAAAAAATAAAAATTTAAAAAATTTAAAAAATTAAAAATAAAACAGACAAACCCACTTTATTGTAAAAGCAGGCCAGGCTTTTCAGGCTTTTCTATTCCCTACAACCCGAAGTTCCAGATTTCTCTTTGAATACATATCCATGTATTTGCCCATTCGTTCATTCAATACAATACACAGATGCTTACTGAATACCTACTAAGAACCACACACCGTACTGGGTGCTACAGATACAAGACTGAGCAAGACCAGGCAGGCCCTCTGCACTCACGGGGCAGAGAGAATAGATAATGACATAGTGGAAGCAAAATATATGAATCAAAAAATCACACAATAAATGTAAGACTCTGGTTGCAACAGGTCCAATGTGGGAAAGGTGCATAGAATAATGAAATAATGAGACAGGTGTATTTGACTTGTTCGAGGAGCTCCAAGAAGAATTGCCTGGGATGTCATGATAATGCAGACTCACACCTGGAGGACATGAAAGGACTGACAGGGAGAGGGGCTGGAGAGAGGAGAAAATCAGAGGGAAGAGCATGGGAGTCAACAGGGAGACCCATCTGGGGAAGAGAAAGACCAGGGTGCCGGCTGCACAGACAAGGTGCTGTGTGGGTGCCAGAGGTGGCTGGGGCAGAAGGAAGCCTGCCCACTCTGCCTGGCTGCCTGGGATGTGCAGATGATGTCAACCTGTACCCCAGGAGTTGCCAGAGTTTGAGACAGAGGAGTGGTATGAACAGGTGCTTTGCTTAAATGGATGGTTCACATTAGGGAGGGCGCTGGTTGGCAGAGAGGAAATGCAGCCCCGGTGAAGTGTCCAGATTGGAGACGACTGTTGCTTGATCCAGGGAGGTGGGGTGGATGAGAGAAATGCAGAGTAGCTTCGAAGGACAGTTAGATGGTAAAATGGACAGGACTTGGAGAATGGCGACTGGAGAAAGGATGTTATAAGGTAAGGGAGTGTTCCTTGATTTTACATGTCTCCTTCCACCTATGCCAGAGTAACTGACGCTTCACCAAAAATGAATATATGAATAGCAATCAAATTTGTCAAAGACGCTCAACCACGTTGGTCTTTGGACAAAGTAGAGTGAAAACCATAATGAAAGACTGTTGCACACCTACTTTGTTGTCCAAAACTAGAGAATCGGCTAACGCCAAGCAAAGGCAAATACAGGGGGCAATTGCCAGCTGTCCTATCAGATTGCAGGTCGGAGTATCAAGTGGTTTGACCAATTAGCAAAGCAGCTCGGTGGTTGCTCACTGATGCCCACCTTGAAAGTGCTGCGCCAAGCCTCACTTCTGGGCCTTCACGCTGGGTGGCTTCCTGTCTGACACACTCTCCCCTCCCTCGGTCCTCTGCTCCGTCTATGTCTACTTGCCTTCAAGCTCCACTCAGATGTAATTCTTGAAGCTTTCCCATTTCCTATAGATCGGTAAGGCTCACTGTGAAAATACTCCCATAGGGCCCTGTACCCTTTCTTTGTAGGATATCCATGAAGGGAATTCAATAATCAATTTAATTATTTAAAGTATTAACTGAAATGATAATTTGTTATTTAATTTTGTACCCATCTATTGGAATGTCAGCTCTGCAAGGGCAGGACACATGTCCATCTCTATCACTGCTATGGCTTCGGCACCTAGTGTTGTTCAAATGTTTATAGAGATGGATGGATGGATGGATGGACGGATGGATTGATGGATGCATGGATGGATGGATGAGTGGATAGAAGGATGGATGGATGGATGGATGGATGGATGGATGGATGGATGAATGGATGGATGAGTGGATAGAAGGATGGATGGATGGATGAGCTTAGGAAACACAGAGAGAAGAAAGTAGAAAAGAAAAAGTGATATGCTTGATTGTACATACCATGAGTTTAAAGTATTTGTGGAATGTTTGAAAGGCTTCTTCTTAGAAATTATTCAAAATCTGAGCTTTGTAAAACTTTGATTGATTATTTTGCTTGCTTGAGGGATATAAAATGAGAAGGGAATATTTGAGGTACACTTTGCAAGGAAAATATGATGGTGATGGGCAGGGGGTAACCATGAATGTATCGAGTAAGTTTGTGGTGGGTCATTACCATTTTGGAGAAATTTCAATTTTATTTATTTGTATATAATTTTTTTAAATATTTTATTTATTTTTTCATGAGAGACACAGATAGGGGCAGAGACACAGGCAGAGGGAGAAGCAGGCTCCATGCAGGGAGCCCAACGCAGGACTCGATCCTAGGTCCCCAGAATCACACCCTGGGCTGAAGGTGGTAATAAACTGCTGAGCCACCTGGGCTGCCCTTATTTGTATATAATTTTGATTGCTTCCTCAATTGAAAAACACTCATGGAAAGTAAGAATGCTTTGGTGATAGTTGTATGCTTAATTGAAGAAATAAACAAAAGTATGCTAAACTCCGATGATAGGAGCTCATATTTTGAAAAAATTCAAGCTCAGTTTTTCTAGAATCAAGGGTGGATAAGTCTAATTGCCACAGTGTACTGATTTTGTGACACTGAAGTCTGAAAGCATTTCAAAATGAAGTTAAAAATTAATTTTTATACACCTGAAACTAATGTAACATTGTCAACTATACTCCAAGAAATGAGTAAGGAAATAAATAATTAATTAGATTTTAAGGCTGGATAGATCATTTGCAGGAAGACGGTGGTCTCCCCATAAATATCCCAACTAATCACCCAAGTCTTGAGGTCTGAACGTGCTTCCTTTTTTTTTTAATTTATTCTTTAAATTTTATTTATTTATTTATTTATTTATTTATTTATTTATTTATTTATTTATTTTTCTGAACGTGCTTCCTAATCTTCTGTTTCACTCTTAGCCCCTCAATGCACAATTCCCTCTTGCTGGTGTTGTATTCTGCACTTCTGTCCTCCTTCTTGTCCTTCCCTCCCTCTCATCCTCTCTCTCTCTCATCCTCCCTCCCCTTGCGTTTACTAAGTGCTATTATGTGCAAAACACAGCCTCCCACGCTGTGCGTGGAGGATTGAGGAAAATCAGTGTGATTCTTGACCTGGAGTAAAAATTCCACTGGGGAGACAGGTCTATGGGTGAGCAAGTAAACAGTTACCATCCAATATAATAAATATCAGGAAAGATCCAAATTGCCATGGCCACCCAGAGGGAGAAGTTGACCGGAGAGCGAGCAGAGCCGGGGTCGGTAGTGTACCCCACTTTTATAAGCTGCCTTGTGACGACCCCCGATGGAGTCAGTCCGGAGCAGGAAGCCAGTGTTCCAAGGAGTCAGAGCTTTCTGATGAACAAAGTCTAGGAACGAGAGCTGCCCTATTAGAACCCGGCTCCCCGAGATGTGAATTTTTTTATTGTTTTGATCTTTATAACCAGCTCACTTTTTTGTTGTTGTTGTTGTTGTTGTTGTTTGTTTTTGTTTTTGTTTTTTTTTGCATTAATAGCTATCTAAGGACAAAAGTTTAAAACCAGGTCTCAAAAAGAGGCTAAATATGGCATTGAATGTTTCTGTCTCCCTTTACTGAACGCCTCGTGTGGTTCTATGCAGGAAGAACTAATTGCACTCCAATTATTTGTATTATGCTCGCTTTTCCTTGTAACTCTGCTAACTCCCCGAAGGCGACGAGCAGGCCTTTAGTAGTGCATTACCAATAATTATAACAATATATAGTTAGTATATTCATGTTGTAATTTTCTAAACACTTTCACTTATGTTGTCTGCTTTAATTCGGAAGACAGGTGTGGGAGGACGAAAGGTATCCTGACGCTTTCTGACAGGTAAGAGAGAGGGAGGTTCGTGACTTCTCGGGCTGTGCAGGGTGAGGAGGGTGGAAAGTGAGGTGTGCTGGGTCCCCTCTCTGTAGTCCAGTGGTTTTCTCTCTCTCCCTCTCTCTCTCTCTCTCTCTCCCTCTCTCTCTCCCCTCTCACCCCTTACGTAACAGCCCAGGCTCGGTGGGGTTTAACGAGCTCATACAAAGCATGTCCTCGGCTCACCGGAGCCATCCATAAATCCTGAGACCAACACTCTCTAAGGGAAAGTTCCTCATTTCTCTGAATGAAGGAAAGAGATAGGAAAGAATTTGAAAGCACTGATAACCTCCTTCAAAAATGTGAAGGGAGTGGGTCCCGAGGAACAGGAGGAGAAAGGAAGACAGCACATATATAGCAGCACACGAAACACATGGAGGCCAGGGCTCCCACACCTTCCAATCCAGGGCCAAGGGCACTAATGCTGGCCAGTGACAGACGCTCTTAACCTTCGCCCCCATGGCGTGACTTGGTCACGTCAGCCAGGCCCGCGGCGCCTCCCGCTCCGCGCAGCACCCGGGAGTCCTCGGCACCCTCGGTTGGCTCCCCTCCTCCGCGACGACAGCATCTATCGATGCACAGACCGCGTGTGGGGGAGGAGGTGCTGAAGCTGCAGTTTGCAGGCCATTTCCATAACTTTTGAGAGAACTGGCAGGTCGGAAATGAGTCGATAGTTCAGATAGATTGTCAGGTAATAAGGAAAGTCATTAGAACAGGGGAAGAACCGCAGCTGCTCTAAATGGAGCAGGAATCCAGCCAGATGTCAAGGTGGGAGCTACCCCGGAGCTGCAGCAGAGGCCCCGTCTTCTCCGCATCCCTGAAAGAGCCACGTGGGCCATGAGTCCAAACAATAGGTTGACAGCTGCAGCTCCCAAATCGCCTTCCTGTCCCGGGCAGGGGTAGCCACGGCAAAGTCAGGAAAGACAGACTGATCTCGTGTTCAAGGCGTCACAGCGCTGGGGGAAAACACCAGCACCGGGCTCAGTAGCCTCAATTGCTCCCACGAAATGAACTGGAAAATTTTGGCAAGTCAAGAAATTAAGAGACACAAAAGCTGGTCCAACCTTTATTCTGCTATTAGGAGACCACGGTGAGCACACTTGTTCTCGTCGGTATTCGATGCAGCGGAAGCGCACAGTGCTTGGCTCTCGGCTTCCTCCACGTGGGGGACAACGAAGGCGCTCAGGTGTCCAGAGAGTGTGGGAAGAAGACAGGGCTCTGGCGTGGGCCCGTGTCCCTGCCACCGCCCCACAGGCTCACTGCCGGATGTTCATCCACACAAAGGAAACTCCAGTCGAAAGGCTTTTAGGAGTGACGCGTGATTTGAATGCTAGCGCACACACAGATCACTCCAGACACGCTGGATCGATCTATGCCCTTGGCAGCTTGGAGGGCTCAGGTGACACTTCCGTTGTCCTGCTTTCAGAAATGACCACGCACACATCACATGCATCCACACATCTCCTTTAAGGTTTTGGGTTCCCGCAGGAGCCCGCCGTGGACGTCCTGTGACATGAGGACGTTACAGGACACAACACAAACGCAAACATCGCGTGTAATTTCACGCCCTCACACTCCTTCTTCTCATGGTTCTGCCTCCCGGGAAGGCTGTGCCGTGACTCATTCATTGTTTAAGGCCCGGATCAAGTGTCACATCCGGGGAGAAGCTTTTCCTTCCCGGCATCTACACTTCCGTGGTAATTTATTGATGTATAGCTCTATTATAGCTCTATTATTGATTATATTTCTATTAGTGTGCTCGTTATGTACTTTTATAATGGGAAACTGCCTATGAGGCCTTCCCCCTTACCAATTTTGAGCATGGACCGTGACTTATTTATTGTGTATCCCCAGTGCCTAGCACAGTGCTTGGCACATGGTCAGAAATCAATAAATAATTGTCGCTTTGACAGCCTCTGCCTTCCAAAGAGGAGACGTCAATAAATCGGAACGGACGGAAACTAACATCTAGGGCAGGCCTCACAGAATTTTCAATTGCACAGAGAAAGTCATAAATAAATGACAGTCCATGTGATTTGGCATCCATGGCTGCTATCGACGTTCATGCTGCGATCGATGCGGTATCTAAACTCTGAACGAGAGGACGGTCGGCAAGTGCAGGGGTCGAACACAAGTTTAACTTGCTCAGCACGGACTTGCAGATGTCAAGGTACTTGATGAGACATCTTCTTTAAATGAGTTCCTTCTCAGAGACCTCAGCTCTTCCTGGGTTTCCGGCATCATTTCTGTATTGATCACCCCAAAAGATAACTCGCTATCTTTTCCTAGAAGTTCTGATCACTCACCTTCTGTTTCCTACTATAATTTCTGGTTGCATGTTTCACGTTTCAGCCTCAGAGAAGCTGACACCTCTCTCTCCGACTACCCACAGTCCGCTGCGGTCCTCGTTCACCCCTGTGGTTCTCTCGTTCACCCGGCCCCCCGGATTCCGTCCAGAGAGAGTGCCCCCTATTCTTTTACCCTCTCTGCTCCACCTGCCAATTCCATCTGCCACTCAAACCTACTAATTATTTTAAAAGAATGCAAAGAATCTTCAGATGCCTCTCTCCATCCCTGTATTCCATTTCTAGTACTTTTTCTCCTGTTACCATCTGCCTTAGAGCCTGAATTATTTTTCAATTGATGTGTTTAACTCTGATCCTCTGTCCACAGAGTTCCCAGATCACATTCCCAACCATCACTTTCCATAGGTAACATCCATCATTTCGCTCAGGGCAAAGTCATGGGCGTGCAGTCTGGCCGCATGTTCTCCTGTTTCTCGCTTCCTCTCCTGGAACGTCCCCATGATGTCCCCGTCCCACCTCCCCAACCCCTAGTTCAATCAGGCTTCTTCATCCTTCCTGCAGCTTCACTACCTCTGAACCATGACTCAGGTTGTTACCTCCAACTGGAGAGCTGTCTCCTTCCTCACTGAGTAAATTATCTCTCTTGTCTGTTCAGGTCTTACTTTCTCAAGGAATATTTTCCTGACCATTCTAGCCCAAAGCACCACCATTTGGGGCTCAATTTGTTCAAAGTGCTTATGTGGCATTTATCATGCATTGCTATATGCAGATGTTCTTCTATTAGATCCTACAAGAAATGATCTCAACATTTATTCATCAGTGTAACCTCCACAAGAGCTTGGAACCAGGACAATGGAAAGTACTTGGCAAGTCTGTTGGGTGAACGGATACACATAGGCATGCCTTGAAACTCTGATTTCAGGACCTCGTAGGACACTCAATGGGCCCAGGTTACAGTCTTGAAGTAGACTGCACAGGACTTCCTGCACCTGTTTCTAGAAGGGAACAGAGAAGCAGTGGGAACTTGGCATGGCAGCCTCGGGGGATTTATTCCCACTCTTGGAAAAACAAAACAAATCACATCAGTGATCCAAAAGGCCCCTAGGAGGTATGATTCTGGAGCATTTCCCCTACAGCTCCCATTCTCCGTTGGGGATTTCCTGGAATTTCTATCTTATTAATAAGTGATCCATTCCCACCTCACTGTGACCCTGGAACTTTCCTGCCATCTCCATCATCTTCCAGATAAGTTGCTTTTCCCAGATGGGAAATACTCACAAGAGGGATATTGGACACCTGGGCATTTGTCTAAATCAACAGGATCCTCAGTGGTAGACTTTGAAGCTGGCCTTGTATCCTGGGAGAGGGTGCATTCAAGAGCTTGGCAGCCATACTAGTGAGGCAAAAAGGGCATGACATGGCAGACCTACCCGTGACCCCTCCCGGTCACATCACAAACATCCATCCAGGCTACAGTGTGCCCAGCTCAAGCACATAGGTGGGCTCGCTTTCTCTCACGTGCTCTCTGTAAAGTAGACATGTGTTCTGCATATTTCCAATTTCTTATGAATGACTATCATTTTGCTGCTTGATGACAAGGTGCTCGTACAAGGTGATCAAGCCTCTGACAATCCCATGTAGCATTTAGTGCTCTTTTTTTTTTTTAAGATTTTATTTATTTATTCATGAGAGACACAGAAGGAGGCAGAGAGGGAGAGAGGGAGAAGCAGTCTCCATGCGGGGAACCTGATGCGGAACTCGATCCCAGGACCCTGGGATCACAACCTGAGCCTAAGGCAGACGCTCAACCACTGAGCCATCCAGGCGTCCCAGTGTTAGATGTTCTGACCAGCTAATGGGCTGATGATAGGACTTGTAAGCATCCAGGCTAAACTTGATTAGTCTGGTATTTGAAATGTTTTAAATGAAAAAAAAAAAAAAAGCTTAAAAATATGTTTAACACAGGTTTCAAATATTCATCCAATATAATGTAAAAACTTTATGCTGGTATATCTCCATTACCTTCCACACCTCTGTTCTTTTATTGTCATATGTATTACAACATTACGCATTATAATTGCATTATAATACAAAATACAGTTTTAGAAATTTGGCTTTATGGTCATATGTCTTTATAAAATCAAGAGAACTGAAAGATAGATAGATAGATAGATAGATAGATAGATAGATAGATAGATAGATAGATAATAGAACAATATCTCATTTTAAAATCAAAGAAATGTGATCTTATATATCTACCCACATATTTGTCATTTATTATGCTCTTTATTCTTCCCATGGACCCTAAGTTTTATCTCTTGTCATGTACCTTTAGTCTGAAAGAGTTTCTTTAGGATTTTTTTTTTTTTTTTTTTGGTGCAGATCTGATAGCAACAGAATTCTATCCATGTTTATTTATCAAAAATGTCTAGTTTGGAGGCACCTGGGTGGCTCAGTCAGTTGAACATTCAACTCTTGATATTGACCCAGGTCATGATCTCAGAGTCATGAGATCGAGCATCACATCAGGTTCCTGCTCAGTGGGGAGTATGCTTGGGATTCTCTCCCTCCCTCTCCCTTTACCCTCCCCCCCCCCCCCCCCCCACTGCTCATGCAGTCTCTCTCTCTCTCTCTCTGGAAAAGAAAAACTTCTTTTTGCCTTTGTTTTTAAAGAATACTTTCATTAGCTATAGAAGACATTTTTTTCTTCCAGTACTTGAGCATGTTCCAATTTCTATGGATTTTATTTTGAATGAGAAGTCAACTATTAATTATATCATTGTATTTTCATATGTGAATTGTCTTTTTCTCTCACTACTTTAAAGAAACTTTGCTCTGTCTTTAGGTTTTTAGAGATCTGAATGTAATATCTAAATGCATTTGTTTTGTGTATCTTACTTGGGGCTTTTTGAGTTTATAAATTTATAAATAAATGTTTTATCAAATTTAGCAAATTTTTAGACATTATCATTCTATTCTCTATGTAATCTGTATTGTCTTTGTCTCCTTTTGGAACTCCAATTACACATCTGTTGGAAAGCTTGATGAGTCCCTCCTCATTTTTATTCAATCTTCTCTCTATGTACTGTTTCAATTGGATAATTTTTATTGGTCTATCTTCTTCTGTCATCTCAAAGCTGCTGATAAGACCACTTAGTGAATTTTTATGACATGTGTTGAACATCCCAGGTCCAGAATTTTCATCTGGTTTTTTTTTTTGCACAGTTTTCATTTCTCTATTAAGATTTCCTAACTATTCAGTCATTAATAGTATATTTTCAATTATTTGATCATATTTTTCTTTAACTATTTGAACAGATTTATAATAACGACTTCTAAGTTTTTTATTACAAAATCCAACATTAATATAATTTCAAGATAACATTTCCTTAGTTTGTGTAATAATCTCCTTTTTTTTTGTATGTCTAATAATTTTGGGGTGGAAATAAAACATCATAGCCATATACATTGAAGCAACTCTGGATTCTGTTTCTCTCTTTCCTGCAGAGGGATGTGGGATTTTATTCGTAGGGGGTGGGTTGTCTGTTTTGTCTCACTAGGTAATTCCAGAGCCTGCACACAGGCCTGGGCTCCATCTTGTGTAGCCACAGATGTTTTGGTTTTATTTTTTGTTTTTTTTTGTTTGTTTGTTTGTTTTTCGGTTTTTGTTTTTGTCCTTAAGCCTGCTTATCTAGGTGTCTCCCTTGCTCCTGTTTAGCTTCCTTTTTTTAATTTTTAATTTTAATTACTGTTAGTTAACATGCAATATTATATTAGTTTCAGGTGAGCAATATAATTTAGTTTAACTTTTAACCAATGATTTAGTCAGAGGTTACAATCAGACAACCCAAGTCAATAAAATTTCTGCAGTATGGTCAAGCTTTGTGCAAATCAAGGTATGCTTTTTACAACAGCAAGTCTGCAAGCCACTCCAGGTCTTACACAGGGCTTCCTGGAGAGATAGCCATCACCCAGGGGTCACGGAGATTTTATCACCTCTGTCCTGTTTGCTCTCTTTGTTAATCTCCCATTTAAATGTGTACCTTCAGGCAGCCCGGGTGGCTCAGTGGTTTAGCGCCACCTTCAGCCCAGGGTGTGACCCTGGGGACCCTGGATCGAGTTCTGCATCGGGCTCCCTGCATGGAGCCTGCTTCTACCTCTGCCTGTGTCTCTGCCTCTCTTTCTTTCTCTGTGTCTCGTGAATAAATAAATAAATTAAATAAATAAATAAATAAATAAATAAATAAATAAATAAATAAATAAATGTCTACCTGCTCTGCCACCTAAATCAGGAATGCCACCATAGCTGGTTAAATTGTCTTTTTTTTTTTTTTCCTTGAAAAGCTGGGAGATGAAAATGGCTCAAGGAAAGAACACCTTGGACTTGTTATTCTAACCCATAACGGTAATAAAGTTTTGCACATTGTTATATGAGCCTAATAAGAAACATATAAAGAATGTGTGATCCCCTTAAGCTTTCGAAAAAGCTCTATATGGCACTAAAGTTTATGTGGTGTGTTCTTTACAAAGGTGCCTGTATCTGCAAATATTCACACTCCACCATTAGAACTGCCTTTATCTTTTGTCTGTTCGCAAATGGAATGTCTATTAAATACTATTTTCTTTCAAGTGTTTTAGCCTCTCTTTTTAAACAAATTAATATTTAAATAAAGTAACTTATCATAAGATGAAAATGCATTCAATGGAACACCCAGGAGCATGTAAAAAAAAAAAAAAAGTACTAAGAACAGAATTGTTCTTGATGTTGTGTTAACCTAAATTTCTACAATAGGTTTAGAACAGGGGATCCCTGGGTGGCTCAGTGGTTTAGCGCCTGCTTTGGGCCTGGGGCATGATCCTAGAGTCCTGGGATCAAGTCCCGGGATGGAGTTCCACATCAGGCTCCCGGCGTGGGGCCTGCTTCTCCCTCTGCCTGTCTCTCTCTCTCTCTCTCTCTCTCTCTCTCTGTGTGTCTCTCATGAATGAATAAATAAAATAAAATAAATAGGTTTAGAACAGGATCCAACAGTATTTTAGCTGGACCATTGAGGCAAGGTAAAACTGTGCCTTCATGACTTCTTTGTATCTGTATGTTTCTGACTTTATATTTGATCACTTGAATATCTACCTCAGGATTACCTGAGATGATGTTTGCAACTGAGAAATCTCATTCACCCAGTGTCAGCAGATCTCCCTGTAAAACTGAAAGAACCTGTATTTCTAGACAAGCTTCCAGGGCAATTGTTATGTATATTGGAATTTGCTACTGAAGGCGTTAAATATCAAGAAGCCTGTTTACTAATCACACTACCAAAAAAGAAAAAGAAAAAAGGACAGAAAAAAGTAAACAAAAATTTTTAAAAGTAAAAAAGTATAAAAAAATAATAAAAACAAATAAAATATGATCAAAATATTAATATTTAGTTAATTAATTAATATAATAATCACATTATTGAGCACTGACTCCACAGATTATTTGGCCTAAAATTCATATTTACACTAAAATAAATACATTTAAGGGAATAATCAAAACAAATCAAAATATTATGATGCCTGAAGATGTTCTTTTACCATCAGTTATATATCAAACTTTAGAAACAATTTGCATTTGCATATCCAGCAATAAAAGAATGGCTACAAATCTGTGGCAAAGAAACTTTACAATATAGAATAAATATTAATATATTCTGGTAGGCAAAATAAATATAGTGCTGTAAAAATAATGAAACCAAATAAAATTATATGTAAATTATTAGTAAATCTATGTAAATATATGTATTGATATAATTGAAGATTAACAGAAAATAAAACCAGCTGTGTCGAGGTAATGAATTATAGATCATTAACAATGCTCTTCATTAATGCTTTGATATTTTGCTAGGACTTCAAAAAGAGAAATTTAAGGAAGCCTACTGACTAATAATCACATTAAATAATATAAATTTTTTGAAGTGTGTTCAGCTCACATCTTTCTTTATAGGGCTTACCAAGCATCACCCTTTCTCTGAACTCCTGGAGAATTTACTAAATGTAACACCCATCCAGCGCTCCTTGCAGAAGTGCAGGAGTTACCTCCTCCGGAGGGAGAGCATCTGCAGAGTCCAGGGGTGTCGGAAGCCTGAGGAGTGCGGTGTCAGGGGCCTGTGGGTTTGGACATACGCAGTGGATTGAAACCAAGGGTGGAAGCCCTTACGTCCCAAGGTCAGCAGTTGGGTTTTCTCTTGGAGGCCACGTGTGCAGATGTTTCGGGAGCAGATACACACTTGAGCTTGTGTGAGCAGGGGAGGGAGTTGGGGGAACAGAGGACTAGCTGAGGACAAGACACGAGCCTGGGGCAGCACAATGACGAGTCCTGGAAACAGGCTAAGGGATATTCCTCTACGGACTCAGCTGCCTCGATGTTCATACTTTGCTAAGGGCGGAAAGCAATCTTAGCCCGACCCCCAGGACCCTGTAAGTCTACTTTAACATAGAAAAATTCCTTTAGAAATTTCCTTTATCTCTAAAGCCCCAAGATAAGTGTTGGTGATCATCCCCCGAGCACATGGCCCACCGACGTACATCTGAAGGGTCTCATGACTCAGGGTTTTTTTTTAAGATTTTATTTGTATTTATTCATGAGAGACGCAGAGAGAGAGAGGCAGAGACACAGGCAGAGGGAGAAGCGGGCTCATCCCGGGACCCTGGAGTCATGCCCCGGGCTGAAGGGAGACGTTGCACCCCTGAGCCCCCCGGGCGTCCCGACTAAGGATTTATTAGACGGTAATAAGTGACCTTTCCCTACAGCAGCCAGCCCCCTCTAAGTCCTGGAAACCTTGCTCTAAGTCCTTAGAGAGTGCGCTATCCTCAAAGGCCTCCCAACTCCAGGGGTAGGGCCAGCCGCCCCTCCCAGCCCCGGGTAGCTGCTCTTCCCGCCCACGGGCCCTGTCCCGGGGCTTCAATAAAACCACAATTTTTGCACCAAAGACGGCTCAAGAATTCTTCCTCGGTCGAGGGCTCTGGACCTCTCGCACCAAATGTCACCTAGATTTCAAAACTCCCTCCAGGGCTGGACAGGAAGGGGCTGACCTACTGCGGCGGCAGCGGCCTCCGGGCCTGAGCGCCTCTGTCCTCTGGGGCCTCCTCCTGCTGCTCCCGGTTCCTCTGCTGAGGCCGAGCTGGGCTTTCTTCCCTCCGCCCCGCCCGCCCGCACTGCCTCGCGCCCAGGCTGGCTTCCCTTCTCCTGCTAATAAAGCTTGAGCCCCTCCCCAATTGAGGGTACGCAGGGTGCCCCGCAGCCACTCTGCCCCGGGAGTGGGTCACTTAGCATCTGACATCTAAGCCTCCTCCTGGGGGCTGGAATCGTGCTCTTTGTTCAGCAGGACTTAATCTATTGTTCTGCACAATGTACACTTCCTGAACAACACAAAACGTAAATCATAACAGTCCATGTCCTCGGGGCGGTGCGCGAGGGAGAGCCTGCCGTCGTGGGGGCTTAACAGTGGCTTGTCACCTCACAGCCAGGGTAGCATTTGACCCACCTATGCTTTCCACTGTGTGAAGTCGTCTAAGGAGGCTTGCTTCTTCTTAACAGCGAAATGAGACAACTGAATATTTATCCTTTTCGGCATCTTTTAAAAATCACATTTGCTCTTTAATCCCAATTATGGTTATTAACTAATTAGTTCCTCCACGTCTCACTTAAATAATTTATTGCAGAACACACTCAAGGACAATCCTCAAACCCAAGTACGGCTTCAAGTTCACACAATTCCGCGGCCTTAGGCCGACACACATGCAGAGAAGCGGAGGCTGCGGGTGGCTCTGCCCGGTGCCGCCTGGCGGGCTGCGGTTACCTTTCCTGGGGGGCTCGCGCGCTCACGGCCCAGCCCAGTATCAAGACCTTTCAGAAATTCCTGGATGAAAAAAAAAAAAAAAAGAAATTCCTGGATGGAAGACCTAAGAGCAAACCGGACTGTGAGAAATGCCAACTGTAAGTATGGGAAACCTCGATAGAATAGGACAGAAATACTTACAAAGTGACTTGGGGGAGGGGGGGCTGAGTGTGAGCGTGTGAGCGTGTCTGCGTGTGAGCACGTGCACGTGAGGGTGCGCACCTGTGTCCGTGCGGCGGGGCGGGGGGGTCCCCTGGACTGCAGGGATGAGGACAAAATAGAAGAAGGGGCCGGGGAGACGCCTCACGCGGGGGATGGGGCGACGGCCTGCCTGGAGAGACGGTCTCTGCCACTTCCCCGACACTGATATTCATAGATAATAAGGCTCGGCAAGCCCAAGCCCACCTAATCCTTTAAAAACTTAGGATCAAGGGATTTACATTCTTCCCAAAGTCTTGGAATCACTGGTTTAGAGGGAGAAACAGAGAGATTGAGGAAGAAAGACTTTGGAGGAATGTGACCAAAGGGCGGGAGGACGGGGCCGCCGTCCCCAGACCTTGTGGCCAAATGGAACAGGCACCTGGTGCCTGGAGCGGAGGCAGTGCCCCAGGGCCGCAGGGACCTCGCAGCCGCCTGCCCCCAGGGCCACCTTCCCTGCAGAGGACACACCTGGCAACCGGGGCTGGGAGGCACTGGCGCCTCCTCCCTGTGCCCTCCTGCGACCCTGGGAAGCGGAAAAGGTAGAAATAGCACCTTTGGCATCTGGCCAGCCATTCAAAACTACATCCTCAGCTGCGGGCAGGAAAAAGTTTTACTAGAAAATCTTCACATTGCCTCACATTTTTATTAGCTACACTTTCCAAAATGACATCGATAAACTTCTTCTTTAATCGGTATTCATAGAGACGGCCTGAAAAGCCCCAGTATAAGCAAATGTACATAAATATGGCCCAGGATATGCATTCCACTCTGAGAGATGATCTTGATCAAAGATTTTACAGGAAAACACCTCTCATCCCAGGATAAGGCATGCTAGAATTTATTGAGACCTTGAACGTCGAGTATAAAAAAAAATAAAAAAGGAGTTTGTGTGAATTTTATAAGGAAGACTCTCTAGGAATCTGAATTAATACTGCTGAGCCAGACTGGCTAACGGGAGCAAGGTTACCGAGCAAAGTCAAGAATGCTTGACTCCACTCAGACACAAAAATCAGTGTTTGAAATTAAAGGTTTGGGAGAATCATCAATTTCATCAAGTCACATTGTTTTATAAGAAGAGACATGATTTGGGGGATTTTTTTATTGAAGTATAACATCCATTAGTAAAAGTATAAAATCATGGTCCTACAGCAATTGGTGCGATGAGTTTTCACAGGCAGAGCACACCTGTATTTATGAAGCCATCATCAAGAATCGGGGTGTAACCAGCTTCCCAGACGCCACCCTGTGTCCCCTGACGGTTCCCACCCTGTCGCCAAGGTGACCACTGTCCCGACCCACACAGCATACACTCGTGTCTCCAGTGTCTGGAATTATCTGTGAAGGAGGCTTCACGCGGCCTGCAGGCTCGCAGGCCCGGCTCGTCGGGCTCGACGTAGGGCTGGAAGGACACACGCAGCTCTGGTCCGCCCGCCCTCGCCATCGAGCCCCACGCGTGACACGGCCATTGATGGACCCATCGCACGGGTGCTGGGGTTCCAGGGTTTAGCACTGTGAACCGTGCTACGAACAGTGTGTCTGTACAACTGTCCAGTTGTTTTCCAAAGTTGTGCCGACTTGTACTTGTGCCAGACACGTATGGGGTCCTGGTGTGCCAGTCTTCGATCCAACTTGGCGTAGACAGTCTTCCTTCGTCTCAGCTCTTCTGACTGTTCTCAATTGTAAAGTTAATTTGCATGTTCCTGATGATGAATGAAGTGGAGCATCTTTTTATATATTCATTGGCTATTTTGATATGTTTTTATGAAGTGCCTATTTAAGTGGCTTGCCAATTTTTCGATTGGCTTTTTTGTTATTATTGATTTGCTCAAGTTCATTACATATTCTCGGTGTGAGCCCTTTGTTCGATAGATGTGTCTGTTCTCTGTACGTTTGTCTTTTTCACACTTTCAACGGTATGATGTTGATAAACAGAAGTATTCAATCTTGTTATGGTCAAATATATCACTATTTTGTTTATAAGTTTCTGTTCTTTTTAAGAGATCTTTGCCTATGCTTAGTCATAAAAATGATCCATCATTTTCATCTAAAATTTGTTTTTAATATTTTACTTTTAGATCTGCAGTATGTAAGAATTTATTTCTGTGAATTGGTAATGTAGGAGTTAAAATTAATTTTTCAACATATATAACCAATTGATCTAGCACCATTAATCCAAAAGAGTCTCATTGATTGGCTCACTACATTATAGTAATATATATTTTTAATAAATCAGGTTACTCTTATGTGTGGGTCTGATTCTGTACTCTATTTTGTTCTGTTGTTTGTTTTTTTGTTTTAAGATTTTATTTATTCATGAGAGACACACAGAGAGAGAGAGAAGCAGAGACACAGGCAGAGGGAGAAGCAGGCTCCATGCCGGGACCCTGATGCGGGACTCGATTCCGGGTCTCCAGGATCAGGCCCTGGGCTGAAGGCGGCGCTAAACCCCTGAGCCACCCAGCTGCCCTGTTTGTTTGTTTTTCTCTATGCCACCACTCTGCCTTAATTACTACAGCTCTATAGTAGATCTTTATATCTGGTAGCTCACATTCCGCCGTGTTTGCTCTCTCAAGATTGCCCTGGCCACTTGTATTTCCATGTGAATTTTAGAAACAGTTTTTTACTACTCAAAAGAAAAACAACTCTAGGGATCCCTGGGTGGCGCAGCGGTTTGGCGCCTGCCTTTGGCCCAGGGCGCGATCCTGGAGACCCGGGATCGAGTCCCACGTCGGGCTCCCGGTGCATGGAGCCTGCTTCTCCCTCTGCCTGTGTCTCTGCCTCTCTCTCTCTCACTGTGTGCCTATCATAAATAAATAAATTAAAAAAAAAAAGAAAAACAACTCTACTAAAACTTTCCCTCAACAGATCAGTGTGAGACAAGTTGAAATTAATGTTAATGCTGATTTTTCCAAGCCTCGGGTATGGTATATTTCTCCATCTATTTGGTTTCTCCAACTATTCCCAATAATGATGAATAGTTTTCAGTATAGACATCTTATATTTGTGTTTATATCGAGGAGTTTTGACGCTTTCATGAATTTAATTCTCTGATCCTGCTGTTGAAATTTAAGAATTTGATCAATCTGAGCATATGTGACCTTTTAACTAGTCATTTTGCTAACCTGACTTTTTAATTCCGGTGCCTGATCTGTGAAATATTTGGAATTTTTGAAGACATCATCATGGGGTCTGCAGAGTAGGATAGTTTTAGCACATGACATGTAGTGACTAGATGCTGGGTAAAGACTGCTCCGACGTATGTGGTGCAAAGAATGCACTTATTTTCTTAGCTATGTCTCCTTTTAGCATCCTTTCTCTACTCAAAAAACGAGAACACACAGACCCACACGAACACACAGAGGGGGCCAGGACTGCCTGTGTGTGCCAGCACACAGACAGAAGGGGTAGCGGCAAGGAGACATAGAAGATGAGCATTTATCACACAAGTGTGAGGCCGTGGCTTTCCTATTGATAACCTTTTATGAGCCTGGTTAATTAGAAATGCAGTAAGATTTTATAGGTGAAATAAATGATATGTGGTGTGACTGAGCAAGGCATGTTATCAATTTGTGCATTTGTAAATTACGTTTGATGGCCATAAAAATGATTATTTAATGGATTTATCTGCATGTGGAAACTATTCTGTTTTTTTGTGAAGAAAGTAGCAAATGATTCTACAGTCATTTCTCTTCTTCTCTTTCTTGTTATTATTTCCTAAATGGCCTTTTGGTCTTTTTGTGACAAAGTGATGTGAAGAGAAACACATGAGAATAACATTTTACTTAAAAGGAAATATTAATTTGTACTTTTCTTAGAAAATGGTTGAATACAACTTACATTTGGAGCTTTGGAATGTGTTATGGGACCATGACTATAGTATACGCAAGATACTGAATTTAAATAAAGACCACCATTTCCAAGTTACTATAAAATCTTATGTGCCTGTTATATAATGAGAATATTTAAGTAGTGTGATGCTTTTCTGTTATTCTGGCTCATGATATTTATTAAGTCACTGTGCCACCTAGTACTCTATAAAAATATTATTTACCAAGAACATTAGGACAGTGAGCCAGGTCCACCATTCGTCCCAGGCAGGATGGCTCTGGGTGAGGCCCAGTGACCAGGGCAAATCCATCTGCTGCGCTCTGTCTGCGATCCCAGCATGCTGGCAGCTGAAGGGGGCAAAGGAGAGAGAAAGACAGTAATGGAGGCAAGAGGTGGAAAGTGGGGCACCCAGAGAAAGTTAGGAATACACATTCTTAGAAGAATGTGAATGGAACCATACTAACTTGAAATGAGTGAGGAACATTGTTTCTCTCTTCTACAATTTTCCCAATTTCACGCTTAAATATATCCTACACCACAGCCAACCATGATGTGTCAAATGAATAGCGAAGGTCAGTGGAAAAATAAAACAAATATTTGATTATATATAGATGTAGGAAATAAAAAGTAGTCCAACTTGTGGCAACAGTAAGGCACCACCAGTTCACACCATTCTGTTGTAAACTATTTTCTATAATGTTTTCCATAGACATCCGTGGGGGCTTGTCACAAGAGGGTGTGAGTCTTAAATAATAGAATCTATTATGGACAAATAGAAAATGTTATATTTTGTTCATAAAAATAACTGGACATTTGAGGCATAGAGGGAAAGCCATGGTTTAAAGATAGCATGTGAAAAAAATGATTTTTTATTGTCTTATGAGCCTTTAGTGTGATATAAGTGCCAAAGAAGTTATTGCTTTTTAAGATTTTTTTAAAGGAAAGGGTGGTGATAGGAGAAGGAGAAGGGATGTCCCTCTAGTTACTTTCAGGTGGTCAGAGCTCATCTCTGGTATCCATGACTATTGGATTAGATACCAGAGACCAGAGAACATGGGGTTTGAGGATGAGGGGAAGACGCTGAGGACAGGAGCTTGGAGGAACATAGACACAGGGGCAATAGTGGTTGTCATGAGGAAGGTACATCATTAGACAAATCTATCGAATCCTGGAGTAGGGACCAAGGCAAATCAGGTGTATATTAGCCAGGGTTCTGCAGAGAAACATTGCCAATGAGGTGGGTGGGTGGGTGGATGGATGAATGAAAAGGTAGATGGATGGAAGGATAGATAGATAGATAGATAGATAGATAGATAGATAGATAGATAATACATTTATTATAGGAATTGTAACACTTGGTTATGGAAGCTGAGTAGTCCTAGGATCTGGGTAATGTGGTTCCAGTACAAACCCAAAGGTCTCAGATCCAGGGAAGCCAGTAAGGAAAGTCCCAATCCAAGTGTGAAGGCCTGAGACACAGCAGAGTTGACATCCCAGCCCAGGAGAAGATGGACATCTCACCTCAAGCAAAAGACCAAATTCATTATTTCAGTCCCTTTTTGTTATATGCAGGATATTGGTAGATTGGTTGGTTGGTGCCTACCCACATTGGTAAGAGCGATCTTCTTTCCTAGTCTATGGATTCAAATTTTAATCTCATGGAAACAACCTCACAGATACACCCAGAAATACTGTTGTTCCAGCTCTCTGCGTATCCCTTAGCCCAGTCAGATTGACACATAAAATTAACCATCACAGGGTAGCAGTGTGCACTTGTTGAAAGGAACAATCTAGTAATCAAAGCCTTCCAAAGTGGAAGGAGCATCCTTGAGAGGAAGTGCTCATGACGCATGTGAAGTTGTCCTAACAGTATGGGAAGCACATAGACAACAGAAAAGGTACGTGTGGGGAGAGACCGTGGGTGGGTGGCCTGGGCTATTACTCTCCTCAGCCTGGAAACTCTTGGGCTGCTTGTAAATATGGAAAGTGGCCAAGAAGACCATTTGCACATTACCTCTACATTTCCCTGTAGTCTAATTCAAAATCTATGTGTTTGTCAAGATCATCAGTACGGAAAAGGGTATTATTCCATCAGTAACTCTTTATTGGCCTGAAAGCTCCCATAGTTCAGTGTTGCCTGAAATCTGGGGTGCATTTCCTTAAAACTTGCTGAAAACTATGAATTAGCTCCCCAGAAAAACAGCGCTTGTCAACAAGAAACTCGAGTGTGCAGACACGCACAGCTATGATTTCTCACGTGATTGCAGACGGCTTGCACCTGGAAGTCCTATGCATCCAAAGCTCACAGCTCTGCTTCAGAGTTTTTGATACTTTACTGATAAATCATAAATTATTTTATGACAAGGAAAAAGCAAAGGACTTTAAAGTCTAAGAACCATAGGCACTACCTATTGATCCCCAAGTGAAGGGCTAGCCGACAATTTACAAAGGTGTGATTCACAAATAACTTCTAAGGGGATCTTATTTGCATAAAGCCACATTTGAATTTGCTTCTTCCTCAGTTTGGTCAAAACATTCATTTTTGCAGTGTTTGTGAGCTAGTGTGTTCAGGCTTAATTATTGTCTGTATTGAAGACGATAGTAATGAGGCTGCAGGTCAGGGAGGCAGATGCCCGGTGCGTGGCTCCAGGTCCCACCTGACAATATGAACAACCTGGGCAGGTAGCTTGCCTCTCAGTTAGGACTTCCTTGGGGATGGAGGGGCAAACCTGGAGAAACGATCTGTGAGATTTGTCCTAAATAGGAAAACAAAAGACTTTATGATCCTAAATCCCTACTAGCTTGAGTCCAAGTGGACCCGTCCCCTACCTGCAGTGCTTTCCACTTTTATGTCACTTGAAAAACTGTGTCATCTCAGACAAACCTCAAGGACCTCACCTATGTGGTGAGGACAATTTATTTCCAGCATTCCACATGCGGGTTAGCTAAGAAAACCAATCCAAAGTCCTCATCGCAGCATCCAGCACATAGCGTGCACCTAGTAAACAACGAGTTATCAAGACTGGAGTGATTTCTTATAGGATGGATGGTCAGAAAGAAAAAAGTCGTCAGAAACAGCATGATTTAAGCACAGACACTGTCTTAATCATCCTGATACTAAGAAAGATCAGAGGAGTTGCAATGCATTATGTATATCTGTATTTACATACCTGTACATAAATATCCTGTATTTACACATCAACAATAGATATGTCTATAGAAATAATTACTGGGTTTGTACATAACTATACCATATTTAAGGGGCACCCGGGTGGCCCAGTCGGTGAAGCTTCTGCCTTAGGCTCATGTCATGATCTCAGGGTCCTGGGACTGTGCCCCACCTCGGGCTCCCTGCTCAGCATTCGCTCCCTCTGCCCCTCCCCCTGCTCATGCTCTCTCTCTCATAAATAAATAAATAAATAAATAAATAAATAAATAAATAATATCTTTAAAATATAAGTATTTTAAAGATATATATATACACACACAGAGAGAGACACAACTGTATAGTAATGTGTGTATTTCTGCATATTTTTCTCACACCACAGTTGCTTTCGCTCTCTATCATTTTATAACCTAACACTCTGAATTCCGGACATTCTGGTCTTTTTCAACTCTTCCCATCACCCCCTTAAGAGGTCTTAAACTTTTTGCATGAAAATTTCAGTCACTGGTGATCCGGATCCAGATTGGTCTCCCTGTGTGTGGCTCCTCATGGGCATGTTTCCCCAGGCGGCGTGCTCCCCCTCTCTGGAGGGCCATGCTTGTGTGCACCCTGGTGTGCCCGTCCCCAGCTTGGCCTCCTCTCTGCACCCTCCCCTTCCCACCGAGCCACCCTGTGGGTTTGTTCCTGGAGATGCCATGGGGCCTCACCCCGCCCCGCTGCCTTCCCCCACAGGGACCTGATCACCTGCAGAGCTTGGGTCAGGCCGTTCCCTGCTGCAGAAGGCGCCATCCCTACCCCACTCGTGACACCCAAGGACCCTGGTACTGACGCCCTTCCCAAACCCATCACAGCTCCACGGCTGCTACTCTTATTGTCATCTACCTGGCACAGGGCTCAGAACCTGGTGGCCACTCCACAGCATTTCTTGAATAAATCAATAAAAGGCAGCTTTTAGGGGAAGAAAATCTTTGTGTGGTTTGATTTTTTTTTTTGATAGGTGCATAATTTACAACTGACAATGTGGTGCCATAATTTAGAATGATCCATCCTAAAAGCTTGGTAACTTATCGAGTTGTCATAGAAGGTTCATGCCTGTCTCTTTGTGGATGCGACCCCGCTGAGAAGGGAGGCTCCGTGACTTCAGCACCCACAGCAGCGGACTCCGCGTGCATTGATAGATTGATTTCAGCACTCTGGGAAACTTCCTACAATGATTTTGATGAGTCAATATAATTAGTTAATGTCAGCAACAAATCCAATCATTTCTAAATTCTTGCTAGGCTTAGAAGCCTCCTAATTCCCATTGTTTAAAAAACATTCAGCTTTATAGTCATCTCAAAGAAGATTAGCATGTTATGGAGTATCTCCCTGCACTTACTAAATACATGAGATGAAATATCTCTCTTTTGTTCTTTTTTTTTTTTTTTTTCTTTTTTTTTTTTTTTTTTTGAGTTTCTTTTGCTTTTGAATGTGAAAAAGTACGCCCAGGAAAGATGATTGATGAGTTTACATCAGGCGTCACAATCCTGAAGTTTTTATCTACACAATTTCCTTCATAATTTCCTGAAACCTTAAAAACCAGTATCTTCCTCCACATTCCAGTCATTGTTATTACCCTGAAAGACAGAAAGTTAATGAAATAGCAATGCTGGCCTGGTCTGGCCTGGAGACTGAAAGTATACCGATTCGAAAATTTTCTGGAAGGTAGGATTTGTTTGGCATGTTGTGGTGGCCGTGGAAGCAGACAAGGGCCCGACTGGTCTACACATGGTAACACTTTATTACTGACGGGTGCCCTGAGCCAATTCTACTCTCCGTCACTAGAACATAGAACCCCCCGGGACCGAGGACCTGCTCCTCGGCACAGCAGGCTTCCCACTTGGCAAAGATCATCTTTAACTACAGAAGAGGATTCTTTGGGGAGCAGCTTTCTCCAGATTTGCTGGTAAGTCAAGTGGTAAGTCAAGGAAAGCCCCCCTTTCACCAGTTCCTGGGAACCAGAAAAGAAACACTTTCTTATTTCCTTTTGTTGTTCTCATTGGTGCTTAGGTAGTCCTGCCTGCAGAAATCCCGCTGCCGGGTGACTGAAAACGCCACTTCTTATGGACCCGCTCTTGTCAAGCCACCCCAACGGATGCCTGAGAAGCTGGCTAGCACGGAGCTGGCAGTGGTCCCGTTGCTTCCTGGACCTGGATGTCACAGAAGCACAGGTGCACGGGCAGGGAGTCCCTCAACTCAGCTCCACGGTGTCTCACCCTCAGGGACAAGCCTGTTGAAGAGGCAGTGGGAGCAGAGGCAGAGCAAATAATCCCGTCCGTCCTATGAGTCCCCACTTAATTCTAGGTAGGCATCCTTGAGACAGTATAGACTATACCCCAAAATAATTAAAACTGGAGATTAATTTATGTGAAAATGATGGAAGGGGGTGGTGCAAGGAGAAGTACCTTTTCTTCCCAGCCGTGTCTTAAACTCAGACACAGGACAGTTGAGACATGCTCTTTGACGTGTCATTGACATGCCCGGCACATAGTAGGTGGTCATGATGGATTCGCCTGTGAGGTTTATGAAGCTTCATACAGTGTCAGCTGTTGCTACAGTCACTAGCAAGACAGTTCTGGGAATCTGGATAGTCCGTTCGTGCACTCATTCATTTGCAAGGAGATACGTACGTGCTCCTCTTGTGTGTCAGATAGCAGCACGGGTGCCAGAGCCACTAGTGCCCTAAGACGCACGTAAAGGTTTAGAGCACCAAAGAAAAACTATGGATGTCTAAACAGATATGCATAAGCAGCTGCTGGGATGGAAGAAAATATAGGCTGGAAAGAGAGCGTTAGAGGAATCAGGGCATGACGGCCAGGAGGGTCCATGACATCCATCACCCGGTGTTGGTGAGAACACGAGGAGAGGGACACCATTCCAAGCAGGGAGGACCACAGAGCAAAAGCTTAACTATGTTGCCTGCTTCCCTTGGAAATGTCCTATAATTTCCAAAGGCTTTCTGGGTAACCCGTAGAAAAGGACGTATCCTTGTTGCTGAAACTGAGTAACCTCATCAGTGCAGCCTTTTAAAAATGAGAAAACGTGCCAGAAAGGCAGATGTAACTTCCATTTAGTGTTTTCAGAGCAAGAACTTCTGGCACGCCTGAGAGTACCGTGAGCAGTGGGGCATGCTTCTCTTCCAAAATGACTTCAGTTCCCCATCAGATCGTTTGCAATCAGGTGGATTAGGAGTCGTCTGAGTTCCTCCGCAGCCATGCCATAGGGTAGCCCTCCCGACATCTTTCAATTTAACTGCACAGCTGAGACTTTGATCTGTGTGAGAAAAGGTTTGGGAAGTTCTGCTTCTCAGAATGTCTTCTGCTGGAGATAGTGGGCACTGCATCCTCGATGAGGGACGGAGGGCTGACTAGAAAAATGCTGCCGACGACGGCGGAGAGCGGTCCCCACTGTGAGCCGTGACCGCGAGGCGCAGGCCCAGCTATGGATCTTCTTGACCGTTGAGCTAAGAACAAGAGTTGTTTGCCGGTTGTGCAAATCCTTTTCTATAAATATTTGTCCTTGACTGACAAGCTCTCGGTGTCTCCGTGTGCTTCAACATTTTCATGGTCCCAGAGCCACATATAGCCTTCGAAGTATGAAAATCTGTCTGGAGTTTATAATCACATCCTGGTGACAAAGAAATCCCAATGCAACCCCCTGAATTGTGTCCTTCAGCTCATAGCGATTCCGACCCTACAAAATGCCCTTTCCGGTAGGTAATGGGAATTTCCAGTGGAAATTTCTTTTCGGGGAAGAAACCATGGTGTGAATTGAATAGTACCGGTAAGACCTGAAGAGATTTCAAGGATGAACTTCTGAAATTCATAGAAAATTTTAGAATAGTTGTTTAAAACTTCTCTGCATATGTGCTTTATAGCTGGCCCCATTCCAACTGCAATACGTGAGCACAGGTCAGAGATGCTTCCTAATATTCTCTCCGTCACTAAATAGTATCCCAGGGTCTTGGTAGATGCTCAGTACATATTTCCTAAATCAATTAAGGGATTAATCATATTCATGCTTAAGGCAAAGAGCCCTAGAGAATGTGTCCTATGGAGAGAATGAGTGATGTCACTAGATCACACAAAGGGATTAAAACGTGGCTACCTGCCTTCAAAATGAGAAGCAAGCCTGCTTAATGCGGAGGAGAAGGATGAGTGGACGTGACCCACTGATATATGGACAACTGGACGATATGCTCTTAGCCACAGGTGCTCAGGGGCTGAAGGAGGTGACCCTGGGATGTGAATTTCACATCCCTCTCCTTTTTTTTTTTTTTTCAGAGTCCCAAGAAATAGAAAAAGGATGTGATTTTATTGTTTTTGTTACGAGTAAACACTTGATATGATGTAGCATCATCCACGTAAGTATCACACCTGCATCCAAACTGGTAGGCTCTTCAAGAACGCTGGGGTACTGGAGACGCAACATCAGGGTGACCTTGGTCTCTTACCCACAAGTGTTGAGAGCTTCATTTATTGTACCCTCAGTCATCCACAATCGTGTCCACAATTATCAGTTCTTCATGGGTCTGAGCAAAGGAGGGGCTAGTGAGACATTTCTCAAGCAGAGACGTTAGCTGCCCTAGATGTGGATGGTGGACGTACGTGCGCTTCCTAGGGCTGCCAACAAAGGTGTGTTGTCCCCCAGTTCTGGAGGCCAGAAGCCCTGAATTGAGGTGTCTGCAGGGTTGATCCCTTCTGAGGGCTCCCAGAGAGACCCTGGTCCCTGCCTCTCTCCACCCTTCTGGTGACAGGGGTGACTGGTGGCATTCCAGGGCTTGTGGATGCTTCGCTCTGACCTCGCCCCGTCTCCACATGGTCTTCTCCTTGTGTGTGAAGACACCAGCCAAATTAGGGCCGCCCGAAGGACCCCATCTTAACTTGACCACATCTGCAAAGGCCCTATCTTCAAACAAGGTCACTCACAAGTACTGGAGATTGGGACTTCAGTGTACCTTTGTGGGGACAGGATTCAGCCCACATCGGGGAGCTAGCGTGGTCCTCAGGGCACAGGGATGAGCGTGGAGCACCGACGGGTCCACCACATGCTGCTGCCACCCATGCTGGAACTTCCCTTCACAGCCACAGCCCATGATCCTAGAAACGTTACTCTGGTGTGGAATCTCTCAGGAAGAAGAATGAGGCAATGTCTTCACGGATGTGGGGTGTTGGGTGAGGTTGGGGGGCGAGTGTGTTGGCCATGCCATCCGGTGGTGGCTCCACGGCTCCATGGGTACCAAATCTGCAGAAGTCCATCCAGCTGTGCACTCACTGTTCGCCCTTTTATCCTCTGTCAATGACGTCCCAAAGCTGATGACAGTGATCCCGGGCCAAGTCTAGCCCACACTCTCTGTGGCACGTATACGACAGGAATTCTTAAGTACCCCGATCTGACATTGAGCCACGTCGCTCTGCGGCTTACGGGAGATCTTGTGCTAACATATAGTAATTATTTCTTTGAGTTAATTACGTACATACACTTGAGTTAGTGCTTTATCAGTAATGTTCTTTCCCCCATCTATTATTTATATACTAATTTTATTAACTTCATTTATTCGTTATTTTATTCATTACATGGGAGTCCACGATGCCCCAGTTATTGCAGTAGCTGCTACAGATGCAGGACTGGCTCAGACCGGGGCCCCGCCTCGGAAACGCATTCCATATTCGTGGAGTCAGACAGACGGATAGACAGGGGCACCCACTGCTGTGAGCGCTGTGTCTGCGGAAGCCGCAGGTGAGGGAGGGCGTCGGTGCCGGGAGGACGCTGCCCCACGGCGGCAGACGGAGTGATATTTGAGTGAGGGACGGAGGCACAGGATTCTGATGACAAGAATAGAGTCAAGAGAGTAGGAGAAAACTACAAAGATAATGGGACAGGGGGACCTGCGTGTGCACATATGTGCCTGCTCATGTGAGCGTGTGCACATACAGGTGCGTGGGTGAGTACACACGTGCACATGCATGCATATGTAGATATAGTGTGTGCATGGGCACACATACAGTGCACACGTGTGCAGGTGCACACATACACATGCAGGCATTGCCAAGGAGCCCTCCTCTTCCAGTGCTCAGGGACCTGAGGACATGAGGTCAGAACCTTGCTGTGCAGACAGGGGAGGGATGGAGAGAATGACGGAGGGGGCCCCCGCCCTGCTTTGCAAGGACGGACACAGGAGGGACGTGGGATGAGGACAGGGAGCATTTTATGAGCGGCGGGAGCAGCTGCTGTGAGGACAGCAGGGGTGAAGGGGCAGGGATGCCACCCCAAGCCCCGTGGGCTGACCCGCCCCACGCCACCGGTCCCTCCGAGAGCAGGTGGTCTCAGACTCGCTCAGGTGCCTCCGCTCCTGACAAGTCCCAAGGCTGGAACAGAGACTCCGGTTTATTCAGGTTACAATAATAATAGGTAATTTTTTTTTCTTAGTGATTCCAGGAGCCAGGCCCCATGCAGACATCATCTCTAATGCACAAAACAGGCCAGTGAGGTCAATATTTAAAATTCAATCTTGTGGAGGCAGGAACCGAGGCGCAGAGACATTTACAGGCCCAAGGTGCTGCAGGTTCGTCTGATGCAAAAGCCCCTCCGTGGGCCTTTATTTCTTGCTACCTGCCTGCCCTGTGGGATTCCTACAGACAGAACTGCCTCCGGAAGTCCGCGTCATTTGGTTTATACTCCAAGGAAGCGCCACCACCGCAAGAAGCCCGTGCCGCGTCCCCCCGGAGCCGGGAGCCTCGAGTCGGCAGGCCCACGCTGGTCCTGGGCCCATCACGTCCCTGCCGTTCAGCCCGAGCCGGGCTCACGAGCACACAGGGGCCTTGGGCCCTTGGACGTTGGAGCGGAGTCCGACGAGTCGTGCACCGGGGCAGCCAGTCCTCCCCCCACCACGCCAGCAAAGAACGGAGCTGATGCGAGGCCCACACCCCCGACCCGAGGGCTGCTCCCCCGCGGCACCCCCCCCCCCCCGCCCTACACACACACCTCCTGCCTCCTGAGAACAGCCCAGAGCTTTCCCCGGGGATCTTTGCACCCACATCCGTTCCCAGGGCTGGAAGACGAGGCGCAGCGCCCGCACACCGTAACCCTGCAGCGGCCCCAGAAACCAGCCCGCGCTGACTATTAGGATCTCTCAAAGCAAGCCGTGAGCGGGGCGGGTGCCTCCCATTTTCAGGTGAGGGAACAGGTTCAGTACACGCGCCCACCGGTCACCACTCGGCAGGATGCAGCGACGCTGGGATTCCGCAGGTGCACGGGGTTCGCGATAGGCGGTCCCGCTCTCCCAGCGGGCTCTGCTCAGGCTGGGGCGTGAGTGCGAATCTGCGCTCTACTCACTCTCACGGAGGACTCCACGGCGAGATACCGTCGGGCGTCTCCCAAGGCCAGTGCTCCAGTCAGAGAGCGTGGGTCCAGAGTCAGGGGCGGGCCAACAGTCACAGCGAGGAGTCGACGACCCCGTGGAGCCGGGTGCCCCTGCCGTTGGTGATTCCACCCGAGATGCTTGTTCAAGGTGGTGGGCTTGGTCCTGGGGTGACAGGCTCTTGCAGACCTTTTAAGTACTCGGGTTTTAGCAGAAAGGCCAGAGGTCTCGGAAGGACATAGGTGCTGGGGCCCATGGGGCAGGGGTGGAGCAAGGGGAGCAGGCTCATGAGTGTGCCCGTCTGCACCACCCTGGGGGCCATGTGTCAGCGCCGCCTGGACCCCAGTCCCCCGTCCGTGTGGGTCCTGGAAGGTCAGCAGCGAGAAGATGGGACTAGACCCCAAGGAAGTTGGGGACTATCCCGAGGGGCCGTGGGGATCCCATGTGAGAGACTATTGACAAGGAGACGGCGGGCTCTTGGGGGCTCCTGGGTCCGACCCAGCGGGGCGTTGGGCAGGCCCTGGCTGCCCTCGTCCCTCCTGCCAGCTGGGCCCCGTGGACGGAGTGTGAGCTCCACAACTGACCTGGGAATGAACTTGAAAAGTCTGGCTCGAGAGAGATGCAGGCACCGCCTCCGTGGCCAGTGGGCTGAGCCGCACGCCCACCCGCCTGCACGCCCTCACGCCGCGCCCCCACCCATCCACACGCCCTCAGCGGGGCGCAGAGCCACGGGGTCTGCGGACAGAGGCGCAGCCTCCCCGCGTGCATCCAGGCCCAGCCGGCAGAGCCGTGGTGGCCGTGCCCCCGCGCCCGGGTCAGAGCCACCTTCCTCCCGCTGTCCGTGCCCCCGACTCCACAAGCCACAGATTCCATGACGTCAATACGAAGTGGCCTCGAAATGCCAGCAGTGGTGTTTGGAACATGGATGGGAACCCATCGGCGGGCAACCACGGCTGCAGAAGGAACCCGTCTGGGCCCAGCGTCCTGTGGCCCGCCCGGTGGTCGGCCTCCCGCTGGCTCTGGCTGCAGCCGCCTGGGCCGGGGCCTCGCTGCTTCTCGGGGGTCACAGCACTGGCTCCTGCGGCGGGGCGGTCGGCTGTCCTGAGGTCAGCGTTTCCAGGGGGGCGCGCAGGACGGGCCAGGGGAGGGGGAGCCACGCTGCCTGAGCACAGGGGCAGGGCGCCCGGGGGAAGGGTGGGGGCCTCCCCCCGAGGGGGTGAATCAAGGCGAGAAGGGGTGCCGGGCCCTGGAGCAGCTCTAGACCCTGGGCTGCAACGCCGAGAGCCCCTCCCGCCAGCGGGAGCCCCGCGGGCTTGAACCTGGGCCGCGCCGGTGGTCTGGCTGCCTGTGCCCCGCCGCCCGATCCCGCGCTCCGCTTCTCCTGCTCCCCTTCCAACCCGGCTTCTTTATTTTTATTGCTGTTCTGCATCGCTGAGAAATTCCCTCAGCACCCCCCTTCCCTCCCACCCGCTCGTTCTGGAAAAGAGGCTCTGTAAATCATCTCGGGGGACATTCGCCACAGAAGCTGCATGATGGGGCTCCTGCGGGCAACCCCCGTGCAGGCGGCGTGGCCTCAGTGCCCAGGTGGGGCAGGCGTGGGTCACAGGAGACAGAGGGGGAGCACGGTAGGGCCGGAGCCCCGGTCGGCCTCAGGCAGACGCTGCTGGGGCTGCAGGGGAGCAGCAGGCGTGGCTCAGGAAACGGGCCACGGGGTGCCCACCTCTCAGGGCAGCCTCTGCGGGGGCCCTCCCACCCTGGAGCTCAGGACCCCCATTGCGCCCACGCCCAGGTGGAGGACAGGAGGCTTTGGGACCTCGTGCCAGACGAAGAGGACCCCCCCTCCCAGGGCTGGCTCCCCCTCGGGAGGATCCCAATCACTCCTATTCTTTCCCATCCTATTGTGTCCCTTGCTGGGTGCAGAGATGCACACGGGGCTGGGGAGAGGGGGTCTCCCCGACCCTCGGGTGTCTGGGCAGGCGTTTGCTGCCCAAGGTGATGGACAACGGGGGACACGGAGCGGGGAGCCCGGCTGCAGCTGCAACCCGGATCCGGGCCCCGAGGAAAACCAAACCCCACAGCCCGCGCCCCAGCCACCTGCCTTAACGGCTCCCCATGTTCATCTTTTTTTCCACGGAGTGGAGGTTACAGAGAACGGGAGACGGTGAGATCCCAGGCCACGTGGGGCTCCCTGGGACCCCCCCCACCGGGAACAGAAGAGCCCCAAGGGCCAGCCCCGGGGGTGCATGTCCAGGTGCCCAGATGCCTGCCTGGAGCCTCCATAGCAGAGGCTGCCCACGCTGCCCTCCCCCAGGGACACCACTTGGGGTAGGGTCTGGGCCCTGCCCCCCCGCCCCCACCCCCCCCCCGCATCCCCCGCCGGACCCTGCTTCCCTGACTGGGACGCTTGTTAGAGACGCAGACCCACAGGGTCAGAAAGTCCGGGGGTGGTGCTCGGCCCTGTGGGGTTCACGCCCCTGGGGTTATGATGGGTGCTCCAGGTGAGAAGCACCCACCACCCTCCCAGAGGAGGAGGAGGACGAGGGAGTCCTGCCAGGAGCCAGGCCGGGCTTCAAGGGCAAGCAGGGGCCCGGGGAGCGCAGACAAGACACTTGTGCCAGTCACCACGACCCCCTTCCTGCCAGAAAATCCTTCCCGCAGACTCCTATGGCTAGAACAGGCATGGATTTTTGGTTTTTTTAAAACTCCAATGGCTTTTTTCCATGTTTTTAGCCATAGAATTTTTTTTTTTTTTTTTTTTTTTACCTGGAATGTTACATGTGACCCCAGAGGGTCGCTGCAGGTGATCCAGTTGCACCAGGTGAGGCGGGCAGCGGCCGGGGAGCAAGCCCGGAGCTGAGCGCGTGGCCTGGGGAGTCGTCGCGGGTGCCTGGCGGGACAGCAGCCAGGTTACTGCAATCCCGCGCTACCACTTGGATTATTCTTTCCTGAACCGCAACGAGTGGCCAGTTTCAGTATCTGGAGGGTAGAATGACCACCCTCCCCTTTCACCTCCTGCTTCTAGAAGAACCCGCCTCTATGCATCGGCGCAGCCATCTGACCTTGTAGGCACGAACAGCACCAGGGACGGGAGCTCAGCACCCGTCCACCGTTCCTTGCTGTCGTCTGATCAGGTGAGCGAGAGGAAGTCACATTTCTGAATCTTAATTGGTTTCATCTGCAAAATAATAATAATAATAATAATAATAACCATGCCGAGTGCGTGGGGTTACTGAGAGAGGAGCGTGCCGGCGTCCCGTCCCAGGTCTCGGTCTCCTGTCCGTCCGTGATGGGCGCCCAGTAGAAGTTCGGCAGCATCGCCACCATGAGCTGCCTGCTGCCCACGCTCGGCCGTGTCGCCGGGAGCCGCCCACAGGGAAACCCCGGAGCTTCCGCTCGCACGGCCCTCCGTCTCCGAGCACCCAGCTGACGGGCCGCCCTGGGTCCTCGCCCTTCCTTCCATCCGTCTGGTTCCCCACCAGGGCCAGCGCTGGGGTCTCTGCCTCTCCAGGAAGCTCCTGGTCTCCCTCCATCTCCATCCCTCTGCCGGCACCGTCTGTGCACCTGCTGTCCTGACCCCACGGCACTACCAGGTCCGTCCCACTGCCGCCCTGTCCTGCCGCCCCTCCTCACCACGACTCCCTGAGAGCGGGGACCTGCCGGGGCGTCTGCTCCTCCCGAGAGCACTGGCCTCCCCGTTGTTACACCAAAGGGAAGATTTTTACTTCTTATTTCACGGAATCTTTCAGCAATCTGAAAATATGGATTACTCTCCTATTTACTGAGAAAGCTCCTCTCCAGGATTCCTTGACCCCATGTGCCCAGGTTTTCACCCTGGCGCAGAGGCAGGGGACTGAGGTCAAGGTGACGGGCCAGGTGGCTGCCCCCCGGGTCCCCTCTCCTGGGCTTGTGGAAACCCGTCCCCTTCTTGGGTCCCTGCAAGGCCATTTCTCCATGAGCGCTTCTCTGGCATCTCCCAGTGATTCCAAAGTTTCTCTTCTAATAGGACACGCGTCCATCTGGATTAGGGCCCACCTGGCAGGCCTCCTTTAACTGACTCGCTGCATTATAGGACGACCTCTGACCATGGTCACATTCTGAAATACTGGGGCTTAGGGCTTTGCCATGTGAACTTTGGGGGACATTCAGCATTTTTACAAGCCGCTGCCCCCTGCCTGCTGGCTCCCGGGACCCCATACAGGACTCCCTCCCGGGATGGCTCCGTCCCTGTCCATGACCTCCATCACCATGTGCTGGACACACGCTGGACCTAGCTCATGGACGTCGCACCTGTGTCAGCACGAACGTGGACATTTCCAAGGTTTGTGTCGGCTCCGTGTGGTGTATTCAATGTCGCTGTGAATCCCTTTATGGGTCAACCTTCTGCCCATCTATCCACTCAAAAAATATTCATTAAGCACTGCGTCTGAACTGTCTTTGCATTCACAGAGCTTACAGTAGAATGGGAACATCAGGTTTTAATTAGAAAATCTCATGAGAATAAAAAAAAAAGAAAATCTCATGAGCCACAAATAAATAAAAAAGAATAAAATAAATAAAATAAAATAAAATAAAATAAAATAAAATAAAATAAAATAAAATAAAATAAAATAAATAAAAGGGGTGCCTGGGTGACTCAGCAGTTGAGCATCTGCCTTTGGTTCAGGGCATGACCCCGAGGCCCCAGGATCAAGTGCCGCATCAGGCTCCCTGCATGGAGCCTGCTTCTCCCTCTGCCTGTGTCTCTGCCTCTCTCTCTCTCTGTGCGTCTCTCATGAATAAATAAATAAAATCTTAAAAAAAAAAAAAGGAAATCTCATGAACCAACAGAAAATTTCATCTGCTGAGAGCGTCAGGACGAACAGACGCATAGAATAAGGGTACACACGCCAGCGAGGTGTGGCCAGTTTGCCACGGATACAGAAGGTTCTAGTATTAGTTTTAGTGCATGTGCTAGTATGGGTCTCATGACCCAGCATTGGCTCAGGGGAGACGGGGACTTGCACGGGCACAGAGGGGAGAGAACAGTGTCCCACCGAGAGGGCTCAGGTCTGGGCACCTGAGGACAACTCCGCCACAGAGGCAGGTAGAGGTCAGTCCGCGCAGGGCGTTGACGGGCACGGTGAGGGCATCTGTGCATGCGCAGGATGGAAGAGGAGCCCACTGAAGGGCTTCACGTAGTGGGCCGACGTCACAGGATCCGCAGGCCGGGCAGTTCATCGCTCGGACTCCACGGGTGGAGGCGAGGTGGAGTGGAGGAGGCGCGGGTGAACTGTCCTGTCACCACGCGGTCCTGGCAAGGGGTGAGGCGGCCTCCGCAGGAGCAGGGCGGGAACCTGCAGGGTCGGGCCTGGGCCACACGGCTTGGTGGCACACGGAATCCGAGTCGGCTCTCTGGCTTGTGCACAGCCTCTGCAGTGAGCAGACGACCCCGGAAGAGGGGTGTGCAGGGCAGCTGGCTGCGTGCTCGAGACACTGTGGGTGGCGGGCAGAGGCCAGGGTTGGAGAAGCAAGGCAGTGAGGAAACATACCGTGTTCAGGAGAGAGCAGGAGCCGGGCCGCGTGGGGACGCAGGTCTGAGCCCCGACCAGCTTCTCCACTCAAGGGCTGCACAGGGGAGGCTGGGCAAGGCATCCGGGAGGCCTGGGAAGGCACTGTCGTGTTACGGGGCGAGGCAGGAGTCCCGGAAGATGGGGCGGTGGGGTCCACTTTGTCTGCCGGGGGCTGAGGGCTTTCCACTGCGTTTGGGGAGCTGGAGGTGGTTGTTCACTGTGGTGGGTTCTGACAGGGGCAGAAGCCAGGCTGGAGCCCTGGGGATGGAGTGGAAACAGAAGGAGCAGGGAGCAAGCTGGAGCAGACCTGGGGCCACGGAGAACACCTGACAGTGAGAATGGTGACCTTGGGTGGAGCAGGTGTGGAACCCTCCCAGTTCCCCTCCATCCAGCTAAGAGCTGGAAGCCCATGAGCCCCTTGCTGGGAGTGCCGGTGGCTGTGGCTCTTACCGAGTCCCTCTCCAGGCACCGCCCGCCCCTGACTGGGGAGAGCTGCCTCCTCTGAACTCACCCCCTCTGTGGGGACATCCTCAACAGCATCACCAAGGGGCTCTGAAGGCCCATCTCCTTCCCCCCAAGACCAAGCTCTGAAGGGCCATGGAGGCACCAGGGGCTTGCCTGATGGGCTCTGTCGTGACAGCTCTCAGTTGACTCTCCCCACAGGCACTCATCCCAAAAGTCTTCCCTCTCCAATCCCGTCCCAGAAAGCCTGTGTGTCACGCTTGAGGAGGATGCCCCCTCCATCACCCACTCCGTCAGACACACTGTGGTCCACCATGTCCCGGTGCAGTGCTCACCACCTCCAGGAAGCTGACGTCAGGAGGGCTGGGTTTGGCGCCCTTCCAACGTGCCCCCTCGGCTCACTGGATACTTGGAGCGTTGTGTACGGCCACTACACAGCCGTAAAATGCAAATTGTTGCTAAAATATGTGCCATTCCAGCCCATACACACATTTTCTCCACACTCCAATGATGTCACAAGTCGAGTGCATCTCGCAATCCCACTGTTCTCCATTCCCACCATTTATCTTGTGTTAGGATGAACACTTTTGAGCCATGATCGAAAAAGAAAAAAAGTTAGTTGTGCCAATAATTTTTTGAATGTGCCAACATGAAGTGAAGAAAGATTATTAACCTGCATGATAAAATCCAAGCTTTATAACTCGAGATGTCTCCAAGTAAATGATCTAAGAGTGAAAGATAGAGCAATCAGTAAGCAATTAGGAATTTGTAAAATTGCTTTAATAGTATGAAAAGCATCATAAACATCTCTCAGCCTGGGAGTATTGACCAACAATTACACAAATTAATGGTAGCTAGACAAAACTATGAACGCAGAAATTTTTATATTATTAAAACTATGAAGAAAAGAAGAAGTTATTGCCAATGTTAGAGTAGATTATTACAACTACTATTTCCAGAAAAGTTACTTCCTTGCTAAACAGAATCTGTGTGTAGAGTTATTGCCTTTTGACATCATCTGTCCACTTAATTGCAAAGTGAATTTTGGAAGGCCAGAATCATCCTTGCTTTTTCATGCTGTGTCCTCTTATACCTACCGTGTAACTTGGCATATGTAGGCTTGCAATGAACATTGAGTGGGGAGATGGATTATGAATGGATGGGTGGATGGATGATGGATGAAGAGAGAAGTGGATGGAAAAAAGGAAGGAAGGAAGGAAGAAGGAAGGAAGGAAGGAAGGAAGGGAGGAAAGAAGGGTGTATGTATGGATGAGTGGATGGATGGATGGGTGGATGGATGATGGATGAAGAGAGAAGTGGATGGAAAAAGGGAAGGAAGGAAGGAAGGAAGGAAGGAAGGAAGGAAGGAAGGGTGTGTGGATGGATGAGTGGATGGATGATGGAAAAACAGAGAAGTGGATGGAAAGAAGGAAAGGGGGAAGAGGGAGGGAGGGAGGAAGGAAGGAAGGACAGAAGGAGGGAGGGAGGGAGGAAGGAAGGAGGGAGGGAGGAAGGGAGGGAGGGAGGAAGGAAAGAAGGGAGGAAAGTAGGATGTATGGATGGATGAGTGGATGGATGGATGGGTGGATGGATGATGGACGAAGAGAGAAGTGGATGGATAAAGGGAAGGAAGGGAGGAGGGAGGTAAGGGAGGAAGGAAGGGAGGGAGGGAGGTTGTGTGGATGGATGGATGGACGGACAGATGGATGGATGGGTGGGTGGGTAGATAGAAGAACATGGATATGCATATGTACTCTGTAGATTCTGAGGAATGATTAGCAAGATGGATTGTCACTATCAGGCACACACATTCGGATTAATCATGCAATCATGCATATTCTGGTGATCTTTTGGCAACAGGCACCTGTGAACAGAGGCAGTATATGCCCACCGCTGTGTGCTAATGCCTTAGCGAGCGGGACACCCTCACCTTGCATGGTCTCCCATCCAAAATCCACCCAGTTGCCAGAATTTTTTATTTATTTCTCCACTCAACTCCACACTTACAGGGAGTTTGACATCGGAATAAATAAGACTCGTCTCCACGTGCAGGAAGCTTTGACTCCTGCTGGAAGACGAACTCACAGCATGACCTCTATAACCTCTATGATGCGATCGCCCCTTTTGTCAGATCTTTGATTCCCTTTTACTTTTATCTTAAGAGCATAATTGCGCTCCTTAAATCAGGGCCTGTTGGCATTATCCGCCCCCCATGTCTATTACTGTAAAGCTTATTATTATTGTTATTGTTGACCTACCCTTTACACAGAACTTACTTTGTACTAAACACTCTTCTGGGTGTATTACATTCGTGAGCACATCCTCATGACAGAGAGGACGTGGCCCCCATAGCTTAGTAGTAAATAGACCGGGTCTCGAATAGATTAAAGGCTTACAGAAAGATGTGGACAGACAGACGGAGAGCTTGACTTGATGCCAGGCCTGAGGTTCTAGAGGCTTCATTCTGTTCATCACCAACGGGGTGGAACAGACGTTAAGTCCCTGGGAGGCTGGTGAGGAATTACGGGTCTTTAGTGCAAAGGTAGGAAACGTATGGGAGACACACAGGCCCGACCCCTGACCCCAAGGAGCTCACAGGGTGTGGGAGGAGGAGACCAGGTCTCGCCAAGAGAAAATGTAGTCAATACAGAAACGTTTCTGTCCATTTCTGACCATTTTCTTGAAAGTCTTTCTTTTCAAGACTTGCTCTGTTGAATGTACCCTCTGGGTCCTGGTGCGGGGCCACAGAGGAGCCGGGCACGGCATTCACAGCAATGCTGCTCAGAGAACCTGCCATTTAAGAGCAAAAAACCTACTTCTAATATATTCCAGACAAGAATCCAGGGAAGAGAGAAGGCACCCAGAGTGGCCCAGGAGGGGTTGATCACGGGCAGGGGTGCAGCCCAGGCTGGTCCATGGCGGGCAGCCCCCGCCGTCTGTGGAAGGAAGACAGTGATGTCCTCACAGAGAGAGGTGGCTGTGATCATGCCATGGAACACGGTACGATCGAAATCGCTCTGCAGATTTTAGAAACCCCAAAGAAGACCTGTGATCCTCGCTTCCCAGCACGGTCTGCGTCGTCTGCTCTCCCATCGGCCGTTGGGAGCACAGAACACACTTCCTGCAGGTGGGGAACGGGGACGTGAGTGAAGCACGGGCCTGCGGAGCCGGTCCCACAGTCCCCTGCCTGACAAAGCCGATGTCGGCTTCCCATGTATGAGCCCAGGTTTTCTTGGCACCCGCCTCCAGAGCCGCCTTCTGCTCTGCTCTGCTGCACCGTGCCGGAGGCTCCGACTGGGTGTGCGGCCCAGACCCTTCCATCAACCTCTTCCCCAGGTCTCCTCCATCCAGGGCCTCCCCAGGTTAGGCCAGGCCCACCACCAGCCTCTCGCCTCAGCCTCTAACCAGGAGCTCCTGGTTTCCTCCCCTCCACGCGCCCTCCCCGCTTCCCCTCCCTGGAGCAGCGTCTTCCGTCTTCCTCCACCGGGACCAAAGTGGGTCGTGTCCTGACTCGGTCTGTAGGCCTTTCCTGGAGCACCGCCTCTCTCGCCTCCAGGTGCCGTCTTCATTATCCTTCTGCCCGCCCCAGCCCCGGGTCTGTGGGCTCCGCCTTCCCGAGACACAGGAACCAGTCACAATCAAGGTAACTTTCATCTGAGCCAAATGGGGACACAAATGGAACATCCACATCATTGGAGGCAATTATTCACCGGGGGCCCTTCCACCCAAGGGTGAGGAGGCTGTGGTTTTTGTGGCACGGAAAGATAAAACGTTGGTTCTGCCGCTGACCGCGCACGCTGCCATCTCACATCTATTTTAGGGCCGCTCACCTCCCCATGAGCCACCCCTTCTGGGCCACAGGCACTTTGTCTTCCCCGGGTTTCGCCCTGAATCCAGTGCCTACAGCCATTTGTTTGTTTAAAAATAGTTACTGCTATTACTGACAGGATCTCCTTCTCTACAAAGACACCCGCCCGGGAGGGCGCCGGGAGGGCAGCGGGCACCGGCGGGGGCTCCGCGTCGGGCGGACGCGCTGTCGCCTGCCCAGCTCGGGCTCTCGAGGGAGGCAGAGGGTGGCAGACCCCAGGCGGAACCGAACTGCCACCCGGGGGCCGCGTGGACTCGTTCCCAGTGACCCTTCAGCCTGGCGCGTGTGACTGCGTCAGAGCCCTAGCGCACCCCTGCCCCCCCCCAGCTCCCGGGGCCTCCGGGCGCGGCTCTCACTCTGCGACTCGCCTGAGGGAGCGCCTTGACCCGATCAAGATCACCCAGAACTTTCCACTGACCGCGTCTTCCTATTCGGTCCTAACAGTCACATGAGGTAGTGCACAGCCGTGTCCTGCCTCCAGGAAACGGGGACACGGAGCAATGGGGGGCTTGCCCAGGGCCTTGGCGAGGAGCCAGACTGAAATCCAGGCCCGCGGGCCGTAAGGCAGCCTCATGCGCTCGCATGGCCGTCGGGGAGGACGGGGTCTGGGCCGAGAGCGCTGAGAACAGCCCGACCCCGGAGGGTGCAGGCGGGGGGCGGCCCTGGAGGCCCGTGGGTCCTGCCCGTCTCTCCCGGCTCCCCTGGCACCTGCAGCGTCCCGGGGGGAGAAGCACCTGGCGGCCTTTAACTGTCACTCCCTCGCTTCTCCTGGGTCACTGCTCGGGAGGCCTCCAAAGCCGCGGCCCCTCGGCCCAGCCCGGAGAGCACCGGCGTACCCCTTGGTGGCGCTCGGAGGGCAGGGAAAGGCTCGTGTTGCCGCCAAGGGCCAGCGTCCTGTGGCCTGCACCCCGGGACCACAACCGGGGCACCCACCCCCATGGGGCACTGTGTCTGCTTTTCACAACCCTTCAGGGACAGGAGTGCGGCTCGCCCCGGCGACCACTGTCCCGAGGCTGCTTCTGAGCAGCACGGGGAGGGGGGAGCAGACCTGTGGGAGCAGCTGCAGCCGCCGCAGCCCCGTGGCCACAGAGGCTGAAACGTGTGCGTATCTGTTTGCTCGTCCGTGTGTCCTGCTGGCCTGGAGCTCCCGCTCCAGGGCAGTGGCCCGAGGTCCGCAGCCTCCCTCTGTAGTCAGAGCGGCCCTGGGTCTCGGCCACGGGGTCCGAGCTCCCATCACAGCAGGGACGGGCGGGGGCCGGCCCGGGACCAGGCCCGGGGCTCATCTGCGCCTCCCGCCGGCGTCCTTCCTGCCAGAGGCCGGGCCTCCCGTGCCGCCCACGCACCTGCGCGCCCCTCGGACAACCTGGGGTCTGTTATCAGGGAGCTGAGCCGGGTGCCGGCCGCAGACCCAGGAGAGGGGGCAGAGGTGCTCCCGGTCGCTCCATCAGTGCTTAAGTGTCAATCACTAACCGACTGTGAACCTTAATTTTTTTCTATATAGAGAAAGACAACACAACACTCCCTTTTCCTGTAGAGAGGCCGTGAAATCCTGCAAAGCGCTGGGACTCTCAGGCCCCCCGGGACACTGCGGAGGGGCCGGCCCGTGCTCAGCCTCGCCCGGGGGTGAGGCTCATCGCTCTGGGCCCCTGAGCAGACCCTCCACGGACAAGGATCCCCCGCCAGCCGCCCGACGCCGAAGCCTCACCGGTGGACACACGCCCCACACGCCCTGCTGGCAGGGGCTCCCCCGAGGGCGTCATGCCTGCGCGGGACGACATGCATGGGAGCGTCCTGGGAGTCCCCAGACGGGAGGGATCATCCCGCCCCAGAGAGGGTACGGGGATGGGGGGGGGAAGGCACCGCAGGGCAGCCCTTTTGAAGCTCAGCTCGGCCTCCGCGCAGCACCGAGCTTTGGGACGTCCTGGGAGCCATCCGCCCCCCCACAGCTAGCGGGAGAAGAGCAACGACCGCCCTTCGCTGGGACAAGCGGCAGTGAGGGTCTAGGACAGGGACGCCGAGGACACGCTCCCCTGGGTGGAGCCGCCTTCATCCCCAGCCCAGACCTGGGGGCTCTTGGCAGCGGGGAGGTTGGTGCTCAGGCCAGAAGCCAGCGCGACTTCCAATTTCCACGTTTGGGAAGACGAGGCACTTGGCTGGGAGCTGAGTTTCTCTCCATCTTCGCTTTCGGAGTCCCGGGGCAGAAATATTTCAGAGAGGAAATAAAATGCAGCCGAACGTTTCCTTTAGTGATGAAATCCGGTGCCCCGGGGATCTTCTGGGGCGAGCGCACAGTCGCTCCTGGTGGCAGCTGTTGTCAAGCCGACTTGGGATAGACTCTCCCTGAAAATTATCTGAGAAATAATTAGAAATCCTGCGTCGGGTTGGAAGGATGGGGCCCGGCGGCGGCCTCATGCCCCTGAGGTCACAGACCAGCTCTCCGAGGGCGTGGGGCCTCCCGCCTCCCGCGTCCCGCCTGGCGCCACCCGAGGGCCCTCACTAAGCTCTGCGGAGCTTTTTCAGATTCTTTTGCGTGAGACGGAACTGCTAATTCTGGGAGGTTTGCTTCGGAAGCAAGCTGAGTCCTGGGGCCTGGCTTCTGCAGGGGCGGCCCTCCCTCCGACGGGGCTCGAGCTGGACGGAGGCTCCCCCAACCCCGCCGCGGGCCAGCGCAGCTCAAGGGGCAGGCCCACTCGAGCCTCCTCTGCCTGGAGGCCCGGGGCCCCGTGCACTTCGGGGGCTGCCCGCAGGAGGGCCTCTTTCCAGGAGAACCACGCAAGCCCCGTCGGCCGGTGGCCGGTGCCCCATGGGCCTCTGAGCGTCAGGGACACACAGCTCCTGCCCTGGACCTCAGAGCACGGTTCTCACTGGCCCCACCAGGATGCTGTACGGGGAGGACCAAGTGCCCGGAGGGGAAACAACCTCCCCAGTCACTCGTCCCCGGGAGGCGTGTTAGAGATGCGGGGTCCAGGCCGCCCCCACCAAAATGACCCTGCGGTCCCCTCCCCACCGGGGAGCACTGGCCCGACGAGCCCCTGCCCTCTCCCTGCACGGCCCGGGTGGGTGGAGGACTCCGTCTGTCTCTTGGTGTCTCCAGTTCTCTGTCCAGCCTTTAAACAAGTATGTGCTATTTTCTATTTTAATCCAAAGTCACCTTGATGGAAGCTTCACCTGCACTGCCCCGGATCTGGAGGGTGCGTGGGAGGCGGGAGGGAGCGTCTATGTTTTCCTCCCCCTTGGGCCCCTCGGGGGTCTGAAGCAGCTCGGGCAGCCCGTGCAGGTTACAGGTACTGAGCCTGGCCCCCCGGGGTGGGCTGGCATTTCGCTCGGATGGGGGGTCAGGTGAGGCCGGGGCCTCCAAGGGTGGCAGCACTGCTCCTTGACCTCAAGGATCTCTGGGACCCAGGACGGTGCTCTAGGAGGGGCCGTTGGGGGCCGCCCCGGGCAGAGGGCGACCGCTTCTCTTCTCGGAGGCATGGGAGTGTCACCCAAGCTCCCCACGGGGACAGGCACCATCCCAGGCCTGCCACCCTGAAGCCACCCTCCCTCCCTCCCTGGAGACCCCTGCCCTCCCCCAGAAGGCAGCCCAGTCTTCCTCCCACAGCCTGGCCGCGGGGTCCCGCCTCCCTGGGGTCGTGCCCTTGACCAAGCCGGTCGTCTCCTTGGAGACCCTGCCCCGGGGGTGAGTCCCAGCTCGGAGACGAACCCGCTGTGTATGCTCCTAGGCCGTGTCCACCCGCTCGGAGCCAGGGTCTGGCCCTGGGGTCCTGAGCCGGCACCTGCCGGGTAGCGGTGTGGACTGCCCACAGCGGCCTCCCAGGCACGGTTCCAGAGGCCGGGAGGGCAACATCCAAGTGCCAGCCAGGCTGGCTCCTCCCGAGGCCTGGCTGCTGGGCTTGCGGACGCTGCCTTCGTGCAGGGTCCTCACGTGGGCCGTCCCTCCGTCTGTGTGTCCACCCTTTCCTTTCTGGAAGGACGCCAGCTACGTTGGGTTAGGCCCCATCCCAATGACCTCGTTTTCACTGTATCTTTAAATACAGTCCCATTCCGAGGTGCCAGAACCCCTCACCGCAGGAATAGGGGGCACAGTTCAGCCCCAAACATCCAATTCCCCAGGCTCCTCCTTGTCTTGGGCCCTCGTGACGTCCTGCTCTTCTGCAGATAACTCGTCAGCCCTCGGATCACCCGCCCCGGTGTGTGAAGAATCACCTATAAGTCTGATCTGGATTTCCTCCGTGGACGCCTTTCGCTGAACCGCAGCCCAGAATGACATCATCCATTACAGTTCATGATAATAAATGAAAGTAAAATCGTCCACCCGTCCATCATCCACCATCCACCCATCCAACCGTCCACCCATCACCATCCACCTGTCCTTTGTTCACCCATCTACCATCCACCCGTCCACACATCCATGTCCACTTATCATCCACTGTCCACCCATCCACCACCCACCCACCTGTCTACCTGTCCAGCGTCCACTCATCATCCACATGCATCTATCCTTCATCTACCCACCCACTTGTCCACCCATCCACCCATCCACCATCCACCTGCCCACCTACCCACCCATCCACCCACCCACCATCCACTCATCATCCACCGACCACCCATCCACCATCCACCTGTTCTTTGTCTACCTGTCCGGCCATCCACCCGTCCACTGTCCGTCCTCTGACAGTCCTAGCAAAGGACCACCCAGGAGCCGGCCCCATGCCAGCCATTAGGAAGAACACAAGATGAACAGGACACATCATGAACTTCTTTGACCCCTGCTTCTTCACACAAAGGGAAACACTCTGGTTGGTGAGCCTGGTCCCCTTTAGCTTGAGAGCTCTGGAGCACCCGTGACACCCTTGTGGGAAAGACCCTGATGCAGGGAGCGTGGAGCCAGAGCCTGATGGCCAGTCCCCACAGGGGCACAGTAATGGCAGGATTGCAGGGAACCACACTAGAAGCAGCCCCAAGACCCCCCAGCAGAGACCCGGGTGGCCCTACTCGACCCCGGGTCACCTGCCAGCCAGCCATCTCATGACCGTGTCTGGAAGTAGTTCACGGTCCACGATGTAAGGTGAGGAAATTTGCCTGTGTCCCACCCCCCCCCGGCCAGGCAGTGGCAGGCGGGACTCCACGGCCCCCCCAGCCTCCCTGCCACCCCCTCTCCCGTGCCCCCGTCCCTGAATACTGCCTGGGACACAGAGGTCCCATCCGCAGGGCGCGCAGGAGGCGAGCCATGGGCACATCTCCGGGGGAGCAGAGTGCTTTATTTTCCTGAATTAATTAGGATGAAGGTAAGGCTCTAACCCATGGCCCTTGAGAATTTGAAAAGTAAAATGCCTTGTTTTTATTAATTTACTTAACTGTCCAATGAATGAACGATTGAGTTTAATAAGCTTTCATCAGGAATGCCGGCCTGTGTGCTGCAAACCTGAGTCCCTGGGGAGGTGGGGTCTGGATACCGCCTGAGTCCACCCCCCCTCACCCCGACCTCCCCTGCCCCCACGGCCCCCCGACCCTACCCCTCCAACCCCGCCACAGTCTCCTTCTCCTGCACTTCCAATGGGCGCTTCCGGAACACTCACTCCACTCAGACCACCTTACACTCACTCGTGTATGCGCCCCATCCCAACCCGCCCCCCAGCTGCTCCTGCACCCGTCGGACCAGGCGCTTCCAGGGCACCAGGTTACAGACCCACATACTGCTCATCGAACACGCAGACGAACACCTAACAGGTGCCTAATGCCCCTGTGGACTGAGGGATACGTGTCGACCCCTGAGGAGTCAGGTTGGTACCTGAGAAATTATTTATAGCAGGAGTCAAAGAGGAGGGAGCCTCCTGGATCTGATCCATGAAGTAAGAGTGTGCAAGGGAGTAGGGATATGGAGAAGCAGAGGGAGAGACAGAGACAGAGAGAGAGAGATGGAGGGAGAGACAGAGACAGAGAGAGACATAGAAAGAGAGAGGGAGAGACAGAAGGAGAGACAGAGACAGAGATAAGGGAAGAGCGAGAGACAGAGGGTGGGTCGGAGAGTTGCTAGAGGTTGCAGACATGAAAGAAATCACAGCAAGTTGCGGACCCTTGATTTACAGTGAAATACAGTCATAAAAGATAAATGTGCCCGGAGAGTGGAGCTGCCTGGCTGTCAGGCTGCACAGAGCGAGCGGGCACTCCCCTCCCCCTTCACGGTGGTCGTGGCCCACCTGGCTTGCGTGTCAGGCCCTCCCGCCCTGCCTGCCTCTTTCATAGCTCCCAGGCACGCACAGCCATGCACACACGTGCACGCACATACACATCCGTGCACACACGTGTGCCCACAAACATGCATGCACACACCCGCACATGCACACAGACACGCACACATGCATGCACACGTGTCTCCACCTCGGTGCCTTCCCTCCCACGGGCTGCACCCCTCCGGGCCCCGGCTCTGCAGTGGATGCAGGAGGAAGATTTATCACGGCTCATGCTCCTCTCCTGCCTCCCAGACACAAGCTCATCCCACACGAAGCTTCTTTATATGTGGTTGTTAGCTCTGCTCTGCTGACTTGGGAGGCTACATATTTTTAATCTTTATTATTTTTAATGCCATACTTCATCTCTGGGCTTCTGGCTCCAACCACATTCTGACCTCAGAATACCAACAGCAGTAAAGCCACTGCCATTTGTCACCCCCACGCCGATCGCCTGGGGTTCTTAAATTAAAAAGCGTGGGTGGGGACAGAGCTCGGTGCTCTTCCGTCTCAGCCCGGTGAACAGTTTATAAATGCAGGAAACACAGGCGCACGCCGGCCTCTGACCGAGCGCTGTGCGGGTGGGCGGCCTGCCTCCGTGCGAACAAAAGGAGGGTCTCCGTCCCTGCCACGGCATCTGCGCGGATGGGCAAGATCAGGATGTGCTTCAAAGTGCTCCTCTTGTAGAGGAGGGCGGGTACGGGGCCAGGTGGGACCCGAAGCCCAGAGCCCGGCCACGCAGCATGTCCCACGCCGGAGAGGGCTCCGGATGGCCGATGCCCCGCTCTCCTGTCGGTGGTCCCGGCAGGGTCGCTGGTGAGCATGCCTCTGTTTCCCACTACGCCCCATTTACCCCCTCACCTCCAACTCCTCTGTGTCCAGAAGCGTGACGAGGCATAAAGACACAGGTCTTTACACAGTGCCGAGCCTGTGCAGGAGGGGCCTGTCCGCCGAGACCACCCCAGGTGTCCCCACCGCGTGCGCCTTGGTCCCTCTGTGACCCTGTGTGGTCCCTCACAGCCGCTCTGGGAGGCGGATGGCCGAGACAGGGTTTGCCCTATTCTGCAGATGAGGAGGGGGCCTGTCATCACACAGAACCAGGAGTCGCTGCTGATGCACCCCTACATCGCAGCTTGGCCCTCTCTGCTCCTCAGCATCCTGCCACAAGCCCCTGCATGATGGGCTCCCTGCACCCCAAACCCACACCTCATGCCCCAGCATTTACCCATGAGATCGAGCTTCCTCTTCAGGAGCTTAAACCACAGGAGCATTTATAGCCTCGCACTGTGAGGCAAACAACAACCTGAATTGTGTGCTCCCCGCCCCCAATTCTGCAGCCTTTGTGAGGAGAGATGCCCACTGCCGATCTGGGTATGTGGGGCAGGACAGCAGGAGCCTGCCCGTTTGGACTGATTTCACGAATCCAGGCAGGGATCCATTCCTGGGCCAAGACCTTCCCTCTCTGCTCCACTAATCAAAATAATTTTTCATTCATCACTTGGAATTAGGATTTTAAAGAGCAGAGACTCCTGGGAAAGTGACCTTCTCGGGAGCAGGTTTCCATGAGTCACAGAGAAGGGGTTTACAAAGACGTCTGGAGACCGGTGAAAGGTCCGGCCTCGCCCTTGCACCGAGGTGGGAGCAACGTCTGCATCACAACCAGGAATGACATTCGCTCCTAAATAGGATTCTGGACACTGTGCTTTGGCTTTCCAACCTAAAAATGGTTTTTCCATGTAATGACTTCCACGTAATGACGTGTCAGCCCTTTGTCCCCCAGACAGGAGCTATGAGATCTCTCTCCACATTAGGCATTTTCAGAAGGCAGCTGGATGCACCGGCTTCATCGCGGAGCCACATCCACAGAGACGCTGCAAATCCTGCCGGATAACCAAGCATTGCAGATGGCTCGCACATCCTCACCCCTAAAACACTGCAAAAGCCTGTTCAGACGGCTTCACTGCTGAATTCCACTCAACATCTAAAGAAGAGTTAACACCAATCCTTCTCGAACTCTTCCAAACAACAGAAGACTCGTTGTATGAGGCCAGCATCACCCCGACACCAAAACCAGACAAGGACATCTCAGGAGGAGAAAATCGCAGGCCGACAGCCCCGAGGAGCGTACACGCGAAAATCCCCAAATCCATTTGGTTTGGATCAGCAAACCAAATCCGACAGCACGTTGTTTAATCAGTCAACGTGATCACCACGGTCACAAAATGAAGGTTAAAACTCAGATGTGAGAAAATCTCCAGGCATCTGAAAAAAAACCTAAAGTCTATGGTTTCGGGCTTTAAATTTCCTTCTGAGCATTTGTTAGCATTCCTCCCACAGCACGTGTGCTGTGGGGAGCCCTGCGTGTCCCCGTGCTCTCTGCCAAGGTCGCCCTGTGGAAGGTCACCGACGGCTTCTCACGGCTGTGACCCACAAGGCCTTGCTCTGGGGCCTATTCCCGCGGCATCTCTTCTGCATCACAGCACACCCGGTCCCCTCCTGGAAAATCACGTGTTCTGGCTTCCTGGGACTTCTAGGGCCTCGCTTTCCTCCAGTGTTTCCAGCGGTGGATTGGTTGATGGTGGCTCGTCTCCGGGGGTCTCCTGTTGGCCGAGTGCAGGGGGCACACCCAGGCAGCCCAGGGCCCTGCTTCCAACATCACAAATGAGTTAAAGGAGAGAAAAGCGACTGCCTACCCTCGACATTTATAGAGTAATTTCTAAGCGTTTCCCAACATTTGTATCTCATACTGTCCCCCGTGCCCTGGGGTATTGATTGGATATTCGTTTATAGGAGGTAGAGGGTCGGGAAGTTTCTGAACTTGCTCAGGACCGGATGAGGAGCTCTTGTAAGTTAGCTGGGTGGTGGGTCTGCAGGGTGGGAAGTGGGAAGCCACGGAGGCTGACTTTGCCTACACTGAGCTACAAACAATGGATGGATGGATGGATGGATGGATGGATGGATGGATGGGAGGGAATGAATGAATGAATGCAGGCTCGGGAGGCCTCGGGACAGAAGGGCAGCCTTCCACACCCAGGGGCTCCACGCAGGACACCCAGGGAGGGCTTTCTCGTCTACCTCCCATGTCGGGGTGCATCTGTCCTGGCTTTGAGCCCCAGGAGGGCACCGCACCTAGGGGTCATCTGAGTCCAGAGGGCAGGCGAGCCCTGGGTCGGGGAAGGGGTGAGGCTGGGGCTTGATGCCGGGCCCCTGGTGTTTCTCATGCTGCGTCTGTCACAGTCCTGGGTGGGAGTCCATCGTACTCCATGTGGATGGCTCGTCTCTTCTACACTTGTTCTCTCTGAACAAGAATCTGAAGTCTCCCAAACGTATAAGAAGCTGATGGATTTGGAGAGCTGAACCCTGGATGTCAGGGGGCCACTTCGGGCAGGAGCGTGAGCATCTGGGGCCCCCATCCCGTGGGTGGAAACACCACTGGGCCAGTCCCACGGCCTGGGGGCTGAGCGCTCACACGCATCCCGCTATCCACGCTTGGGGTGAGGCCCACGTGCAGCGGATCCTATGGGAGCAGAAACAGGGGCCCCTGCCCCTGCCACACTGTGAATCCCCCCAAACCCACATCCTCAGTCAGGATAAGGCCTGGTCTATGGTATAATAAACACAACCCCTGTGGACGCCGTCACACGGAGTCCTGCCGGCCATCCGGCCTCCTGATGGCAGCTCGTTGTCCTCTCCCTCCTGCCAGCCAGCACAGGTGACGTTGGCTGAAGGGAGGAGAAGCACCGGCTCGGACCCTGCCGGGCCGTCTCGGGCGCAGGAGGAGCGTGGGCAGCGCAGCAGCGCATCCGTCGCACGGCGAGCACGACCCCCGGCTCAAGCGTCTCTGTGTCGCTACACCCAGGACCCCCCGCCATGAAATGACGATGAGGAGGAAGGGTGATGCTTTTAAGCAATTGGCCCCACGCCCGCCTTCCTCTACGGTGTGTGCGCAACGTTGTGTTGGTCTCTTTAATACTGAATTTAACCAGCCCCTGGCCTAGGACGCAGCTGAGGGTGCGAAGACGTCGCTGATTGGGCCACCGCGGGCAGGGGTGAGATCGAGGATCCCTCCCAAGCGGAGCATCTGGTGGCAGGGGTGCGGCAGTGGAGAGCGCCATGGAGACCACTGGGGACAGGAGGGAGCAGCCGCTGCCCCCTGTCCTACACGCCAGCTTCTCGCAGAGTGTCCTTCACTTCTTTTCCACTGAGCTTCTTGCCAGTGCGTGTCCCCCAACCTGCCGCCTCCAAAGATGGACCGTGGGAGAGGCAGTGTGACCAGAGCCAGCCTCTGCCCCAGGACGCTAATGATGCCAGCTGCGGACCGTCTTGAATCCTCTTCCAAAAGAAATGCTCCCCGTTGCCCGGCGGCTTGCAGGCAGCGTCACCCTGGCCCCGTCCCAGGCCGCCCAGGCCGTGGGGAGGGAGGGTCGGCCGGCGCAGGGGGAAGGCGCCCTGTTGCTCACCCAGCACGTCAGGGTGGAGGTGAGGCTCTGCGCCCGCTGTGGAGTAGTGAACGCTTCCTCCCACAGAATCCTCCTCCTGTTCTGGGGTGCGGGCGGCCATGCGGCTGGCACCCCTTCGAGCCCAGGATCAGGTGTGCATGCTTGTGTGTGTGTGTGTGTGTGTGCACACGTGTCACATGGAAGCCGGGTGTGGGAGGAGGCTCAGGTCCCTCCGCCAGGGTGTGTCCTTCGAGTCACATTTAGCATCCTGCAGCCTGGCACGGACACAGATAGCCACATTGCGGCCACAGCTGGGGGGAGCGGAGCTGCCGGCCTACTGGTGGGGCTGGCTGCCCACGCCTGTCTCAGGCATGCTTGGCTCTCTCCTCTGGCTGTCGATCCAGCCCGGGACAGACCTGAACATCTTAGGAGCTGACTAACCACCTAATTCATTTTGCATATGCTCTTTTTGGCTGGCACGGCCACCAACTGGTCCCAGGTTTGACCTGGTTGGAAGTGGAGGTTGGATGCTCCAAGGTCGCTCACACACGTACGCAGTTTTTGCTGCTCAGTCCAATCTGACTATCTATTCGGTCTCAAAAATGGTTACTGCGTACACATTGGCTCCCGGGAAGGAGAACCAGCTGGGGAGGTTTTCAGGCTGACTCTTTATCCTGACTTCCTCCTCTTTACACTGAGTCTGTCATCTATTCAGAGTAGACACTTGGTGGAAAGTTGAAATAACTGGCTCGGTGACACCCAGGAAGCCTGAACTGTTCTAGGGCTCAGGTAATTTTTTTTATATAGGAGATTGGAAGCAAAGGGCTAACTTCCTCCACGTTACTTTATCAACAAGAGAACAACAAGCAGCTTTCTAAAATTGATAAAAGGGCATATAACATCGGGAACTGGATGCAAATCCAAGTTCCACTGCTCAAGTAGGAAGAACTATGTCAGTTTACGTAACTGGAAAGGCAAGAGATCCTCCTTCAGGCACGGCTGGATTCAGGAGTCCCTACGACAGTCACAGCTTGGCCTGCGTTCTGAGCACCACTGGACTCTGACGGTGCTTGTGGCTTGGACTTAATTCTCCTGTGTCACAACCACAGTCAATCCACATGGCTGAAAAGGTAAAGGCCAACGTGCCTACAACTTATGATCACTAAGTAAGAGAAAGCCGTCCCTGGCCCTGCGGGTTGGAAAGTTGCAGGGAGAGGCCGGGCCCACTGGGGTCACGAGAACACTCGGAGTCAGGGGTCTGCTGCCCCGTCGCGATGGCGTGGGCTGGCCGGTGGGCGTGCTCTCTCCTTGCACCCCTCCAGCCACACCCCAGGCATACAAAACAGCGTGCAGGCACTGCGGGCATAAACAGGCGGTTTGCAGGTCAAGAAATTTCACCAAACTGAAACATAGAAATCATTAAGTATGTCTTCAGCTGCGGAGCGCGGAGGTTAGCACGATGATAATACCCGCTGTTGAGCAGAAGGTGTAGGGACGTCGGTGGCGTAAACACACCCAGGGGCACCGTTTCTGGAGACCAAACACCTATTGGTTCTTTAAATGAATATACACTTCAACTCAGAAGTTCCGCCTCCCAGAATTTCTTATTCTACAGATGGACACACTCACCAGTGTGGAAAGACGTGCGCACGGTGTTATCGGAAAGTCTTAAAACAAAGGGAAAGGCCTAAACCTCCATTAGCCAAGGTCATATGAAGTGACCTGGAATCCCACATACGACGAAGTCATGGAAAGGACAAGCTGATTCTCCTGTTGCTGGTACGGAGGTGTTCATAAGACGCGAAATAGATGATCCCGTCGCTCAACGATACGCAAGTAGACCCCCGGGCGTGCTGCTTTTACTTTCAGAAATGGTCATGTGCGTCTGGCCGAGAGACGGAGCGCAGCGAGCACCCTGAGGAGGCCTGGGAGACAGCGGCGCACGGCAGCCCTTTCCGTAACCAAACGCCCCGAGCAGAGCGCCGCGGCTTGCTTCCGCACTTCACTCTTCCGCAAAGTCTACTGGAGGGTCGCGAAAAGCCGTGCAAGTGCACACCTCGGTTGTCTCGGGAGGGTGGAATGCTGGCAGGCGTCCAGCCGGGCTAAATCGTGAACACCTGCGAGGGTTGGGATGCGCTTTGCCAAGCCGCTTCCCGCCAAGGACGGAGGGACCCTTTAGCACCCGTGCTCCAGGGACGTGGGAACGCTGGGTCCCGCCTGTCCTCCACACTCCGACTATTATAACCGAAAGCAAAAGCCCTTTAGTGACATGGGTCTCGTCCTGCTACTGCGCTTGAGCCGCACGTTAGCGCTACTTGTCCGTGACGTGCCCCTTTTGGGCAAAACTAAACTGCTGCATCAAGGACTGGTTGACCCAGAATGAGCCACACACACTCCCAATGTACAAATTGGTCGATTGTCACGTGTGCATACACTTGCGAAGCTGTTACCACAATCAGGAGAGTGAACCTGTTCGTAACCCTCCTCGGCCCTAACCCTAACCCTAACCCTAACCCTAACCCTAACCAGCATTTCCTGATACCCCGTGATTTCCAGGATTTCACAGAAGCATGCTCTCAAGGGAAAGATGCATCGACCACTCAGGTGCCGTCTGCTGGCTCAGGGGACTTTGCATCTTCTATGTTTTCTGTAAATGGAATCTTTCCGTCTGGCTTCTTTCACTTGGCGTGGTTATTTACGTTGTGTGCATCCCCAGCTCAGGCATCTCCCTCGCCGGGCAGGCAGCCCTCTGCTGCGTGGGCACGCACGCCTCAGTGCCCGAGGATTGAGTGATGGTCGGACGGTTCCAGGTCATGCCTCTGTGCAAGTTTGGGCAAGGCCTCCATTGGGAGAATACTAGGCATGGAAGGATGGCCGTGCACGTGCTAGGGGCGTGCTTGGCTTTTTAGGAAACCGACAGACCTTCTCCTAACGGGGCAGCCCCTCCACATGCCCCCAGCGGCACCCAAGGGTTCCCTGCACCCTCACCGCCACTCGACGCCATCAGATTACTTCTGCACCTTCTAATAGGGCTGCGGCCATACCTCCCCACGCTTTGTGTGGTTTCTAAGAGGCATTCACAGCCACGAGTGCCGATTATTTGTGAAAGCGCGGCGACTCAAACGCTTTCCTGAAGTCATCCAAATATCTGCTGTGTCCTCCTCTATCGCAGAGTCCGGTGATCCTGTGGGAACGAGCCGTGAAGTTCACAGGACATGTGTTTCCCGCGGTTTTCTACATCCGTTTTATTTTCGATAATGCTTTAGATGTCGTGTTATAGCTCCCATTGTTCCATGAGTAGCATTTGGTTTCAAAAAAACTGATAAGAAACTAAATGTTGCAATATTTGCGTTTAAACTTCATTGCAGCGTACAAAATTTATTTATAAACGATCACCACAATAGATGCGATCAGGTTTTGCAAAGACGATACTGAATTTCTTATTCCAGGGGACCTGGGAGGGATCGAATGCATGTTTGGGGAGAATGCTGCATGGTTTGGGTAGCAGGTATTTGGAAATTCAGTATTTCTTTCTGCTGCTCCTATCACTAGGCGGGTGCACACATGCACGCACACAGTTTAATAGGAAGCCTGGCGCCCTCAGCAGAGTAGAGGAGAAGAGCCGTGGGCTTCCCCGGGACGCTGGGCAGGAGTGCACGGGGGCCACGAGGCGGGTGTAGGTCTGCCCGCTTGCAAAGCCTGAGCCTGCACGGCCGCACACATGGCATCGTCTCTGCTGGTCGGGGAGCCTGGGAGTGAGACCAGCACATGCGCCCAAGAGAGCAGCTGAGGACAGGGCCCGGTAGCCCGACTCGTCACCCAGGGGCCCACAGACAGTGCTGGCTGAGGGAACAGCCCAGCTCGGGGCGGGGAGGGAGCGGTCAGTGTGCGGAGGGCAGCCCAGGGACGGGGGCTCCCGCCCTCTCCCTCTGGAAAAGCAGTAAGTTCTCCTGCCTTTCCTCCTCCCTAAAATGCACCTTTCCCTTCAGAGCATGCTTTTGCGAAATCCTGGAAATCACAGGGTATCAGGAGATCCTGGTTTGGATGCCACGAGGCCGGCGGTGTGGGGACAGAGATCCTAAGGCCAACAGCGGTCAGAGAGCGGAGGCCTGCATTGGTCACCAAATACGTGCACATTAAGGGCTGAACGGCTGCTTCTCGGCCGAGACCCTGGGACCCGGGCTGCAGAGGTAACTGATGTCGGGGATGGGGATCTGAATCGCGGACTTCCAGCCAATGACCCAGAGATGGATCGGCAGGAACTTTCCGGAAGCACACCGTCAGCCTGACGCGTTTCCTTCACACCTTCGTGTGCTCGCCAGTAAGGCCCAGGGCTCCTCTGCAGCCGGGACGCCCGCTCCCATCCTGCTCCCTGCGGCCGCAGAACACATGCGCTGGCTCCCGACGCCTGGGCCTCGCGAGCGTCATCCCCAGGCTGAGAGCCGTGGGGCCGTGCATCCGCGCGTCCACCCAGAGTCCCACCTACAGCAGGTGCTTGCGGGGGCGGGGGGGGGCGGCGGAGAAAATGATGACAACCATGTTCTGAAACACCTCTTACAGATTAAGAATACTTCCCAGGATCTGGTTATTTAAATGTCCAGATAACGACAACCAAAACAGCACTCGTATTAATTAGGATGGACAGTGAAGAGATGCGCTTGATGCAAAAATGTGTCCCTGGCAGAAAAACCAATCGGACGGAGATGGTCGCTCGGATGTGGCAATGGTCTTGCTCGGCAGGGCTGCTTTGCAAGACTACCTGCCGGGAGAGCCCCGGATCAGTCCCTCGGAGCGTGGACCCAGGTGTGGCGAAGAGCAGCGCCACCTGTGTGTTCAGGGAGGGTGGGACCTCGACCTCCTCCGTGCAGGTCATGGTTTCTCCACATCCCTCTGTGAACTCCCAGAAACAGTTGCCAGTGATTCTGAAGACATGTGGGTTGTCGTAGCCCCCAGGGCCCGCAAAGCCTGAGCCCCTGCCTCTCCTAGTACGTACGTCGTCATTGTACGGGTGCCCCCAGCACTGGTGAAGCCGCTGGCGCAGGGCGTGCGCCCGCCTGGGCCAGCCAATGCCTACACATCGCGTCTTGAACGGGAGCGCTCCGTGTGCACATACCGTGCACGACAGCTGATGGCACCTCTGCGTCCAGAATCGCCTTTGAAAACTCACTGTCCTGTGACGCAGGGCCCCGGGCTGAGAGGTGCACCTGGGGCCATGGCCGCAGCTCCCCACCTGCTGTGTGGTTCCTGGGCCGGACCCACGAACGCAGCTGTGCCCGGGCACAGGAGCGCAGACGCCCGTCGGAGCAGCCCAGCGTGGCCGCAGCCCCCACCACAGACTAGTTCTGGGGAACGACCAGTGAGCTGCAGAGGGCAGGCCTCCCTCTTGCCCCAGATTTAAGGCCAAAGACGAGGTGCCCGTGCACCCTCAGGTCAGCGAGGAGCAGCGCCCCGGGACGCCTGGGGATGCACTCCGGGCTGGCTGCCGCCCACCTTAGTCCCCGGTCTCCCCGGCCTCCCCGGCCTCCTTGCCTCCCCATCTCCCGGCCGAACATAAGCATTACGTCATGGCTTCTTCCTCAGGAGACTCTTTTTTTTTTTTTTTCCCTCAGGAGACTCTTAACCATGCACGAGCCCCCAGGAGCTCGGGGCCGCCAGAGCCTCTGTCTTCTGGACCCTAGTGCCGGTTCTCTCAGCTGAAGCACATCTTCCATCTGGCGTGTTTGCCAAAGTCCCTTCGATACCTTGTCCCGTTGTCTGTGGCCGACCGGCTCCACCGTCTGCAGCACCGGGGAAGGTCCGGGGAAGGTCCGGGGAGCTCAGGGCCCGGGAGGGAGGTCGTCAGCTGCAGAGCAGGGGGGAAGCCAGCCTGTCCTGCGCATCCAGGGCCCTCGTGGTGCCTCCGCCAGCCCCAGCTCCCTGGGTCCCACCTCTGTCCCCTGACCCCCGAGCAAGGTAGGATCCTTGGAGGGTCACCTGCCTTATAAAACACCGCCCCATCCCCTCTAGGCAGTGGGTTGTGCACCAAACACGTGCATTTTGAGAGAAAGAGGGTGGGCAGGGCTCCCTGCGGGGCTCGTGCTAACCCGAAGAAGCTGCAGTTGCAGACCCTCTCGTGGGTGGCACGGCCGAGGCTCAAGGATGGGAGCTGCTTTCTGAAAGCTCACTCAGCCTGGGCGGGGAGGGGACAGTGGCTTGGGGATTCACGCTGCACACGCGCTCTCCAAAACACGTGGCTTTAATTGAGCCCCAAGTCTGCAAAGTCTAAGGGGTGACAGGCTCCCGTGGAACTGAACCTACTCAGGAAATGCCCTTGAGCTCACGTCCCTCGTCAGGGAGGAGCAGAGCACGCGTGGCCGGGGAGCGCCTGCCCCCAAGCAGCCCGGGGTGTGTATTGAAGGAGCAGGCCCTGGATCCCCAGTGGCCTGCGGCGGCCTCCCCACGGGTGGGACTGGAAACCGCGCTCTGACACGTGCTCCAGGCACCTTCATCAGGCTGAAATCTAAAGGTCCCGATGTGGAGATCACCAGGGAGAGGGGGCGACATTTGCTGATTGTGGATGCAGGATTTAGGCCCTCTGGTGCCCTGACACTGGCCCCGTGTCTCCGTGGGAGACAAGGGTCACCAGAGACCCAGGGAAGGCAGCTGGAGGAGAGTCCGCTCTGTGACGAGGGGCTGAGGGTGGGGTGAGAGGTGACAGAGGGAGGGGGCGTGGCTCCCAGTGGGGGGGGCGGTGCTGGCCTCCGCGTGGACCCAGCGGCAGGTGCATCTGCATAAGGGATGCACGCGTTTCAGGGGGTGCAGGAGTCCTAGGTCCCGTAAACACCTGGCGACCTAGGAACCCTCGTGTTGGAAGGAACGAGGGTGGTTTGAGACTCTAGTGGGGCATCCGTGATGATAACACAAGACCACGGGCGTCCCCGGGCAGGGGGGAGCGGCGGGGTCCTGGCAACTGGGACTTATGGTCTGAAAGTGCAAATGTGTCCCAACCCGCTGCATTCAGCGGGGGACCATCTGAGCCCCGCACGCACTTCACGTTCACTCACACTTGATTTCTTCTGCAAGGAGCACCAGGGGCCGCTGAGGTCCACGTCCTTGAGCTTGAGCAGGTGGGAACACGCACCCCCACTCCCCACTGCCGGGAGCCGCCCGCCGTTCCACGTCGTGCATCAGCCTCCTTGTGTGCAAAACTCTCCCACCAAGCAGCCGCAGGTCAGGGCGGCCCTCCCAACCACCTCCTCCAGGAGCGCACCGCGGGCCTCCTCGTGGCGGCGGGGCCCAGTGTGCAGGTGGAAAGCTGCGCTCCCATTTCTCTTTGGAGCCACCGATGAGGTTTCTGGGTGTCGGGTCTCCCGGGGTTGGGGGACGTGAGTGTCAGGAACACGTGTGCACCCCCCAAAAAAACTCCACCCTAGGCCGAGGCCCCAGCCCCTTCCCGTGCCCAGCACAGGCGACAGGAAAGAAGGCTGGATGTAAGCAGGTCACGCAGACTGTAAAACCTTCACGCCGAGAGCCCAGAGTCTCCTCGGGGCCTTGATGACCGTGCAGGAAGAATGACAAGCACAGTGATTTATATTCCCCTTCTTTCCAGAGGAAGTTCATGGGGAGAATAATTTAGGCCGTGTTGAGAGCAGGGCAGGGGCACGGCGGGTCTGGCGTCGGCACGTACCCGTCCGGGGGAGCCCCGCTGTGCCCGCAGGCCCCTGCCCTCCTGCCACCTGGAGCCAGGCCCGCCCGGCGAGGAGCGCGCGTGAAGCCCAGCCCCAAGGCTGCTGCATCTGCACTGCAGGGGCCCGTCCAGCCCCCATCACGGCTGGCGGCCTGGGGGTGCCCGCAGGACAGCTCCCGGCCGCGGCTCTCCCACCTGCTCTCTGAGTCCCCTGCCTGTCTGTCCATCCCTCTTTCGTCAGCTCCATCAGCTCCATCAGCTCAGATGCTCAGGATCCTTTACAACATTCCCAGGAAACCTGTCACTCCACCTACCTACATTCCCAATGAATTCCTAAGGAACGCCACGCCAGGGAGCTCCCCATGCCGATGGGAGGAGGAGAGGGGGGAGGCGGGAGGGGGCAGGAAGAGAGAACAAGAAGAGAAGAGGCCCTGGGGTCCGGGGGCATCAGGCACACAGGGACCCGCTGGCCCCCCTGACGTGAGCGGCAACAGGCACTTGCGAACGTCGCCTCGTCCCACCTTAGGGGAGCCCGTCGAGCGGCTACGACGACCTGCAATCCACACGGAGCAGATCTAGGCCACGGGATGGAGACACCGGGTTTGTTTGGGAAGGTGGATATTGAGGGGGGTCCAACGGGCTCTGGAGCCTTCCGTGCCGCCGCCACCGGGGAAGGAGGGCATGGAGCGTGGCAGGGGCAGAGCCCTGACTTCACACAGCTTTGTGCAGGGACGTGGCACACATGGCCGCGGCGTACATTTCATGGGCCACCTCCCGCGGTGGGCATCGGCGCCGAGCAGGGGTTCTGGAAGCCCTGGCTTCTGGACACATCCCCTCCCTCCCTGCAGCTGCAGCCAAACGCAGCCACCCGGGCGCCCTCGGTGCCTTCGTCTCCGCCGGGAGGACAACCACCCCAGCAGCCGGGGACTGTCCCCGGGGGTGGCGCGGCCCTGCGGGAAGCCCATGCCACATTTCAGATCTCGAGCTCCCCGTGGACAGGAGAGGTGGCCGGGCCGACGCCGCTCAGGCCCCGGGAGCACCGGCCGCGCCTCCTCCGCCACAGCAGGCCCCTCCGGTGACGTTCTCACGTTATAAACGGGTCAAGGGACCTCGTAGTGCAAATGCGCCGCGTCTGTCCCCACTGGTAACCAACTGATTCGGCCAGAGGTAACCCGAGACCTTGTCCGGGGGAAGCAGGTGCAGACACGTGGGAGGGGAGACCCTTCGGGTGCCTTGGGGCTGCGGGCCCCATGGGGCGGCTACGGTCCTGCACACAAGCGGGGATGGGGGGTGGGGAATACAGAGGCTGCGACAAGGGAGAGGCTGTAAGATGAGCTCAGAAACCGGTGACGCCCTTAGATCATCTCAGTTGTCAAGTCCAAAGGGAAGGAGGAAGAGGCGGCGGCAGAGAACAATTAGCAGCCCCTTCAGGCTGTCCCCGGTCGTCACCCGTCAGGGGTCCCGTGGGAACGGAGCTTGCTTTCGTGGGAGCAGAGGGAGGTGACTTCTGCACTCTCTCTGGACCCCGGGGGCCCACGGAGCCCAGGATCCAAGGTCTGGAGAGAACGTGTGTCGGGGCTGGTCAGCCGAGACGGCATCCCTGTGCCCATCGTCGTGGGGGCGGTATGTTGGCTCTTCAGTTGTGTTTGATAGAAAAGTCGGCATCTTAGCAACTAAACGAAGCACAGGCTCATCCCCCACGGAAGGACCCCGAGGGCAAGGCTCTGGGCATGGGTGCCAGGCCTCCCGTCGGGCTGCTCGGCCATGGCCCGGCCTCGGGGCCCGGGGGGGACCGGGGGAGAGGGCCACGCGCCTCAGCTCCGGGGCCTGCATGCCGGGAGCCCACACCCGTCCCCGGCCTGGACCTCGCTGCACAGACGCTGGAGAGGGGCATCTTGTAGCCGCGGGGCAATGAGGCAGCTGGAATGTTGGGGTTCTCTTCGTCCAAGCAGAAACACTCGCCTGCTGTGGGAAGGCGAGCAGCGTCCTCTGCTACCACGGCAGCTCCCGTGCCACTGAGGACCAGGAGGCCCGGCACCGCACGTGCACACACAGCGTCCAGGCTCCGCGGTCAGGCCCTGCCTGAGGCCAGGACGCCCAATATCCATCCACGGGTCTCAGGAAACACTGACCCACGGTTACAGAAGAGACGATGGTCCCGAAATTTTTTTTTTTTTTTTTTTTTGCAACAATTGACAATATCACGCAGTTGGAGAAGGAACCTGCCGTCAGAAAAGCGTGACTCTGAGTTCTAGGTCGGGCTCCGGGCGGCTGAGCGACCTTGGCAAGGTCACCGTCTGAATGCAAAATGAGAGCGATAAAATTATCTCGAGAGTTCTCACCGGGGTTCAAGTGACACAATCTAGGTAAGCGCCCAGCGGAGTCCACAGCCACTGGACGAAAACCACAGCTCCTGCCGCCGATCTCCAGCTCCTACTCACGGAGCAAATTCAGCGCAGGACGCAGCGGTGGGCGCCCCGGCCGGGCCCCTGACGGCCGCCTGGGGGGGGCGGCGGCCCCTCGTAGCCGCAGGTTCACACGTGCGCTCCGCTTCTCAGCTCTGCACCGTGACGCCCCTCGCGGGAGGCCCTGCAGACTCCTGCCCCTCCAGTCCCTCTGCTTCCCCGGACGTGTGGCCAACGTCATCGCCCTGAACGTCGCCTTCTTCATGCACGCTTCCCTGGGGACCCTGGAGGCCCCGCATGTAGTGTGCACACCAGCCAGGCACACCTGCCAGCCCACGTCCACCCGCTGCCCGGCCGCGCTGCCCTCGGGGCCTCCTCCCTGGCCCCACAGCTCCCGGCACATGCCCACGCCGCCCCTCGGCCACGCGACCTCATGCTCCCCGGACTCTGAGCTCGCTGGGGCACAGATAGGGCCAGGCCCTTTTGTAGATTTGTTTCCCTGAATGCAAATCCCAGAGCACCTGGTGGGACTCCGCGTACCCGGAAGGCCGGTAACGTCCTCACGGACTCGCAGCTAATCCAGGGCGGTAGCCACACCCCGACTTTAGGGCCCGTACTTCAGCTGCAGCTCTTTCATGTCTCCCCACACTTCGGGCTTTCCCCAGAAGCACACTGAAAACCCAGTGAATTCTCGCAGCCGTCTTGCTTGTCTAGAATAGTCTTTTCTTCCTCCCAGCCCCCTGCATTCAAGGGGGACAGCTTCCAAGGGAGAGGGGAAGCCCTGATCCTACCCGAGCCCACTCCCCTGAGACCACATCCCTCCCAAGTCCCCAGAAGGTGACCTACAGCTTCGGACAATCTGGGGTACCCCTGGGTACCTCAAATGAGGGTTCGCGTCCAGAAGGGCTCACCCCCCCTAAGACCCCGTGCCCAGCAGGCCCTCCCACCCCACCGGGGCCGCACCAGGCCACCGTCAGATGCCCGCTCCCACCCGTCCTCCTTCCTGCATTGGCGGTGGCACCTCCTGGATCCGAGCAAGCTTGGGGACGGGCGTTCGGGAGGACGCAGCTCTCCGCTAACTCGGGGCCGAGGAGCCCAGGCACGTCCTTCCCTCGCTCCCCCTTGTCTCTCAAGCCCTCCCGTGAAGGCTTGGAAACCCAAACACAGGGCTTCCCAGCTCAGACAAGCGCTGTTAACGCACTCGAGGGGACCCAGGCACCAAGTCTACTTGACGGTCGTCCTCGGGTCACAGATGCATGGAAACGTCCGCTTCTTGCAGTCTGAACACAAGAGACGGTAACACCTCTTGTCAGAAGAGAGGTTTCCACGTCTCCAAGGCAACCCAACGTCTGTCTCCTGGGGAAGGAGACGTCCAGGAGGGAGATTTCACAGGGGCCTGCTCAGCTCCTCGGCGGGAACAGCGGGAGCCCCGAGCCGTTCCCCAGCAACCGGGATAGGGGGGCGCCAAGGACACAGGTGAGGGCACGGGAGGGCCTGGACCTGGCCCCCAATGCTCTGGGTGCTGCCGGGGATGAGAAGTTGGCCAGTGGAGGCCTCTACCGACTCGGATGCGGATTCGGGTGACAGCTGAGGTGGGGTCTGGGATGTTTCACTGCACCTGCCACCAGAGGCTTCTGTGGCCTCCCCGTGCCTCATGCACTAATCTGCACAATGAGGGTCATCAGAGCATCTCTCGGATTCGGGGCTTAGAGCTCTGCGGGCCACATAGGACGTGCTTGCCAACCCCCGCTAATGACTGATGCCCCAGGAAGGTCCCCGGAGGAGGCTGCGGTGCCTCCCTTGTTTTTGGCATGGGTGCCCTTCTGAGCAAGCTCAAGCTGCCTCGAGGCTGGGTCTGGGCTTCCGGGTAGGGCCATGTAGGCAGCGCACTGCACAAGTCCAGCTACAGGAACACAGACGAACGGGACTCCCAGGCCCGGATTCTGGTCCACGTGGATCAGTCTGCGGGGATGGAGGATGTGCCCCACCCCAAGAACTGGGGCTGTGAGGAGCCCCTGGGAGCTGGGGTGTGGGGCTGGACACGGGGGCCAGAGGCTCCCTGCTGCCTGCGGCGTGAGCAGGTTCAGAAGCGAGAGGGGTGTCGCCAAGGCACCTGCGCCCGGGGCCACGGGTGGGGGGATGGGGTTGGGGGTCAGGGTCGTGGGGGCGAACATGGAGCCCCCTGAAGGCTTCTTGACGTTCCCTCGGGCGGCCCGGTTAGCAGACGGAGTGCGTCAATCCCGGGGCGTCTCACACGTCCCTGCCGCGGGGGGCCAGGCTCCCAGCTCCGGGAGGCCACACCCCGCAGGCCCCTCCAGGCTGCTCCACGGGGGAGGGGGGAGCGGCCCTCCCCGTGGCCGTCGCTGCCCTGGGCTGCAGCTGCGGCCCTCAGCCGAGCAGGGGCTTGTCTGCACCCCAGAAGAAGCACGTTGCCTCCCACAGCAGATTAGAAGGAAGCGCAAAGCCCTTTCGGGTCGGTTAATCACAGCGGGTCACTGGCTCCCGCCGCTCTCGCTCAGGACACAAGTCTCAGCTGCTGGTCGCTGGGCTCAGGGGGGCCCTGTGGGGGACACGTCAGGCTCTGGGGTCTGTCCCAGAGCCCAGGGCGCAGAGGAGGGCGCGGGGTGCGGAGGCACCCCCAGGGAGGGCGTGGGCACCACACAGAAACCGCCAGGCCTCTGCCACGGAGGCCCAGCCAGCTGCCTGCTCTCGGACCCCCACGCACCGCACGGGACTTCCCGGAGCTGCTGCAGCGCAAATCCGGGCCCAGCTGGGAAGGAGGCCGGAGACTGCACCTCTACCACCAGCCCGCCCCCCCCCACCCCCGCGGGGCCATTTCCTCCTGGGCCCCTCCCACCACAGCCCCTGCAGCCCTGCACCCACCCAGGCCCTCCCCAGCCCTGCAGCAGCTCTGCTCCCGCCCAGCCTCCTCCAGGAAGGAAGGCAGGGTTGCCCCTCTCGCTCTCGCTCTCGCTCTCCGCTCTCAGTGTGGTCACCGCTGTCTCCTCTCCTGTTCCCTGCAAGGGTTTACAGACACCCACCCGGGGACTTAGGGCCCTAGGGTACCCTGGGAGGCTCCTCAACTGGATCCCACTGGCAAAGACCCTTTCCCAACTCAGTCCACGTGCAGAGCTTCTGGGAGTCAGGACATAGGCACCCTCCCTGCCCCCTCCCCCCAGCCCTGCGATCACCTGCTCCAGGGCCACGGGCGCCCCCATTTGGCTGGGAAGTTATGGGGAGCCAGGCGAGGCCCCTCGGCCTGCAGCTGCTCCCTGCTGTCCGCATCCCTCCTCCAGGGGCCTCACCTCTTCCCCCATCAACGGAGGCAATTTAAATCCACTCCATTTGGTGCGAGGAAGCCTTGGGTTTGTGCTAAAACTGTGCGTCTGGCTGCTGCTCCTGCGATGCATCATCTCTCTGGTTCCGGGGGGCACCTGTGCGTGATGAGTGAGGACAAGCAGTGAACCCTGAGCCCCGCACCCCCGTCCCCCGGCTCATCCCCAGGCTCCTTTCTGGGTCCTTCCCCGGTCGGGGTGGGAAGGGCAGAGCTAGTGTGTCCTCGCCGGAGGGAGCAGCTCAGGAAGCTCCCCGGAGAGGCCGCCAGTGGACGTTCGCTCCAGCCTCAACGAACAGACACGCTCAGGATGCTACTTTCCCAGAAGGAGGCGGCCAGCCTGGGCAGACGCGCACGGGCTCGGGGTGCAGCCACGCGCGGGCTTGGGGCACAGCCACGCAGCCCGGCTGTCAGGGCAGAGCTCCCGCAGGCCCCCTGCTGCTCCGAGCTGGCTCCCTCCAGCAGGTGGGGGGCAGAGGCACCTGCGCTGGGGACAGCTCCTCACATGACCCCCGCAAGGTCCCAGGGACCCGTGGAAGGCAAAGCAGTGGCCACCAGCAGGACCTCTACAGGAAATCGCCCACTAGGGATCCCACGTGGTCTCAGATCCCCAAGTGCTATGGCCACCGTCCCAGGACCAGGATGGGGTGGCTCTGGGGGGCGCAGGTGCCGGGACCTGCACGTCGGGATCCTGACCACGCAGCACAAGGAAGGATAAGGGCCTCCACGGGCCTGGTGAGCATCAAGAGCCTCTGGGCATGAGCCGCAGTTGGGACCAGGAGCTCCGTTCAGAGCATCGGGCTTGGCCGTGGCAAGCGTTCTAGAACCATCCCTAATGAAGTGATGAAGTGCTTCTGGGGGAACTCTGGAGACATCCTCACCCCGGTTTTGCTGGCAATGACGTTCATGTTGGCATTAGAACACGTGGAGGAAAGTAGAGATGAACGGCAGGGCTGAGACGGGGGACAAGGGGCCGGGGACGGGGGCAGGTGCCTGTGACCCACCAGCCCCTGAGACCGATGCCCCAGGGAACCGGGACGGCCAGAGACCCCACTGCTCTGGGTCTCGTCGGGGACGCCCCTGGGGCTGCCCAGGCGGAGGTCACAGGCCCGTGCCTCAGCCAGCGGACACTTCATGCCCAGAGCCAAAGCCTGTGGTCCCCTGGGCACCCCAGCCCTTCAGTCCATATAGTCCAGCCTCTGCTGTGTTCGGGACAGGTGTGGAAGGTGCTAAAGCCCAGGGCTCCGGAGGACAACATCTGACGCCAGCCACGACAGTCCTGGCGGTCACTGGTGAAGGACGAGTGTGTGGCGGGTCGTGAGCCCCACTGTCCGATCACAAAGGGTTCAAGAGCACCTGTCAGCGGGAGGAAGAGTGAGGCGGGCTCCCCGGGGGCCTCCCACCGCGGGAGGAGCAAGCCTCCCCTCCAGGCTCGCCGCCTCTGCTGCACCTGCAGATGGGGACCCCATCGTCGCGGCCCGAGAGGCTCTCCCGGCTGACGGACGCATGTGCGGGGGTCTGAGGCACCGGGGCCCCGTGGAGCCACGCGCTTCTCTCACCACACCGCCACGGGGACAGAGCCCAGCCCTTTCCTGCCCTCCTGGCTCTCCGTGCAGGGGAGCGTCAGAGCTCCTCCGGGCCACAGACGTGTCATCGCTGCCGAGGACGGGCCAGCCCGGCCACAAGCCTCCAGTTCCCGTGCCGCAGTCTGACTCCTGTAAGGGTAGGACGGCCCCACAGCAGTGCTCTCTGGCCACCCCGGGACACCTCGTCCTCTTCACGGTCCCCCTGCCCCAGGACGGGGGCGGGGAGGCCACACACGTGTCACCAGCAGATTAGATCAGCGCCAACTTCGTGTTACGGTAAGACACTTGCTTTTCCTTCTGATTTACTCCATCTTCCTTCTGGAAGGAACAGTGATGGCTTCAAAGACAATCAAATGGCACGTTTTTATAAGAAACAGAGAGATGACAGTCAAATGTGAAAATGCTTTTGACTGATTCGATCACCAGGTTTTTTCCACGAATAAAGAAAACGTGCACACACACACACACACACACGCACAAACATATGTATTGAAAATTTTTTCTGATGTTTCCGATATTGAGCATTTCTAGCGAAATCCTAGGCACTGAAATGCATAATTCTACGAGCAGCAAACCATTCCTCCAGGACCCAAGTACATGGGTAGACTTAGGACAATTAGCTGATTTTCTCAAGCCCTCTTTTTCTTGATCCCGTGGAGAGAAGCCGTGTCCTGGGTGAGCTCGTGGATTCTGCAGGGAGGAGGCTCCATCGGAGGGGAGGGTGCCCAGGATCGGCGCCGAAATGCCACGGAAGTCCAGCCCAGGCCGACGGCTAATGTGCCGAGGATCTGAGATGCATTGTGGTTGTCAGGGCTCAGGACGCTGGCTGGCTTGTCCAGTCCCCCTGAGCGGTGCTGTGGTGGTCCAGGCCCAGACAGAAGGTGTGGGAGCCTGACTCCAGACCCGGGAGGTCGCCGGGAGCCTCATTGGAGCGGCAGGTGTGACCAGGGGAGTGTCAGCCGTCAGACCCCAGAGCCCGATCGTGTTTCAGAGCCCCTGGGTGGGAGCCGGGGCGGCGGGCATGGGCCAGGAGTCAGAACGACACTCAGGAGCACCCGACACCCCTGCCAGGGGACCTGCCTAATTCCTAAAGAGGCTCTGGGACACAGAGTACATCACCACCACTGAGGACAGAGTGGCCACCCTGGTAAATGGCCAGGGGCTGGGCTGGGCCCCGAGCCCTGGGGACGGGAGATGGAAGCTCTTCCCTCTGGGGTAATCCAACTGTCACCGGACCCGCAGGTATGAAGAGGTAAGAAAGGTCTCACCCGGGCAGCCCAGGTAGCTCAGGGGTTTAGCGCCGCCTTCAGCCCAGGGCGTGATCCTGGAGACCCGGGATCGAGTCCCATGTCGGGCTCCCTGCATGGAGCCTGCTTCTCCCTCTGCCTGTGTGTGCATGTCTCTCTGTTGCTCATGAATAAATAAATTATATCTTAAAAAAAGAAAAAAAAAAGAAAAAAGGTCTCACCTGAAGATGCCCCTCCGTGCTCATAATTCCTCAGAGGCCCCTGCCATCCACAGGAGCTGGTCTCACCCCTCACTCAGCATCCACGGGCCCTCACATCTCCAGGCCACTGCTCTCAGCTCCAGGGTGGCACCAAAGCCACAGGCCCTGGAATGGCTGTGCCTCGCTGCTCCCAACTGCCCCCAGCTGCCTGCCCTTTAAGGCCCAGCACAGACCCCAGTCCCGTCTGACCCCGGGTGGGCTCCCACTCTGTTTGCTGTTGTTTGATATGTGCAGGGCCTCAGAGTGGAGACATGCTGCACACCTCTGCCCCACAACCCCAGAGGCTGGCCTGGGGTGGTGTCTGTCCTCAGGAGATGGTACATTTTAGAAAAGGAAACTCTCAAAACCGGGGCCAGTGACGTGGACTAGGATTGTGTGAGATCACAGCATCTGTGTGTGTTGTACAGAGAACGGATGCTGAGAAACTGGAGGGGGAATGAGACCCAAGTCCTACCCTATGGGGCCTCCAGCCAAGCAGAGTGACCCGTTACTCTGAACATGACCCAGCCGACCTGACCTTCATCGCGTTTATGATTTACTGCCGTTGTGCCCGGGGTAACAGACAAACCACCAGCAGCTTCCTGGAGCTGCTGCTGCAGGAGTGTCAGGGATGAAAAATTTTCCTCTATCCTTCAAGATTCTTCTGGCTGGCCTAGGAGTTAAACTGACATGACACAGATTAACAGGAGAAAATCAAATTTAGTATCATACTTACAGGGAAACGACACAGAGGTGAGATTCCAAAGACAGGCAGGTGTACATGCCATCCCAAACCACGTAGAGGGGTCGGCATCTAGAACCTCAGAGGACAGGCATGCAGTCCACAGGCAGATGAAAGAGCAAACGTGTCATGAACAAATGTTTGCTGGGCCCCATGGGAACAATGGGACACAGACAGGCATTTTAACAAATGGACTGAGCCAGGGTCCCCCCATCCATCACCCCTTGCCCATATTGTACGTAGTTACTTATGGCGACAGCTCCTCCATCTGCATTCTTTTAGGGAGTTAGAGGGGACGGAGGTCCAATATTCCTCCAGAGTCTTTGGGGCCTTGATTGTTTCCAACTCAAAACAATCTGCACGCAGAGGTGGCCCATCTTGGATGACTGGTCTGAGCAAGGTCTGAACACGGGCACCTGCTACATTCTCAGGAATTTCATGATCCAGTTGACAGCATAGTGGTAGCTTGAAATCAGCCATGACGGCAATATTCTCACCATAGAAACTGGCAAATGCTACAAACAAGACCATTATTTGATTGATTGATTGATTGATTGATTTTTGGGTAGCCAGCTGTTACGCATTTACCAAAGCACCATTTAATTAGACCCACCCACTAACTGGACAAGTTCACATGCATTGTTAAGTGATACTTATATGCCAAGCAGGGACCTCGCCTGGTGAGGAAGTGACTCCTCTTTCCTAAGTGGTTCACTCTTTAGCTTCAGAACCCTAAAGGACAAAGTGTGTGCCTAGGAATGTGCCTGGGCACAGGGTGCCTTAGACTCTTCCAGCTGCTATAATGGAATAGCGGACACGGGGTGGGGCTTGTCTCTCAGGTCTAGAGGCTGGAAGGCCAAGGTCAGGGTGCCAGCGGGATCGGGAGAGGACCCTCCTGCAGGCTGCAGACACTTGCTGTGTCCTCATGGAGGAAGGGATGAGGAAGCTCTGTACTCAGCCCCTTCATGTCGACCCCACCCTCATGTCCTGCTTACCTCCCAAAGGCCCCACCTCCTTATACCATCACCTTGGGGATTAGGTCCCAACAGAAGAATGTGGGTGGGGCACAAGCACTCAGACCACAGCTCAGGGTCCAGGAAGTTCTCCATACCATGAAGATGGCCGGTATCTCTCTTGCAAAGGCTTGTCAGATCTCCACCATAGCCCAGATAGACACCATTCTAGAAGTCTCTCCTCCCCTGAGGCTTTGAGAATGGCTCAAAGGGTTTTGCTTGGTCATAACTGCCTGTTTGCTCCTTTGTAACGAGCTATTGGTAAGCAGCCCTAGTGGAGTCACAGCCTGGATGATGGGGTGTGGGGCCCATCCTCACTTTCAAACCTATAGAACCTGGTCTGTGGGAGCACCTGGTCTGTGGGAGCACCTGGTCTGTGAGAGCACCTGGTCTATGAGAACAGCCAGTCTGTGGGAGCACCCGGTCTGTAGGAGCACCCGGTCTGTGGGAGCACTCGGTCTCTGGGAGCTCCCGGTCTATGAGAACACCTGGTCCATGGAAGCATCTGGACGAGTTCAGAGTGGCACAGCCCTGCATAAAGCAGCTGCCTCTCCTGGGCATTTGTTTATCTGTCTGATTTCCCAGCTGGTGGGTGAGCCAGATCTGCTTTTCACCACAGGCTCCCCAGGACCCAGGACAGTGCTGAAAACAATGCGGGACTCGGCAATTTCTTGCCGAATGAACAAATGAATAAAATACAGATCCAGAGGTGACGGACATAACGGATAGCTGGGTGTGCATACTAGTGAACTACCCTATAGAAAACACTCACCAGATACGCCGTACTATCTGCGGATGGAAAAAGGAGAAGAAAAGAAGAAGAAAAATCGTGATTTTCTGTACCAAGAATGATTTAAAATAGAGGTGGAAAGAACTTCCTTCCCCTAAAGTTGGCTTTTAAAGAAAATAGTGGAAAACAAATACCTAAATAAAAAAGTTGTAACTATATTTAAGATAAATTTCTGAAAATTTGAGGGTTTTTTCCCCTCTGAGGACAAAGGCAGTGATATATTGAACTTTGTGTGGGCAAAACAGTCTCCCTCTCTCCCTCTCTCACGCACGCCTGACTTTTCTCTCTAGTCATTAGTCCCACGGTCACTACAAATTCTCGTATCTGACAAATGCATTCAGATCAGGCCCCAACTGTAACCACATAAAACAGTTGAGAAATTAGTGCAAACTCCCCCAGACAGATGCCAGGACTCTTGGGCCTGGTGCCCACAAGTATCCCAAGCCACCGCCAACAAAAAGACAAAAATGATGGGGTCCAGCATGGAACACCTTTTATTTCAGGGTGCACCGGGGAAGGGGCGCTCGGGGACACCGGGGACTGCAGCAGCCCGCACTGACTTGCACAACAGCCCATTTTGCTTTTTCCCAGAAGCCAGAAAAGACAGAACAAAGGTCAGAATACGCGGGTGCCTGGGCCGACCCCCCGGGCGGTACCGGATGCATCCTCGCCTGGATTCATGAAGTCACAAGCACTGAGGCTATGCTCAGCAAATGGAAAAAAAAAAAAAAGTTTTTAAAGATGTGCCTTGCCGCCTCGTACTGTTTTCAACTGGACCATCCGTGCTGCTGGCCAGAGGGCAGGGGCAGGAGGGCAGGAGGGCAGCGCCGGAGCTGCGCACAGAGCCCCCAGCTCCACGCCCCCGACGCCGCAGCGCGGCTGTGCAGCCAGCTCGTCCCTGTCCAAAACGTGCACTTCCAAGTGGCGTTTGCGTCCTCGCCTCTGCCTTCATAGTTTTGATTTCCTCTTGCCCGGAGCTCGCCCGTCCATGGGGGGCTCCGGGTGAAAGTCCGTGGGGGGCTCTGGGGGCTTCACCGACATCATTTGAAAGCGGCTTCGTTGTCTTCTCTAGCTCAGGATTCAAAGGCTAATTTCTCAGCTCCAAAGGCACTATTTGTTTCCATGCCCAAGGCAAGAAGCCAGAAACTCCCTGCATATAATTAGAATCTCTCTAACACGGACCAGTGTAGACCAAGCACATTGCAGCTTTTGCCTTTCATGAAAGACCGGTGAATTCCTTGATTTAACATAATTAGGAAATACCCACATTTCAACTGTTGTGTGTGCACGCATACAAACCAATCATGATGCGTCCTTTAAAACAAATTTTTCTTTCAAGATAAATTTTCCAAACACTAAAATATTTCCTTTTAAAGGTCTAAGAAAATCTCAGGAGTTGGTGGGAAGGGGGTTTCTCCACGTGATTAACAAGATGTGGCAAACACACACAAGTGCATGTGTATATGCACATATGTGCATGCGTCTCTGTACATGTGTACACATACATGTGTATGTGTAGATGCACATGCGTGCCACTCGGACCAGGAGCAGCCCAGGGGTGAGTGTCCCGCGATTGCATGTCCTTTACCTTGGCTCTGCAGCCCTCCCTTCTGTCAGCTGCATTACCAGCTCCTCTACTTCTGCCATCAGCTCCTTCCCAAACATTCTGCACACCAGAGGGATCCTTCTGACATTAAAATAGGCGTAACCCTTACACACACAAACACACACACACACACACACACACACACACACACACACAAAACCCCTGAAAATGTACCATATACTTGAATCTAAAACTATAAAAACTTTAGGAGAAAAATTTTCCTGCCCAAGGATCAATTCCTTGACATGACACCTAACGTATGAGCCCCAGGAGGAAAAATTGGATATTTGGACTTCATAAAAATTTAAAATGTTTTTCTCTGCAAAAGCCCCTCTGCAATTGATAAAAGGATAGGCTATTGACTTGAACTGAATATTTTTGATTCACAAATTCTGCATATTTGAGGATGCGTACCTCAAATATGTAAAGACCTCTCAAAACTGAGCAGAAAGAAACAATCCAGTCAGAAAATGGGCAAAACCCTTGAACAGACACTGCTCCAAAAGAGATACAAAGATGGCAATAGGTGTGTGAAAAGATGCTCAAGATGATCTTAGCCACCAGGGAAATGCACTCAAAGCCACAGTGAGACAGCAGGACACACCATCAGGCTGGAGGCCACAGCTGCTGCTGGTGGGGACGAGGAGCATTTGACATCTTGCGCATCGCTGGATGGGATGCAGCTCAGGCACAGCAGGAAACAGCCAGGCAGCGTCTACACCGGTCCCTACACATGGGACCTGGCAATCCCACTCCCAAGTATGTAACCTAGAGGGATCCCTGGGTGGCGCAGTGGTTTAGCACCTGCCTTTGGCCCAGGGCGCGATCCTGGAGACCCGGGATCGAGTCCCACGTCGGGCTCCTGGTGCATGGAGCCTGCTTCTCCCTCTGCCTGTGTCTCTGCCTCTCTCTCTCTCTGTGACTATCATAAATAATTAAAAATTTATAAAAAAATTAAAAAAAAAGTATGTAACCTAGAGAAATTAAAATGTAATGTCAACACAAAACTTTTGGAAATGAATGTTTATAGAAGCTGTGGTCACAACCACCAAAACATGGGGAGACAGCAAGTGTCCTTCAACAGGGAATGAATAACAGACTGGCCCATCTGTCCAGGGACTGGCTGCCCCGCAGCACCACGGGTCAGGTCCACGCCTCGGAGGCCTTGTTGCTGGGTGCAAAAGCCAGTATCGTATGGTCACATAGTGTAGGATCCTGTCTGCGTAATGTCCTCGATGGGAGAACCTCTCCCAACAGGGGAGGTAGTCAGGGCGTGGTGAGGCTTCCAGCAGGAGGGCATGGCAGCTGAGGGCAGAGGGGTGGCCTGTGTCGTGTCCTTCTAATATGCCCATGCCCTAAAATGTCAGAAGACTCTACGCCACCCCCATCCCAGGAGAAACACTGTGTCCAGAGGCTGCTGTGACCTGAATACTGGACCCACATCGGTCTCTAGCGGTGCCACTGTCCTCTGGTTTGTGAGCTGTCGTCCTGCCTGGGGCTCAGTGAGGGGCACACAGGGGCTCTGTGCTCTCCAACAACTCCTGTGTGACCCTAAAACTGTCTCAATATAACAAAATTCTTCCTGGATCACCACTCTGATTAACGTGCTTTGGGAACATCAAGCCACCCTCCATCTAAGGGCAAGGCCACTAGCATGGCGTAAGGAGCCCCAGGATCCCCGCCAGCTGGCTCACCACCCTCTGGCTCACCTCTCCGCCCCCATGACTTGGCTCGGCTGCCTCACCAGCTCCTGCAGACCCTTCCGGCCTCTTCTTGAAGACTCTGCTGACCGCCCCCCACGCCTGGCTGACCCTGGTGCCCTTCCTCTGACCCTGGTGCCCTTCTTCTGCATCCGCACACCCTTGAGCCCGTGTGGTTCAGGTGCTGGCCATGGGGTAGTGACCTCCCTGAGCACCTGAATCCTGGGCCTTGCACATTCATGCGGACAAAGGGACCCAGACTCTCACTCTGCCACCACCTGGTGTGAAACTCGCTCTCGGCAGGTGTGCACAGATGTGTACGCATGGAAGGTGCCCCGGGAACACTTGTTTTTTATTTTGTTTTGAGAGGGAGAGAGAAAGACACAGGCTGGGGGAGGGGCAGAGAGGAGAGAATCTCCTGCAGACTCCATGCTGAGCGAGGAGCAACACAGGGCTCGATCCCACAACCCCAAGATCATGACCTGAGCCAAAATCAAGAGTCAGACACTGAACTGAGCCCTGCAGGCGCCCCTCGGAGTCCTTGTGGGATGAACAGATCGGCACCCGCAGCAGAGCCACGATGCAGACGCACCGGCGAGGGAGGCCAGCGGCGCTCCCCTTCCCACCGAGAGGCTGCCCCCCCAGGAGGGGAGAGATGTGGGTGGACGCAGTCCCAACAAGGACCCGCAGGACGGCCTGTCTTCCTGCTCCCTGCGTCTCTCTTTCCCTTAGCCTGATGGTCGCCTCCCTGCCAAGCCCGGTCCCAGCCCTGAGACGTGGACGTGACTCGAGCAAAGCCCCCGAGGCACCCCGACTCCATGAGCGGACACCTGAGATCGGCTGTGGCAGCCGCCCCCCCCCACCACACTGTCTGAAATCTGTGGCTCCGCGGCAGCTCTTCCTACCTGACTGAGCAAATCCCACGTCCTTTCTTTTCTTTTTTCCAGATTGTTAAACTATTCTCAGCTGTTTATTTGACAATCACTAAAAGCACACGCGTCTAGGGCATTTGATTAATATTCCATTTTATTATAAAATTATATGTGAAAGACGAATGTGGCTATAACGTGACATGTGATTATAACAAGATATCTGGGGACCTTGTTTTTCGACGTCCGTTGTCAACTCAAATGACTAAAGAATTTGAAAGTGACGGGAATCAATCACCAGCAGGGCACAGGACGCTGTGACAAGGAGCAGCCTTGGGTTCATGGCATGCCCCTGCCGGCACCCATGGCGCACCCCGAGTCCCTGCGTCCACGTGACCCCACGGCTCCCCAGCCTTGCCGTGGGGACTCACCTGGGGCCTTTAGCAAATGCTGGTGGGTGCCCCGCCCTGTCGTAGGTTGGCGCAAGGTACGGCACCTGTTCCGTGGGCAGGTGATGGGCACCACTGGTATTACGATGCCCACAGCCCACCCGAGAACAGTGACACGCGGGCAAGTCCTCGTCCCCAGAGCAGCTTCTGATTCCCGACACCGGAGCCGCACTGCTCTGTCTCTTCTCCCAGGTGGGTCTCCCGGTCCCCCGCTCGGGTGGGCACCGGGTGGGCAGGCTGGGCGCAGATGCCGATGCTGTGCTCCCCACCACTAACTCGTCTTCAGTGTGGATTCGCCGGACCTTTGTCATCTACGTCCTTGACCATTCGGTGTGCTCAAGCGCTGAGCATCGCCCCTTCTTTGCTTTTGATCTCCTGGTGTGTGTTCCGGAATCCTTTCCGCCCAAGATCACTGTGCCAGGAAAAGCAAAGGAAGAGAAGGGAAAGAGCATTTGCCAAAGTTTGAAAGAAACGTCCGGCGTCAGAAGCGGCCAGCGCCCACAGAGGTGGGCTCCAATCGTGAATGGGCCGCGCGGGGCAGCGCCACGCGGACGGCGGCGGCCAAGCTTGCAGGACACCCAGCGGCCGGGCCCCGGATCCCCCTGGGCCAGCTCCCGTGTGGAAGGTGAGGCGAGGATGGGCGCAGGGGCCCGCACCCCACCCCGATCCGTGCGGGGCTCCACAGGCGGGTGCCCCTGCCCTCCGGCTGCCCTCCTGCGGGCTGAGCCTGTCCTCCACCCGGGAAAGGACCGGGGGCCATGCTGCGGCGTGGGAGGCACCCCCTGCAAAGGGCTGTCTTGCTTCCAAGCAGGGTGCGCATGAGAGAGCCAGGTGTCCCCTCCTCCATAGCAGGACTCTGCTTGCCATGAGGGGACGGGGGGCTGAACGCAGCAGCGGCTGGATCTTCCAGAAGCTGCCGTCCAACATGCTCAGAAAGGCCCGCCCTGAGCCGGGGTGCAGTACCCGCATAAGCGGGGCAGGCCTGAGACCCCGGTGCGTGGGCCCGGGCAGGGACGGCGCGGGCGGCCTCCTCACTGCCTGGCCGCTCAGCAGCACCTGCAGAAGGACTCTTCTCAGGTGCGGGCGTCCTGACACGTTGCACCACGTTTCAACCATGTAAAATCAGGTGCACGGGACCTGAACACCTGGTGGTGGGTCAAGCTCCAGTCCTGCCAGGTGCCCGTGCTCGCACTGGCGTCCACGCACGTGCCCGCGCCTGTGTGTTCGTTCACAGGTGACCTGACCTCTGCTTGGCGTCTGGCAACAAACTGGCAGCTGACACGCACTCTGGGCTCCGGGGGACGCCTCCAGGCCCAGGATCGATGTGTGCACCAAAAAGGAGGGTGATTCCGGTTTTCCTTTTGTAAAGTACCCGTTACTGTTACTTAACAATCGACAACCACACTCGGCCTTTATCCAGCGATCTGGGACCGTCGGGACTCACAGTCTACAGGGGTATTCTCACGCGGGAACAGCTAGTTTCAGGGCGAGTGCAGGAGGGGAGGGACCGACGGACAGACATGTGTCTTGTGGGAAGAAGAGGCAACCTGGCGAGGGGAGGAGCACGGGCCCTGGGACTTCCGGATCTGTCACCTCCATCCTGGGACCTGTAGGGGGTGAGCCCTCCCTTCACCCTCCCACAGTGAAGCTGACAGTAGACTTGGAACCAGAGCCACTCCTATAGCACAGTCACCCAACGTCTGGGCATCCAAGAGTCTCCTCAGCTCTGTTGGGTCCTTCCACGTGGGGACCCAGGTGAGACCCCAGTAGGTCGCTCTTCTGCATCCCAAGCCCTACCGTACTGTTTTCACCTCCCTAGACTCCACAGCATGGGCCCCGGTGCCGAGCTCCGAATCTCCTCACCTACGTCCCTGACGGTCCACTAAATCCCCCAGCACGCTTGGTGGCCCCTCAACACATAAAGCACAAACCGTCCATGGCTGTGACTCTTGCACACCCTCGACCTCTCTGTGATCTTGATTCCAGCAACAGCTCCAAGAGCAGCCCCAAAGGAACTGTGTGTCCCCCCATGTTACAGAAGGGGACGCCACGGCGGGACTGTGGTGTCGCCACCGAGGGACGGGGGAGGGTGCAAGGGAGGGTGCGAGGAGGTGGTTAACCTAACAAGGAGGCCCAGCCGCAGAGCACACATGGCAAACGTATTTGGAAGGTGAATCTCCCCCTTTCCGCTCCCTCCCTGTGTTCCCTTGGCCACGTCACTGAGCCTCTCTGCTTCCCAACGACTGCAGGTGGCAAACGGGTGTGAGGATGCCTCCCTGCAGGGCTTTGTGGGGCCTGGTGCCGACTGGCGCGGGGAGCATGGCTGGCACACCCCAAGCCCCTGCCTTCCCCCGTCTGACTCCCCTCGTCCCTGAGGGCAGGTGCTCCTGCCGACCACCCAGATCCCCGTAACCTCCCTGTGTTTGCTGCCCTTTCAGCGTGGAGAGGAGACGCGTGGGTCGCAAACTCAGCTCAAGCCTCGTCTTGAGAACTCCCAGCCTGGTCTCGGGGTCATAGGTGACGCCGGCTTGAGGGCAAGCAGCCGTGACGGCAGAGGCGAGCTGGGTGGCTGAGGAAGAGCATTACTGCGACCACCATGAAGAAGTCAGGGCTGCACCAATTTCCTTGCCTGTTGTGTGTGCATGTGTGTATGTGCATGTGCCTGAATGTGTTTGTACAAGAAGGTCTGAGCTTCAATTTCATAAACCTTGATTCAAACCCCAAGCCCACCTCTCACCTCACATGTGATCCAGCAAACAACCCTGCTGTCTGCGATGAACAGGTGAGAACCATCACAAGCCACGCCAGCTACCCTCTATACATCTTTCCTTTCCTTTCTTTCATTTATATTAAAAAAAAAAAAGCCATAGAGGATGTCTTCATGGCCTGGACATCACGTTATTTTTTTGTTTTTTAATTTTTATTTTCTGAATTTTCTTTATTAGAGTTCAATTTGCCAACATAAAGCATAACACCCAGTGCTCATCCCGCCAAGTGCCCCCTTCAGTTCCCATCACTCAGTCACCCCAACCCCCCGCCCACCTCCTTTTCCACCACCCCTTGTTTGTTTCCAAGAGTTAGGGGTCTCTCATGTTTTGTCACCCTCACTGATATTTTCACTCATTTTCTCTCCTTTCCCTTTATTCCCTTTCACTAATTCTTATATTCTCCAAATGAATGAGACCATATAATGTTTGTCCTTCGACTGACTTACTTCACTCAGCATCATACCCTCCAGGTCCCTCCACATCGAAGCAAATGGTGGGTATTTGTCATTTCCAGTGGCTAAGGAATATTCCACTGTATACATAGACCACAGCTTCTCTATCCATCATCTGTCGATGGACACTGAGGCTCCTTCCACAGTCTGGCTATTGTGGATATTGCTGCTGTGAACATCGGGGTGCAGGTGTCCCGGCATTTCACTGCATCTGTATCTTTGGGGTAAATCCCCAACAGTGCAATTGCTGGGTCTAGGGCAGGTCTATTTTTAACTCTTTGAGGAACCTCCACACAGTTTTCCAGAGTGGCTGCACCAGTTCACATTCCCACCAACAGTGCAGGAGGGTTCCCCTTTCTCCACATCCTCTCCAACATGTGTGGTTTCCTGCCTTGTTAATTGTCCCCATGCTCACTGGGGTGAGGTGGGATCTCATTGTGGTTTTGATTTGTATTTCCCTGATGGCAAGTGATGCAGAGCATTTTCTCATGTACGTGTTGGCCATGTCTATGTCTTCCTCTGTGAGATTTCTGTTCATGTCTTTTGCCCATTTCATGATTGGATTGTTTGTTTCTTTGGTGTTGAGTTTAATAAGTTCTTTACAAATCTTGGAAACTAACCTTTTATCTGAAATGTCATTTGCAAATCTCTTCTCCCATTCTGTAGGTTGTCTTGTAGTTTTGTTGACTGTACACTTTGCTGTGCAAAAGCTTCTTATCTTGATGAAGTCCCAATAGTTCACTTTTGCTTTTGTTTCTCTTGCCTTCATGGATGTATCTTGCAGAAAGTTGCTGTGGCCAAGTTCAAAAAGGGTGTTGCCTGTGTTCTCCTCTAGGATTTTGATGGAATCTTGTCTCACATTTAGATCTTTCATCAATTTTGAGTTTATCTGTGTGTCTGGTGTAAGAGAGTGGTCTAGTTTCATTCTTCTGCACGTGGATGTCCAATTTTCCCAGCACCATTTATTGAAGAGACTGTCCTTTTCCAGTGGAGAGTCTTTCCTGCTTCATCGAATATTAGTTGACCGTAGAGTTGAGGGTCCACTTCTGGATTCTCTGTTCTGTTCCATTGACCTACGTGTCTTTTTGTGCCAGGACCACACTGTCTTGATGACCACAGCTTTGTAGTACAACCTGAAATCTGGCATTGTGATGCCCCCGGCTCTGGTTTTCTTTTTTAACATTCCCCTGGCTATTCGGGGTCTTTTCTGATTCCACACAAATCTTAAGATGATTTGTTCCAACTCTCTGAAGAAAGTCCATGGTGTTTTGATAGATAATGAACACAGATGCAAAAATTCTCAACAAGATACTAGCCAATAGGATCCAACAGTACATTAAGATCATTCACCATGACCAAGTGGGATTTATCCCCGGGATGCAGGGCTGGTTCAACACTCATAAAGCAATCAATGTGATAGATCATATCAACAGGAGAAAAAACAAGAACCATAGGATCCTCTCAATAGATGCAGAGAAAGCATTTGACAAAATACAGCCTCCATTCCTGATCAAAACTCTTCAGAGTGTAGGGATAGAGGGAACATTCCTCAGCATCTTAAAAGCCATCTACGAAAAGCCCACAGCAAATATCATTCTCAATGGGGAAACATTGGGAGCCTTTCCCCTAAGATCAGGAACAAGACAGGGATGTCCACTCTCCCCACTGCTATTCAACATAGTACTAGACATCATAGCCTCAGCAGTCAGACAACAAAAAGAAATAAAAGGCATTCAAATTGGCAAAGAAGAAGTCAAACTCTCCCTCTTGGCAGACGACATGATACTGTATATAGAAAACCCAAAAGCCTCCACCCCAAGATTGCTAGCACTCATCCAGCAATTCTGCAGTGTGGCAGGATACAAAACCAATGCCCAGAAATGAGTGGCATTTCTATACACTAACAATGAGACTGAAGAAAGAGAAATGAAGGAGTCGATCCCATTTAAAATTGCACCCAAAAGCATAAGATACCCAGGAATACACCTATCCAAAGAGGTAAAGGATCTATACCCTAAAAACTACAGAACACTCTGAAAGAAATTGAGGAAGACACAAAGAGCTGGAAAAATATTCCATGCTCATGGATTGGAAGAATTAATATTGTGAAAATGTCAATGTTTACCCCCGGGCAATGTACACATTTAATGCAATCACTATCAAAATACCATGGACATCACGTTTGTGCCAGAGTTAACTTTTCAGAGGTGCCAGGAAGGGTGTTAAAGCACCCATGGACATAGCTGTGGGGCCTGCCATCTTCCCCAGTTGGGCCAGGAGTGCTCTTGGCCACAGCAGCAGGAGGTCACGGGCTCCACCCAACTGGGTCCAGGTCAGAAGAGGCCTCAGAGCATTAGGATCCACCCGTGGAGTCCTCTAACTCCTGGAAGGAGGGGCCTTCCCATCTAGTAGATGGCTTCACCCAGCTCCGCACAGATGAAGCGTGCCAACCGTCAGCCAGCAACAGGTGCCAGGAGGCACTGTCCCCTTGACCATCAAGATCTCTGTCCGGGCAAGGCTCCTACCAGCTATGTGACCTCATGCCTGCCAGGAAGGGACCAGGACACAGAGGTCCTTGCACACCAGGTCCCCAGACCCTGAATGAGAAACTTTCCAAGACATGAGTGACTCACCCAAGGTCACCTGGAATTTGTGCTGTGGGCCTGCGGGGACTGCCCTGATGGCCCCCAGACCCCGTCAGCAGCCTCCTGTTGGTCCAGTGTGGCTCTGGGCCTGCAGCTCTGGCCCCTCCCATTTCCCCACCTCTACCTGGAGTGTTTACGCTGCCCTGAGACTCACCCCTGGTTGTGGAACGCGCTTGGTGAGACGCGCACCTGGTTTCCTCTCTAGGTGGGCGTGAGAAGGGGCCTCGGCATGTCGCATCAGCAGGTTCAGTTCTGACTTCCGAACTTTTCCACAAATAAATTTTCATCCCTAATAGAGATGTGTGCATTTCATTGTTTTAATAATTTAGCTCTGAGATGATTTATGGTTAGCATGTTAATTATGAATACATACATTACCATTTTTATAGCCTATTTGGATATGGATCAGCAGAGAATGAACCGTTACCCTATTGTTTCCATTTATCACTTGCGTTCAGTCCTGCATATTTGTGAAACAGAAGCTGAGCTCCAAACAGCAAGGATTAACCCAACCATTGCTCAACGTCCCTTTGATTCCATCAGATGCATAGAATGTCAAGCTTCCATTTAAAAATTGTGTCTGGCTAACAACCCTTGACAGAACCTTTTCCAGTTTCCCCCCAAAATGCATGAAAACACAAGAAAAGGTGAGGAGACACATATATGTTGCAAATGAAGGCTTCTGTGTTTCCTACTTCTGCTCACTGAGATTTCCAATCATGGAAAGGACCACAAACATTTAGTGGATGGAAGAGAATTCTTTAAGGATCAACATCGCCACCTCAGCCGTCCCACGACAGCCTACGGCTGTCCCCCAAATCCTACGGCTCCATCCAAGTGACCCCCGATAGTCCTCTTCCAATAAGTCCCGGCACTGACCTGCCTTCATGTGAGCTCCTCGCTTGTCCACTCTCACCCGTTAGCACAACCCGACCTGCGCGCTGTGACCTAAGAGCAGACATCAGGTGTGCACTCCAGCCCCAGCACAGTGTTCAGCAAACTGTGGGTATCATGAAGTGTCTGTTGAAAACTAGACAAAAGCCTGAGTATGAGGGACGGCCTCCTTTGCTCTACTGGGGCGTGTGGGTCTTGGTGTTGGTCTGTGTGGCAGGTGAAGAAGCTGAGAGTGTCAGAGTCAGGAGAGAGGGGCTGACGGCTGGGGAGGGGGCCATGGAGGCCTTGGGGCCTGCACTGGTGTTGGGAAGAGGGTCCTAGGGGCTTTGAGGGAGGCGAAAGACGGATTCAGAGGCTGTGCTTCCCATTGACGAATATCCCTCCCTCTCTGAGATCCGCTACTTCCCCGGGAGAGGCACCACTGGCATTGCTCTAAAGCAGAGGAGCTGCTCCTGTGAGATGCACATGCTTCAAGGAGAACTGAGAGCTAAGGAGACATGGTCCTGGGCGTGGGGAGGAGTACGGGGGGCAGCACGGTGAGGCCACAGACGAGGGCAGTAGGGCCGCGTGGAGCCTCCACCTGGTACTTGGCCGTGGCCCAGCGGAGCCAGGAGCCGCCCGGCTGTCCTTCACAGCACACTGTTAGGGCCCAAACCTCCGCTGGCTCATCTGGGACCCGGGAGAAACACGTGACCATATCTCCACCTGACGATTAGCGCCCTGTGTGGTACCAAGTGTCCATTTGAATTGTGTCTCCTTGTCCGGGTGCTTCCCTGCTGGGCGATGCACGAGGGGACTGGTGCTCACGAGGCCTCCACATATGCTGGGTTTCTTAGTGGAGTCGGGCGCTGGCATGTGCTTATTACAACATCACAACAACCAGATTAACACCATCATTCCCCAGTTGTTCCTCATTGTTTTTTATAACAATAAAAATGAAACCAACCTAAAAATAACCTCTCAGGTGATGGCACAGACATAGAGATGACCTGTTTTCAAGTCCTCTTCTCTAGGTTTCACTGCTTTTGGGGGCTATCAGCTTCCAACCTGGTCCCAGTACCCCTACTTCCTGGGGCTCACACCCGTGTCAGCCCCTCCCATGGATGCCAGGTGGTCTGACACACAACATACCACCAAGGTATGAGATGTTGCAACCAACATCCCATTATAAAGACGTGGTTTCCATCTAGGGGCTCCCTCTCCATCTCATCCCCTACTGTGGGTAAAGCCAGCCGCCATGTCATGAGGGTGCTCAAGCAATTCTAGGGATGCCCATGTATGATTCCTGATGATAATAAATGTGTGCCATTTGAAGAGTCTAAGTTGTGAATTAAATTGTGCTGCAGCAGTAGATAACTACAGTAGCTGTGTGTGATGAAGAGCCTGGATGTGAAGCTGCCTTGGTGCTGAGCCAGAGCCATGACTATACCACCCATCGGCTTCAAGAGCTGGAGTATTTACTTATCTTTGTGACCCTTTGTAATGTCCTGTGTAAGATGGAAACATGCCTCTGGGTACAACAATAAGGACTCAGTGTGAACATGCATAATGGCACCTGCAGAATGTCCGGCACACAGTAGGCAATCTGTAAATACTCAGCAAATAAAAAGGTATTGCTTCTGTCATCCTCACACCTCTGTGTATGCTGTAATTGAGATATTACGATTGAGACATGCACCTGAAACACCGAAGAGTCCTTGGCACTCTACAGCTTTGAGTGATGGTCACCGTGGTGACTGAGTCAATAACTTCACAGGATTGTTTCCTTTGATGAACGTGACTGCTCCACATGACTGAGAGCACCTTGACCCCCTGGCCGCGGCCGCTGCCCTGACAGTCAGTGTCAATGGCCTATCATAGGGCTTTCTGGAGAAAGTTACCCGATGGATGCTTTCTCTACACTGTGGGCAACCAGCCCCAGTGCTATCAGTAGCGAACATGACGAACCCATGGAAAGAAGGAGAAAAACATAAACTGGGGGCAAGTATTGTCCCTGAATAAACATAACAGAGACCTGCTCTATGCTTTGGTGGGAGGATAGCACATTGGGGAAAATCTCAGAGCTGGCCATTTGGAAGCCTGCCATGTTTGTTCTTCCAAACGGCGAAGTTTCCCAATTTATGATGGTTCAACATACGATTTTTCAACTTTATGATGGTGTAAAAGTGGTACATTCAGTAGTAACCACACTTGGAATTTTGAATTTGGATTGTTTCCCCAAGCTAGTGGTCTATGGCCCCATCCTCTCTTATGATGCTGGGCAGCAGGGGCGGCCATGGCTCCCCATCAACCACACGATCACAGAGGTCAATGAGCAACACACTCGTGACCATTCTGAACCCACACAGCCATTCTGCTTTTCACTTTCAGTACAGTATTCAGCAAATGACATGAGACATTCAACACTTCTTATAAAACAGGCTTCACATTAGATGATTTTTCCCAACTGTAGGCTAAGAAAAGTATTCTGGGAATGCCAAGGTAGACTAGGCTAAGCTTTGATGTTCAGCAGGTTAGGTGTATAAATGCACTTTCTATTTAGGATATTTTCAGCTTGCAATGGGTTCATTGGGATGTGACCCCATCATAAGTCAAGGAAGATCCGTATATGGCTTCAGGCATGCCAATGTCCTCACTGGAACTTACTTTTCTCATCTGAAAAAAAGACAAGGCATTCTCGTTGTTTAGGGACATTGCCTTCACTTTCAGAAGAGCACACAAGAACTAGAACATGATTACATCAGAGGAGGGAGGAAGCAGGAACAAAGGAATAATCCAAATGATAAAGTGTGGAAGGAACTGGACTCACTAGGAGCTCATTCACTTTCGTGGAATTTCTGAAGGGATGCCCTGAGAAGTAGAAGACAGGCTTGCTCCATGAGGGTCAAAGACGGGATCCAAGATGTGTAACACAAAGCTCCAATTTTGCAATAATATATGTGACTAATACATAATTGATAATATCTTCGTGATCATCCTTGTCAGAAAGCAGAGGCCTCTGTTCCTGGGTATGTGCAAACATGTCACAGGACTCTTTGGAGGGAATTTGAACTCTAAATTGCTGTTGGGCCTTGGGAGCATGGCAGGAACATACGGTGGCAGTCGTGCAGATGCCGGGGCACTCCTCACCACGTCTGCCCTGCGATGGCTCCTGCCGATCCCTAGCAGCATGGCCCCCAGACCAGTCAGTTCTCTTCTGACCTGGAGAATATCTAGTTCATTATTATATCACTTGACAATCTCTGAGCTGCCTTATAGCCTCTCCTTCCATGAGGCTATGAAAACATTTGCCACCAGAAACCTGTACGGGTTGTCATCAGCACTCATTAAGACTTTGCATTTTGATAGGTCTTTTTTTTTTTTAAAGATTTTATTAATTCATTTGGGAGACACAGTGGTGGGGGACATGAGCAGGGGGAAGGGGAGAGGGAGCAGGAGAAGCAGACACTCCACTGAGCAAGGAGCCTAAGGGGGGGCTCAATCCCAGGACCCTGAGATATTGACCTGAGCCGAAGGCAGATGCTTAACCCACTGAGCCACCCAGGTGTCCCAATATATCCTTACAATTAGACCTATAAAACCGGAATTAATAAAATCTTACTGATTCTAAAAGGAGTTAAATGTTATTTTTTCCTAATAAAAGCAAATACCTTCCATTTGTTGGGACTCCACCATTTGACATGTGAGTGTGTATTTGAGCAAGTTTGTGTGTGCATGTGAGTGTGTGTGTATGAGCATGTATGTGAGCATGTGTGTGTACGACCGTGTAAGCATGTGTTTATGTGAGCGTGTATGTGGGCATGAATGTGCAACCATGTGTGTGAATGTATGAACCTGGTTGTGAGTGTGCATGTGTGTGTGAGTGTGTGAGCACATATGTCTTTATGTGAGCATGTATGTGGGCATGTATGTGAGCACGGACATGTAATCATATGTGCATGTGTGTGAGCATGTGTACGTGTGTGAGCATATGTGCACGAGTGTGCCAGCATGTAATTGTGTAAGTGTATGGGTGTGCATATGAGCATGTATGTGTGAGCATGAATGTGAGTATGTGGGCATATGTGTGCATAAACATTTATTGAACAAACATAATTCATGTCATAATTAACTCAAATATATCCCGCTTCTTTGAGAGATTTTCTTTTTTTCTTTTTCTTTTTTCTTTTTTTTCTTTGAAAGATTTTCAATGAGAATAGTCTTTATTTCTCCTAGGGGAAAACTCTAGAAAGCCATGGCTAGTTTGCTCACCTTCGGTAATAGATAATACAAGGATCACTTAAGTCAGAGAAAGAGTCTCAGTTCAGAGGTTAGAATATTGTGACCAAATATTAATTAAGACAGAAAATTCGGTTTAACTTCACAATCACCTCGGGGCCCCTGACAGGCTCACTGGTTAAGTATCTGACTCTCTCTCTCTCTTTTTTTTTTTTTTTTTTAGTATCTGACTCTTGATTTCTGCTCAGGTTGTGATCTCAGGGTCATGGGATCGAGCCCCACGTGGGGCTCCACACTGAGTGTGGATCCTGCTTGGGATCCTCTCCGTCCGCCCCTCCCCACTCGCTCTCTTGTTCTCTCTCTCCCTCTCAAAAAAGTTGAGGGCTGTGTGGCTTCGCCAGCCCCCCGTCTGGAGCTTGTCTGTCCCTCCTCCAGCTAGCGACCCCCTCCCACACTGCCGCAGGGGCGAGCAAGAGTGATAAAGGACAGAGCCCCTCATCGTGAACGTGCACCCTCATGAGCTCACTCCCAACTCTGTGTTGGCTGCGACGAGCCTGGAGGAGTGTGGCCTGGTCCCCGGGCAGCCGCAGAGGCTGCTGGACGGGCCTCGGGCCCAACAGGTGCCCTCAGCATCCCTTCTCTCCCGCGGGGGGCTGCACCGCCCGCTCCCTCGGAAGCCCCTCCGCCTGGGACGGGAAAGCACACATTTCCCCACACCTGCGCCTCCGGCCTCGCTGGCGACTGTATACTCAGGGCTGCTGAGAAGGGCCAGGAGTGGAGGTGTGGCCGCGGACGGTGCCTCCGTGGAGTCTGGAACCCGGGAGCCCGCCCGCCGCTGCTGGCCGGCTCCACGCGCTGCCCCTGCGCACGGAGCAGGGAGGCTGCCGCGCCGACAGCCTACTTCGGGTACCAGGCACCGTCTCCCATGAAACGCGTTTGAAAAGCCTGCCCGAGCTGCTGAGTAGCCCCCGGACACAGGAAGGGCCCCGACTGCGGGGTGAGGCCGCTTGCTCCAGTCACAGGGGTAACAAGTGACAGAGTTGAGGCTCCGTCCCCGGAGTACACACCCCATGAGCAACCTCGGCACGAGACCCACGAGACATAGGGGGCCTCACCATTCCCGGATGGATGGGTGACATGCAGGCCACGGGGCCCCCACCCGGAGCTTCAGCAGGTGTGGGCTGGGGCCTGAGGGTTTGCGTTTCTAGCACGTTCCCTGTTGGTCCAAGGCCTACTGCATTCAGCTGCCCCACCTGGGCTGGGCTTCCCCGGCGACCCGGGGGCAGGCCTGCGAGATCAAGATCGCTGGGGGTCCCAAGGGCACGGGGTAGCACAGCTGACGGGAGGCAGCTAATTGCTCTCTGCGATGGGGAGGAACTTGTTAGGGTTTCCTCATGGGGAGGCCGGGGGCTTAGACGTGTGGTTAAAAGGTCATGGTGGAAATAGGATACGCAGTTCATCCAAACAAGCGTTCTCTGAGGAAGGCACACCCTGGCCAGACGTTTCCCCAGGTTTGCGAGTTGATGACAGCGTAATGCAGTTTCATTAAACATGATCCTCTCTGTCCCTTAGCAGACCTTCGGACACACGCATGCACGGGAGACTTAAACTTTCTGCTTTTGCCCACTAGCTGGGATATGTAAGGGCCACGTACATAGGTTGGAGGCGAAAAAAAAATTAAATGAATTAAAAAAAAAAAAGAAAAGGGTAATTTTGAAAACTGTGAGTATTCATTTAAAATAAACCAATTTATAAAGCTGGAAGTGACAAGCTAAAATTAAATGCACTTCCCTTTTATTACTGTTTTTCTACACCCTCATCAGCCAATTACACTCTTAAATCATTTAGCAGAAGGATCATCTTTACTCTCTTTTAAAGTAGATAAATTCTTCTTAAAAATCCATTTTAATGTCTGATTGACGGATCATTTACACTTGTATTTATCACGTGTGCCAAGTTTTCTCTATAAGATTTCCACATAGAATCTGTGCATCTGGACCCGCCTGGGGTTACGTGCCCTGACATATAGGGACCCGCAGACCACGAGGACCTGAGAAATCCCAGGCTCTTTCCAAAGCCTGGCCTAGAGCTCAGGTCTCCACATTCAGGAGTGTTTCTACATTTACAAGTGTCTGAGCCAGCCATGTGCTCGGTCTCCGAGGGCACAAATAACCTGTGCCAAACCGGATGAATGTCTGTCTCCTGGCCTGGGTCCTGGCCACTGGGGCAAGTTTTAGCTCATGCAGCAGTTCAGACAGCGTTCATTTCCTGTTTACATCAAAGCAATCGGATCTAATTTCAGAGGTAAGATTTCAGTCGGATCCAATGTGCATTCACTCCCATCCGGCTCCTTTGTCCACTCTGGAATCCCACTCCGGGGGAGCAAACCGGGAGCGTCACCTGCAAACCGTGGATTGAGTAGGCGTATGGTGGTGTGCAAGCAGGTTGTGCTCGCTGCCCCGGGCACGCTTCTTACCCCCTCTGCGTCTGCCAGCACCCTGCCTTCACTTTTGGGAGGCTCCTCCACGGTGGGGCGGTAGCCTGTCCCTGACCTCTGGGGTCTGCCCAGCGTGGGGCGGGACGGCAACGCCGCGCGCTGCACCTGCAGGTGGGGGCACAAGCACAGGCAGCGCAGGCCCTGCCGGGAGGAGGGGGAGCTCCGTCCGACAACGGAGCTGGGGGTCCCCAGCTGAGCTGGGCCACGGCTCCCATCAGAGCTCTTGCCCGGCTCCTCTCGCCATCCTCAGCCATGCTGGGCTCCCAGGTGACCACAGCCAAATCATGCAAACCCTCTGCACCCCTGCTTCCCCATCTCCAAATCAGGGATGGTTAAACCTGTCACATGCAGTTACTGGGATAACGACGATCATGTCCAACAAGGGGCGGCGCATCTGCTTCAACAGCCCCCATCAGGCATGGATTCTAGACGCTGCACCTCGGATCCGCCCTGTTTCCTCTCCACTTGTCCCCATCACTCAGGGCAGAGCCTGCCTGTCCACTGTTCTAGGTGGAGATCCTGCTTTCTGACTCCCGTGCTGCCAGCTATTTTTCAGTGGAAGTTACAAAGGGAGTGGGCCGTCGCCCCAAAGGGCATCTTCCTTTCAACAGGAGTCTCCTGGAGACTGGGCCCCCTACTTGAATTACTTGAATAACGAGTCCCAATGGTGGGACCGAAGCCGCAGTGGTCAACCTGCTGAAGACACCATTTGAAGAATTCCAGGGGATCCCTGGGGGGCTCAGCGGTTTAGTGCCACCTTCTACTCAGGGCATGACCCCGGGTCCCTGCATGGAGCCTGCTTCTCCCCCTGCCTGTGTCTCTGCCTCTCTCTGTGTGTCTCTCATGAATAAATACATAAAATATTTTCTAAAAAAGAACATAATATTCAAATATTGAACGAAAGTTTCCGAGTGACATGACCCATAAGATCCTGTAGGACAGTGCTGGCATATAGGTCTTGTCTTGCAGGTGGAACGTGATGGTCCGGCCACGGTGCTGAGCCCCGCATTGAAGGAGAGCTGCCACGGAGCCGGAGGCAGGTGCCCATCAGGTGCTGACAATCGAGACGCCGAGGAAGAGCAGGGGGTTCCTACAGGCAGGGCACCCTCCAGCACAGCTAGGGGCGGCCCTACACTTGTATGGGATGAAGAGCAAAACCCCTGGTGTGATCAGTGCTGGACCTGTTTCAGACGAGGGAAATCCCTGGAGAGGGCACTGGGAGGAGGGGCCTGAGCCAGTACTTGCAGGACGTGGGGAACGTGGGGAAGAGGCACAGTGACCAGAGGCCTCCATGCAGAGCCACAGCGAACCACAGGAGACCGTGGAGAAGAAGGAGGAGAGCCCTATTTGAGGTCGGTGAGGACATTCCTTTGACTGGAGAGGAATTTCGTGACAGGTAGCGAGTGAGGTGCCCAGAGGGCAGCAGACATCCTTTAACGGAAACAAATTTCGTTTAGGTCAGGCTGGGTGCATGCAGGTGCCTCAGTGTGTCTGGGGTGAACAGCCACTTTAGGACTGCAGTATCCCCCGAATGACTGAGACCTAAAAAAGCAAGGAACACACAGAACCTTGAGGCTCATCCTGGAGTCTGGGGCTTAGCGGGGAGTGAAGCATCCAGGATTCACACTGCCTGACTCACCTCCTTGGAGACCTGGCAGGGAGCTCTGCAAGGGAAGCCACGGAGACAAACGCCAGAAATAGAAGTTGTGGTGTTGACACAGCCTTGTGCTTATCCAGGAGAGGGGTGGATGGCGGCTGGGATGAAGGGGGAGGCAGTGCTGGTGACCCCAGACCAGCAGCTGCCCAGCTCCATATCCTGCGGGGGACCCCCACCCCATCTGTGCAGCTGCCTACCTCCATATCCTGCGGGGGACCCCCACCCCATCTATGCAGCCGCCCCAGCTCCATATCCTGCAGGGTACCCCCCACCCCATCTATGCAGCCACCCCAACTCCATATCCTGCAGGGGACCCCCCACCCCATGTATGCAGCTGCCCAACTCCATATCCTGCAGGGGACCCCCCACCCCATGTATGCAGCTGCCCAGCTCCATATCCTACAGGGGACCCCCACCCCATCTATGCAGCTGCCTACCTCCATATCCTGTGGGGGACCCCCACCCCATCTACGCAGCTGCCCTGCACCCATATCCTGCAGGAGTACACCTGACGCTGGCCCAGGAGCACAGCTCAGCTGCTCCTGACCCACAGACCCTGACCTGCTCCTGTCCTGCTCTCTCCTCTCCCGGCCAAGGACTCCCGGTCCTGTTCATGCTGTGAATGAGGCGGGTGTTTCCTTCCCTTCGGTTTGCCATCCTGCCTCTCCTTACCCCTCGTTCCCTTGCCTCTGCCTGTCTTTCCTCACAGGCTCCCTGTCCCGTGGAGCTGGAGGCTGGAGACTCCCTCTCCTGCCCACCTGCTCCTCTCAGAACCTCACACCCAGGGAAGCTTCTAGAAAAGTCTGCCGCTCGGCCCCTTCCAGGGCAGAGCCCAGCCATGTGGGACATCTCTCTTGCTTATGCGTTGAGGCTGCTGTGTCCTCTCTGATCTGCCTTAGATGCTGCTTCAGAAAAGACGATGTGTCTGCCTCCCCCCGCGTCAGACGGAAGGTGACCATGTGTTCAGAGGGTGTAGGGAGCTCAGTAGTGCTCTCATTGTTTCTCTGGGGCTGTGTCAAGGAACCACCTCGGTGCCTACAGCCCTGGACACCCCGTCAGAATGCTAAGAAGGCCGTGACCATTCCTGCAGGGCGCAGGGGCAGTGCTGTCACGGAGCCCGGGGGGCAGGACCAGGCAGCGGCAGTGACGCGTGGCCTGAAGCTCCCTCTGGTGAAGTGGGACCCCCACCTGACTCCCTACGGAGGGTGCTCTGCTCTATTACGAGTGATAGGCCACCTGGGACCCTCACACAGGGCCGCCCAGCGCCCCCACTGTTAGACTCTGGCGGGAACCCACGAGGCAGACACGGAGATCAGCCGGTTGCAGCCATGAACAGGGGTCCACAGAAGCTCAGGACTCACCGGGTCTCGTGGGAGCAAGCGGCAGACCCAGGCCCCGCACAGACCGAGCCAGAAGCCGGCCCAGGTCCCCGGAGGAGGTGGCCCTGCACCGACAATCAATGGGTGAGCCAATCCATCTCCAGCGGAGGACGGGACACGTGACGCCGATCCCGGGGCCTTGCACGGAGGGAGAGGATTCTGGACGGGCAGCTAAACCACAGTGCGGCCTGGGCAAAGCCATTGCCGCTCCGGGACAGCAAGCGGACTTTCTCCCAGAGGCCAGCACGGAAGGCGGCCCTGGAAGGCTAGCTCCTCTTGCATCGTGTTTGCAGAGCACTCACTACCGGGCGGGGGGAGAGGGGGTTGTGTGGACCAGAGGCACTGGGCAGCTGCCACTAGCCTGTGCTGAGCGAGCCCTCAGGGCTCTCCCTGTCACTCGCAGGCCCCAGGGAATCGGGGACAAGAAGCCGAGTGGGGGTGAGAGCCGAGTCCACACGGGTACCGGATCCTGACACGCCCGAGAGCTACAGCTGCCAGAGTAGAGGCCTGGGCTCCGGGGGGACCCAGGGGAAGGCACAGGGGAGGACGGGGCGCTAACACCAGACACTTCTCTCCAACCTCACAGAACAGGTCATCTTTTCAAAGGACATCCCTGTGTGTTTAAAGAAACACACACCCTAGAGGATGCTAAAACTTCAGACACATTAAAAAAATTAAAATATTCTCAATCTCATACCAAAGAGATCCTTAATATAATATTTTGATATATTTTCCCCTCCAGGAAATTTCCCAAGAATAGATACTTTTTAATGACACTCAACCAGACTTCTGAAACTGGTGGTAAGTTCTGTTTTCTGGAAAGACTGTTCCAGGAGTTTTTCTTGTATTTCACTTCAAGAAATTGGTTCTCAATTTATTATGATATTAGTTAATCCAAGCTGATTTTTGTCCTCATCACTTCCAAGGCAGATTTTAATTCTGGTATTTAAATTTGCGTTTCACTGCAGCTTTTCCCTCCTCGAACCAGCTCTCCTCTTGGCTGACTGCCTGTTCATCCGTCTGGACCGGTGCTGGGGGAGCGGGCCCAGGGAACAGCCTGGGTTCAGATCTGTGCTTCTCACTGGCCACGAAGCTTCGGGAAAGTCACTTCCCCTTTCTGACCTGGAGCTTCGTCATCTAACCACGGAGAAGTGATGGTGTCTGCCTCACGGGTGCCCTGGGAGGTCACGCAGCACATGCTGGAGTTCCTGCTATGAACACCCTCAGAAGGGGACTGTGCCACCACTTCCTGCAGGCAGCTTCCATTGAGAAGAGCACCCCAGTTTTCTAAATATCTGTATTTTGGGTTCAGACGTCAATGGTCTTGAGAGGTCTGCTGTCCCCTGGGTCCCCAGGCTGAGGACCTCCTTTCTCTGTTCAGCAGTGTCTTCTTGGGTCCCCTGCTGGTACTCTTATTCTTCTCATTTTTCTTCCATTTATTTTTTATTTTTGGATCATCACTCCCCATGGAGAACCCAGGCCTCCGGGCTTGGTGCTTGGCACTGCTGCGTGGTTATGTATGAACCTTGGCTCCACTTGCCCTCCCAAGGGTTCATGAAATCACCTTCCTGGATGTGCAGCCAGAGCTCAAGGTGTGTTTCAGATGGAAACTTGCAGCTGTGGCAGCTCTGCGAGACCAGAGGGGCATCTTCTCCAGCCCTGCACCTTGCTCACTCTCCTTGAAAGATGGTGCCCACCGAGGACTTCAGTCCCCAGCATGCACTGCTCCAGAGCCCTTCCTGCCCTTCGAGGGAAGCTCGTGGTACTACAATCCCCAGCACGCACTGCCCCAGGGCTGCTTCCTGCCCATGCGGAGGGTCGTGGGACTACAGTCCCCAGCAGGCCTCGGGCCACGTGCAGCCCACACCCGTATTTCCGGGTTGAGTCGTGTGCTAGGACTGAGCACCGAGTGGTGGTGGAGCCCTGGGAGGGGCCGACTGCGCGCTGGCTCCCGAAGGATCCGCGTGGCACGGCTGCAGCAGGGAAGCTGCTTCTTTCCTGGACAGACACGCGACTTCGCGTTCTGAAGCACCGAGCACACAGTGCTCCACGGATGCAACGTCCAGGGTCCGTCTTAAAGAGAGCACGGCATGCATTCTAAAATATGGCTCCAGCAGCCATCTATAAGAATGGGGGAGCGCTCATCTAGTGTGGCCATATTGATGCAGTCAGTCTTTGTTTGGGAGTCACACATTGTGTTCCTCTTGCATCAGGGACAGCTAGCTAGGTATTGTTTCGAAGAGGAGCCCTTCCATGTGGGATTGTGCACCGGCATCTGTAATTCTGTGCATGTCAATGCACGTGTGCGAGAGCAAGTCCTCCGGAATGTGTGTGTGTGTGTGTGTGCGCGCGCGCGCTACGTGCACTCCCTCCTACAGAGAATGTCTGCAGGCTGGTGACAGTTTTTACAAAAGAATATTCTCAGGTTCCTGGGCTGCAGAGGCTGTGACTGCATCTCCCCCAGGGCTGACTGTCAAGACAGTCTGGCCACTGAGCCGGCATGCCCTGCCTGTCCCCTGCCTGTCCCCTGCCTGTCCCCTGCCAGCTGAGGATTCCCGCTCCCCACCGACAGCAGCTCGGCTGAGGCTCAGCTCTGTGGCTGTCAGGCCTCCCCCAACCCAGAAGACCCCCGAGGCCAGCCGGCACATGGAGCCTGTCCTAGTCAGGGAGGCATGAGCCTTCAGAGCCCCGCTGTCACCCAAACAGAGACAGCCTCCAGCTGCTTCTCCAGGACAGGATGAGCCCCGCACAGCTGGCAGTTACCTGGAGGCGCTCAGCACCTCCACTAGAGCGGACAGGGGTCAAGGTCAGCCCTCTTCCTCAGGGCTCCTCTGCATCCAGCTGGGACATGTGATGCTCCTGCGAGCTCTTCCCCCAGGGGTTATGTTATTGTCCTTGGCTCCAGCTTATGTGCAAGGACAGAACACTGAGAACAGCAAAACTAAGAAAATCTTAGTTAAGCCTATTATGTCGCAAGGCAGGGAGCCCACGATCAAAAATTCTACTCAGTGTCGGAGCAGTCCTAGCTCACCATGATTGGAACCTTGTGTCCTTGTGCCGGACACATGGGCACGCGGTCCGACCAGTCACATACGGTCTGCTCTCAAGAAGGCCTCACACTTGGCCTAATGCTCTGCTTTCACTGTCTTGAAATACTTAATTTTTGAACAAGGAAGCCATGCACTTGTATTTTGAACTGTTCTCTAAAAATTATTTAGCTGATCCCAAGAGACATTTCCTCCTAAGAACATTACTTTATCCTCTGTAAGATGATGCTGTGACCAACTCGGACTGTAATACAGGGCCCTAAACGGGACCACTTCAACAACAGATATTCATTTCTCACAGTTCTGGAGGCGGGAAGTTAAAGATCAAGGCGCCAGCAGATTTGGTATTTGGTGAAGGCCCTCTTACAGGCTGACTGGGACAGACTTCCTGCTGTGTCTTCACATGGCAGAGTGGTAGGGACCTCCCTGGAGTCTCTTTCATAAGACCCCCAACCCCATTCACAGGGCTCCACCCTCACCACCTAATCACCCCCCCAGAGGCCCCACCTCCTAATACCATTGCATCAGAGGTTAGGATTTCAACAAGTGAATTTCGGGACAAAACAAACATTCAGAATACAGCAGTCAGTAAAAACACTAAAATGGTCAACTCTTTCCTCCAGTTTGGCAAAATTGAACCTAAGGCGAAGGGTGTTCTATGCCTGCCATAATAATACTTACAAACAAGCCTTGAGGGATTAAACTGATCTTAACAGAACCCAGACACCTGCTAAGCCAAATATTCTTCAAAGGAAGAAAATCAAAGCCAAACTCTCAACAATGTAGTGTTCACAGTGCCTGGCAGCCAATTGGATATTATGAGGCAGGTAGAGTTGCTACAAATGGTTGAACATATCCAAGAGGAAATGGGTCAATAAAAACAGATCAAGAAGTAACAGATATGCTGAAATTAGCAAACACAGACATAAAAAAGCTATTATAAACGTTATAAATACACCCCAGTATTTAAATGAAGACACAGACATAATGAGGGAATAAGCATAAGCCTTAAAAAATAATCATTTGTGCATCAAAAGACAGTACCACCAAAAAAGTAAACTCACCAAATGGGAAAAAAATATTTGCAAATCACGTATCTGATAAAGGATTAATAATGAGAATATATAAAGAACTTTAGAATTCAACAATAAGACAGAAATGACACAATTAAAAATTAGGCAAAGCACCTGAATAGACATTTCTCCAAAAGAGATCCAGGAACAGCCAATAGGCAAAGATGCTCAACATCACTCTTCATCAGAGAAGCACCAATGAAAACCACAATGAGACACCACTTCACACCTGTTCAAAGGAAAATCACAAGTGTCACAGAGGGTGTGGGGTAAGTTGGAGCCCTTGTGCACTGCTATGGGATGTAAAGTGGTGCACCTCTGTAGGAAACAGTCTGGCAATTCCTCAAAAACTTAAACATGAAATTACCATATGATCCTGAGATTCCACTTTGGAGTAAACGCCCAGAAGAATTGAAAGCAGAGACTTAAACAGATATTTTTACACCTACGTTCATAGCAGCATTGTTCACAATGGACAAAAGGTAGACACAACCTGAGTGTCCGCCTGTGGATGAGTCAGTTAACAAAATGTGGTCCATCCACACAGTGGGAAATGGAGGGACATTCTGACACCTGCCACAGCACGGATGAATCTCGAGGATGTTATGCTAAGTGAAATAAGCCAGACATAAAAGGACAAACACTGGATGATTCCGGGCATCATAAGTCCCTGGAGGAGTCAGGTCCATAGAAGCAGAAAGTGGATGGTGGGAGCCAGGGGCTGGAGGGGGAAGTCAGGAGTTGGTGTTTCCTGGGGACACCGCTTCAGTTTGGAAACCTGAGAAAGTTCTGGAGATGGATGATCGGGATGGTTGCACAATAATGTGAATGAGCTTACTGTCACTGAGCTGTGCACCTAACAATGGTTAAAATTATAAATTCGATGCTATGACTATTTTATCATAATAAAAATTAAAGTGAAAATTATCAAATAGAACTTTTAGAGATGAAAAGGGCAATATCTAATTTGGAAAACACGCACACACACACACACACACACACACACACACACACACACAATCCGAGATGGCAGCAGATTATATGTTGCAGAAGAAAAAAGTAATTAATTTAAAACATGGCGACCGGGGCCCCTGGGTGGCTCAGCGGTTTAGCGCCTGCCTTCAGCTCAGGGCGCGATCCTGGAGTCCCGGTATCAAGTCCCGCATTGGGCTCCCTGCATGGAGCCTGCTTCTCCCTCTGCCTGTGTCTCTGCCTCTCTCTCTCTCTCTGTGTCTCTCATGAATAAATAAATAAAATATGAAAAATAAAAAATAAAACATGGCGATCCAAATGATCTGAATGAATTGTGGAGAGAAATAGAAAAACCAACAAACCAGATGGTGCGAGGAGGGGCAAATTATTTGAGGAAACTATGGCCAGGAGTTTCATGAATTTGGTGAAAACTATAAGCACTTATACGAGAAGCCCAGGGAATCCCCATTGACAATTTCTTGATAGAAATCCACACAAGGAACTCTACATTCACGTTGATAATAGACTTCTCAAGAGGATCCAAAAAAAAAAAAAAAAAAAGCCAGAAAACAATGGAAGTGTTTTAAAAACAGTGAAAGAAAAAAAAAAAAGAAAATCCTGTCAACCTCACATTCACATCAAGTCAGCGTATTCTTGGAAAATGAACACAAGACAAAGAAGGAAAAGTGGAAGGGACTTCCCTCGAGGAGCTTGACCCTACAAGAAGAGATTATAAAACAGGTGTTTCAGGGGAGGAAGTGACGTCAGTGACATCAGATGGGGAACTGGACCAACGTAAAATACACGAGAATAAAGTTCCAGCCGTGGAAGACATCACAGGCTAACTCGATGCACAAAACAACCCCCCGGCTAGCGGGGTGGCGCTCCGAGCTCTGGAGACGGCACAGAGTGCCGTGAAGATGCAATTCCTCTCCACATTAATGTATGAGTGTAAGTGTCTTTCATGAAAAATTCCAACTGGGTGAAAAAATTCAAAGTATTTCTGGAGTTCGTCAAAGAATAAATAATTTCAATGAACACATAGCAGGGAGTACTCCTTCCTGACCATGAGACGAACCGTAGGAAGCTGTGCTAATGAGGATCGTCGGGGGAGGCGAGAAGGGTGGTCGGAGGGGAAGAGGAGCAGATGCACAAGAAGAGGCCCGGTTTAGCAGGTTGGTGCCTTACAAGAGTGCTCTTGGCTTTAAAAATCAGTAGCAGAAAATGAACTAAAATATTTCAATAAACGAATGGCCACATTTTCAAAAAAAGATATTTGCTTATTTGAGAGAGAGAAAGGGAGAGCAAGTGAGGAGCAAATGCAGGAACCAACTCCCCACTGAGTGGGGAGCTGGCTTGGGGCTCCATCCCAGGGCCCCAGGACCGACGGTGACCTGAGCTGAAAGCAGATCCTTAGCCCACTGACCCCCCAGGGGCCCCTGAACGGCCACATTTAACTGCAAATATGTCACAAACTCTCAGAGGCCAGTTATGCAGCTAGATATCAAAAGTCTCAGCATATATCTCTGCTTTGACACATGCATTGTGTTTCTAGAAATTTTACCCATGTACAACGATCCAACAACATGCCCACAGAAGAATGCCATAAAACGGATGCTCACGACCATGAAAACTGACCCACCTTACATGTCGTACGGTGGGGGGACTGGCAGAATGACCATCTTTGTGCCTGTCAATATACTGTGAGAACGTAACTGCATATAAGCAAATGTGCCACTACAGTATCTTTTTTTAAAAAAAAAATCTGTTTATGATTTTATTTGTTGGAGGAATGATCTGTGCCAAGCAATCAGCTGGATGCCAGAAACACTGATGAGAAAGGCGGGTACTTGTTCTTGAGAAGCTCAGCCTGTTGGTCAGACAGATACACGGGGACACGGTGTGTCCGGCAGCGCTGCCCGTGAGCGAATGCCGTGCCGCTGAGAGCCCCCCAGATGGCGATGGCACAGAGGGGACCGTTGCCCAGCATCGCTCTTCTAGTGCACGGCTGTCAGTAAGCCCTGCCGATCCGGGGGACGCGGGGGGCTCGGGGTAGCTGGGCTCACCGGGATAAGCAAGTGACAGTAGGTGGTCTGTGCCCACGAGAAAGTCTGAAGCCCCTTCGTCTTCCCAGAAGTTCAGGTTCTCCCACGTGGGGAACCCGTAGGACTCAGCAGCCAGATACGGATACGGCCTGGGAACTCGGATGGCGTCACCCTGCTTTTGTTTCCATGTTGGCTCCGGCCAGTTGTCCCTCTGCAGCCGCCATGGGGAGTGGAGTCTGTCGGTCGGCCGTGGTCTCACGGGTTCCCCACTTGGACCGCCAGCCTGTGCCCGGGAGGAGGCGCGGGGCCATCCGGGGGTCGCTCCACGCCCTGGGCCCTGGGCGCGGTGCCTCCAGAGCACCAATCGAGGGGCACAGACAGGGACCCTGGCCAGAGACAGGCTGCCTTTGCACCGCTGAGCGCTCCCTCGTCTTCTTTACGGCTCTTCAAGGGGAAAGCCTCAGCCACGGGCACGTGTGAGCCTTGTTCACCTTGTTCACCTGTCGTTCGTTTTGCACGCACACGTGTGTGTGCATATGTTTCTGTTGCCAAGGAAATTATACATTGAAGTGTTTGGAAGTCATTATGCTCAGAAATCGAAACACAGTGAAATCCGGGAGTTCGAAATGATGTTTCAGACAGAGAGCAAAAGTTCCATGGCCTCAAACTTGCGAACTAATGGGTAAACAATGCACCTCTTTCCGTGATTATTCACGTGCAGTCTGTGTGGCCCGCGTGGTGCTGCCTCTGGTCGGTCATGCGGAATCCCCACCTTTTTCCTGCGTCTGTGAAGTAACGTTGGGGAAGCAGAGATGGGCTCAGCGCTAGGAGGCGGCCGCCTGCTTCATGTGTGATGTTTTTGCAGATCTCTTTATACTTAGAGATCTTGCTGAGAAGTCGGATCAGAAAACGTTCCTCAGCAGGTTACGGCGAAGAGAGAGCGTCTCCAACGAAATCTGCGAAGTCATGTGCTGGAGGCGGGTTGACCACCGCCTGAGAATCGATTCGTAAACTTGCAGGCATTTCATGAGCCCGTCGTTAAAAGCAGTCATCATGAAAAATGAAATCATAGAAGCTTACAATCAAATAAATCATATTCAAAAACAAAAATAATACAAGAACAATGCATCTCAAAACTCCGTACGTCCGGGGATCCCTGGGTGGCTCAGCAGTTTGGAGTCTGCCTTCGGCCCAGGGTGTGACCCCAGGGTCCCGGGATCGAGTCCTGCGTCGGGCTCCCTGCATGGAGCCTGCTTCTCCTTCTGCCTGTCTCTGCCTCTCTCTGTGTGTGTCTCATGTGAAAAAATAAATAAAATCTTAAAAAAAAAAGATCATTAAAAAAAAAAATTCTCCATACATCCTACTTATTCTGCTCGGTCCTCTACTCTCTCCCCCCTGAGCTCTTCGGCATCTGCTGCACCCGACGCCGTGTCCGCGGTGTGTCAGGCTGCTGCCTGCCTCTCCCCGGCTCCGCATCCGGTGGAGCTACGCTGGCCCCTGAGGTCCACCGCGGCGGGAGTGGCTTCACACGCCACGAGTCGAGGTGGAGGCATTCATTGTGCCATCAATGGTCTAGATCTGAGACGCTGAAAAATGCTAGTAAAGCAGAGTGAACGTAGAGGTGGGGTTGGGGCTGCAGTCATTGCTTCGTGAAAAGTGAAACCATGGAGGAAAAAAGTCTTCTCGGGTCCGCGGACCGTAATCTGATTCGACAAAGAGGCCACACGTCACTGACGACGGAGTCGGTCATGGCTTCACTCCCGTCTTGTGTGGTGTGCATCACCCACAGGAACACACGTGCCGTAATCGTGTTCACTTGGGGATGGCAAACCGCAGCTTGGCTCTGGCTTAAGAGTTTGGGGGGGGGGGAATGAAGAGAAGCCTTTTGTGAGAATCCATTTTTCTCTACACATGTATAATAATTATGTATATATCATTATTTGTAAATATTGTGCAACACATCCCTTATCACAATCTTACTAACGTGCGTGCATGTGTATGTGCGCACATCAGTTTCTGTGGACATCCAGGCGTCAGACAACCGTCAGCACACCACTGTCCCCTGCCTCCTAGAGGGGTGGACAGCGGGTCCTCAGGTCCTCTGGGTCAGATCTCCAGGCCCGGCCGTGATGCCAGAACAGACACTAAAGCAGTTGCTCTTATGGGAAAGTTGAGGCCGATGGACATCATCCTGTGAGCCCTGGTGACACACATTTTTGCTGGTTCTGTGTTTGGTGGTCGGTTTTGGCAAAGCCAAAGCACAGGTCGCCACTGTCTGCGTCCAGGGTAACGGGACAGAAAAGTCCCCGCGAGAGATGAATGTGCTCGCGCCAGCCATGGCCTAGCTCTTGCAATTCTGTGCGCCTGAAATGCTCTTGCACCTTCTCGTTGCCCGTACGATATGTTCTTATTCCACAGGACTCAGCCCGAGCTCCACAGTCTTAGGAAAGTCACCACTGGTTGGATGCGCCTTTTCTCTCCTCGCGTGGCGCCTTACCGTAACGCTCAACATGCTGTGTTTTGTCTGCCGGTGTCCGAAATTGACTGTAATATCCTCAGGGACACGAACAGAGATTTACTCATCTCTGTTAGCAGTTAACAACAATTTCCCATTGAATTGAATAATGGTGATGTACAGAAGATAAGCTCAAGGATATGCCCTTCCACAGTGACTCTGGGCTGTTTTCACGACACCACGGAGCGAACAGGCCGTGGGGGGACAGCGGTGTGAATGCCTCGCTGCAGACGTAGGGGAGAGGGGGTCAGAGCTACGTCAGGGCTCTTAAGAGCAGGGGCTGTAGATGGGGTTGGGGAGGTTTGTCCACGGGCTACAGAGGAGGTGGGATTGGTGTGAAACTCAGTATTCAGAGATGTTTTAGGAATTAAGGACCCAAATAAATGATTAAAAAATTGCCCAGGCTTGAAGTATTTTTTAAATTTTTTTAAAGGGTTTATTTATTTATTCATGAGAGACACAGAGAGAGAAGCAGAGACCCAGGCAGAGGGAGAAGCAGGCTCCATGCAGGGAGCCCGATGTGGGACTCGATCCCGAGACCCCAGGGTTGCGCCCTGAGCTGAAGGCAGACGCTGAGCCACCCGGGTGCCTCCAGGCTTGAAGTTTAACGTGAAGTCCTCTACAGAAGGAACACCAATGTGCAGCGCAGGGAAAGAGGAGATCTGGGTTACAGAAATTCCTGGGGCAGATGGGAGTCTCGCCTCTGGGGACTGAGTTAGGTGCATGCGGACAACAGTCAGGGAGCCCCCTCTGATTTTCATTATTGTCTATTGAAGGACAACGCAGATGAAGAAGTGCACAGATTATGAATATACAGCTTGATGAGGCTTCTGTTTATTTAGTTAGCTAATTAATTAATTAATTAATATCCGATCACTTATTTGGGATTTTTTTAACTTTTAATTCTTGGGTGATACTGTAATGTATGGCTCAGGTTATGAAGCACAGCAAATTTAAGGTCAGAAGTCCTGGGTTCAAGTCCTGGTGTGACCCTGACCGGCTGCGTGGTCTTGGCAAATCACCTGGCACGTAGCAAAGATGATGATACGAATCAAGTGAAGTCATGCGTGCAAGAGGTTTGTGAACCACCAGAACTGTACACATAAAGCAAGAGAGATTATTTTCCCCATGCTCTCCCATTTCTAATACGTTGGGTTTTTTGTTTATTGTTTTTTTTTTAGAACAACAGATACAGGCCTATAGAAATGCATTTCACCAGAAAGATACGTGTAAATGAGGGGAAATTGTAGGACAGAAAGCCCTGCAGGTTCTGCATACAAGTATCTCCTTCTCTACGTGTGTCTGCAGAATTAGGGCAAAAGCTAGACCAGAGGATGATTGGGGAACCTTCAGAGCAGTACCTGTGACCCATCCCAAAGTCTGACAGGAGTGTTTCCCTCTTCAGCCGCTCAGCTAGGCGGCCCCCGTGACCTCTGAAGCACAATCCCCGAGTCGACGAGCCGAGAGCCCCTCTACGTAATCGAGTGCCCGTCCTATCTATAGCTCCAGAAAGCAAGATTGTGTTCGCCAGAATGGCAATGACCTGTCAGGTCTATTTTTTTTTATTATTATTTTCATTCCAGTGTGGTTAGCATACCGCGTTATATTAGTTTCAGGCACACACTGTAGTGAGTCAACACTTTTATACTCGGGGCTCCTCATGATGAGCGTATTCTCAATCCTCTTCACTTGTCTTACCCGAATCCCCACGAGCCTCCCCTTTGGTGACCACCAGTTTGTTCTTAATAATTAAAAGTCTGTTTTTTGCTTTGTCCTTTTTTCCTCCCCTTTGCTCATTTGTTTCGTTTATTAAATTCCACACCTGAGTGGGATCCTATGGTATTTGTCTCTCTCTGTCTGATATCACTTACCATTATATGTTCCAGCTCCAACCATGTCATTGCAAATGGCCAGATTTCATTCTTTCTGATGGCTGAAGGATATTTCATTGTATACACCCCACATCTTCTTTATCTGTTCATCGGTCGATGGACACTTGGGCTGCTTCCACGTCTTTGTAGATAATGCTGCGGTAAGCGTTTAGGGGTGCATGTATCCTTTTAAATCAGTATTTTTCTGTTCTTTGGGTATCTAGTAGTGTGATTGCTGGATCTTAGGGTAGCTCCGTATTTAACTTTTTGAGGACCCTCCATACTGTTTTCCAGAGTGGCTGCTCCAGTTTGCATTCCCACCCACAGTGCGTGAGGGTTCCCATTTCTCCACATCCCTGTTGTTTGTTGTTTTGTTGATTTTAGCCATTCTGACAGGTATGGGGTGATATCTCATTGTAGTTTTGATTGGCATTTCCCTGATCGTGAGTGATATTGAGCATCTTTTCATGTGTCTGCTGGCCATTTCTATGTCTTCCTTGGGGGAAATGTCTGTTCACAACTTCCACCCATTTTTTTAAAAATTGGATTATTTGTTTTTTGGGTGTTCAGTGGTATACGTTCTTTATATATCTTAGATACTAACCCTGGATCAGATACGTCATCTGCAAATATCTTCTCCCATTCTGAAGGTTGCCTTTTGGTTTTGTTGGTTGCTTACAGTTCAATGAGTTTTTACCAAGTGAGTGCACCGGTGTAAACACTACCCAGTTCAAGATGTAGAAAACACCATCATCCAAGAAACTGCACACACCCTCCATGTCAGCACACCATCTGACACTCATCCCCATATGTTAGGTTGCTTCTTTGCTGTGTCTGGTTTCTTTCACACAATTGTGCATGTGGTGTTCACAGATACTCTCGCGTGTGGCAATAGGTTGATTTCAGTATTGCTCTGTGGTGTCCCATGTCATAAATATACCACGATGTTTATCTATTCTACTCTTGATAAGCAGTTTCCAGCTTGGGTTATTATGAACAATGTGTGCACGCTTCTCTGGAATATACCCTCAGGAGCAGAATCACTAAAGGAAAGGTAATAATTCCTTTTTTCTACGTTACCTTCTTTTAGATTTAACTATTTTTTTTAAAGATTTATTTATTTATTTATGAGAGAGAGAGAGAGAGAGGCAGAGACACAGGCGGAAGGAGAAGCAGGCTCCACGCCGGGAGACTGATGTGGGACTTGATCCTGGGACTCCAGGATCATGCCCTGGGCTAAAGGCAGGCGCTAAACCGCTGAGCCACCCAGGGATCCCCAGATTTAACTAATATTTTTAAAAAAAATTTACAGGTATCATCTTATACATTTTATAAATTTTCCTTTTACTTTAAGAGACTAGAATTAGGGGATCCCTGGGTGGCGCAGTGGTTTAGCGCCTGCCTTTGGCCCAGGGCGCGATCCTGGAGACCCGGGATCGAATCCCACGTCGGGCTCCCGGTGCATGGAGCCTGCTTCTCCCTCTGCCTATGTCTCTGCCTCTCTCTCTCTCTCTCTCTCTGTGACTATCATAAAAAAAAAAAAGAGACTAGAATTACACATTGAAGATTTTAATATGCATCTTTGATTAATAACAGTCTAATGGAAATTAATCCTACTACCATCACCCCTTAGCCAATGATACAACCTTGGGAGACAAATTCATTTATTTCTCTCCGTGTTATTATTGTTATGCATTTTTAGTTTCCACGTACTTCAGACCACATCAGATATTATTATTATTGTCCAGTTAATATTTCTTTGTAATTACCTCCCTATTTCCCGTTCCTTATTTCTCTTGCTTTTATTCCTCACTAGATTTCTGTGTTTGTCTTTGGTCTTATTTTCTTTCTTCCTAAAGAATTCTCCCTAAAAAATTCTTAAATTTTTTTTTTCTTTTTGTGTATATTTGCTGGCAACAAAATCTCTCAGCTTTTGCTTATGATGGAAATGTGTTTGTTTTGCTTTCACTTGTGAAGGACATTTTCTCTGGATATAGCTCAGGCTTCGGTTTCATCCTTCCAGCATCTTAAAGGCGTCATTCTGTTGTCTTCTAGCTCCCATTGCTTCTGTGCAAATGTCAACTTTCAAGATTTTTGTTCCTCCTTTGAAGGTCATGATTACTTTTTCTCTGACCATTTCTATGATTTCCCTCTTTGTTTTCAGGTTTCAGCAGTTTCCTTAGGATGTGTCAGGCATGGTTCACTTCATGCCTGTGCTGCATGGGGTCCACAGAGCTTTTCTGTCTGTGGCAGGGGTTCCGTTGTCCCTTTTGGAAAATCCTCAGCAATGTCTCTTCAGAGGCTCCTGGGCCGTGTTCGCGCTCGCTTCTCCCACGGACGCTGCACTTGCATCATTACTTCCCCACCTTCCACGTCTCTCCTCTTGTTCTCTGCTTTCCTCCTCTGCTCGTGAGTCTGGGTATTTTCTACTACCCACTGTCTGGTAATCTAATCCTCTCTTCCAGGTTTTAAACTCAACTTTACTGAATTGAAACTTACTTTCAATTATTGAACACTTTAATGCTAAAATTATTTATTGGTTCTTTTTTATGGATTTTCTGATTAAATTCCTCATCTTTGCTTCAACTTGTTAATCGATGGTATTTTAAAGGCCATGTATTATGACTCCGATAAATGGACTGTCTGGGGTCTTTCCCCATTGTCCTTTTTTTCTTGGTTCCCCTTCTTGGTTACGTCTGGTAAACCTTCAGGAAATGCTGGCTATCTTGAACAACAAGTCGCAGAGGCTCTGGATGTGGTTGTCTTCCTCCAGAGCTGTCCAGACGGGGCCCCTGACCACGGGCTGACGTCCTTCCTGAGTAGGATGCAGGGCAGCTTCCTCACCTGCTCACTTCTTTAGATGCGGCTTTGTAAGGATCCACAGTGCTCTTGTTCACCTTTCTTCTAGGAAGTCCCCCTCCCCAAGGTTTCCAACTGAAACCCTAAACTATCTGCTGAAGTCCATCCATCTCCTCAACTCCACTTAAGCCCCAAGACACCAAAACTTCCAGTGCTCCAAACCAACAACTGCAGGGTTTTGTGCTCAGCTTCTCAGCATCTTCCTGTTTGCTCTCAGGATGCAGCCAATGCCTCCGGGGAAGCTGCACATTTAGGACAGACCCCCGGCACCTGCCTTTCTTCCGGGCTCCTGGCTCCTACTATCCCTGCAAGCACCAGGAACTCATGGGATCAGCACTTTGCTGACTCCAGAGGGTCCTGGCTAGAGCCTAGCAGGTTTATCAGACTCTCTCCCATCTCTGGAATCTTCCCGTCTCAAGTCTTGGCTCTATGTCGGTTCTCTGGTGTCTTCCAACTCACTTTAATCAAAAAAAAAAAAAAGAAAGAAAGAAAAGAAATCTGACTTTTCTACTTGTTGTAGATGAAGCATTGGTCTGTGGTAGCTTCTTCATCTCAACTGCCGGCAGAAACCCTCAGTTGGGTTAGGATGACACAGCTGGGGAAAGCCAGCCCCAGTGGCGGCAGGTCGCCCCATGTTTCCAGTTGGGGTGGAAGGAGGGCGCTGAGGCTCCAGGCTCGTCCCTGCCAGCCCCCACCCCGTCCTCGGCACTTTCCCACTTTCCGGGTGACATTGCTCCCTGAATCCCCAGCACACGGCCCAGGACTTCCTAAGGAACCAACACCTCACCTCCCCCCCCAACTCCGTCCTAACCCGTGCTTATGTTTAGGAGGGATGTTCCTTGGTCATTTTGGTCAAACATCTGCCAGCTTCACACAAAAAGTGGCACGGAGGTTGCCTGACTGGATTCAACCGCGTTTTTCCTGAAATCATGGCTTTCCTGGATAAAAGCAGACTGGCTCCATGTAGTGGAATAGTTTGTGTCTCCTCCCCCGGCCTCAGAAATGAAGAGAATAGTACTTGTGACTGAAAAAGAGGGTCATGGAGACTAAGCAAATATTTGTAAAGCAGCATAGTTTGAACACTTGAAAGAAAAGTGCAATATGAATGATTATTTTTTAAAGCACCATATGTAGGAAATGCAATCCAGCTTTTTGAAAGAAGCGTTTTGGCGTTTCATCCCAATTTACTGATGAATGGTGACTAATGAAATGTTTGTCTGGGATTCTGAAGAGCAATTCAACTGGCTGCATGTAGATAGATAACGTCAGTTGCTTTTGATCTTGCGGACCAAAGCATCTTATATAATGATAAATTATACCAGGTTTCAAAAATCCTCCAAATGATGTTATCTGCAACACCACTGCCTCTCCTTACTATCTCCCACTTTTTATTTTCTCCCCAGTGAAAGAAATAGCAGTTTGTAAAGGCTTATAAATTCCAACTCTTATCTTTTAAAATGGTTGTTCTTTTCCCTCCTCTTAACATGCAAATAGACTCCCTTTCTTGAGCCTTTGATAAAGAGCCAGAAGGAAGTTCACAAGGTGGGGCTACTCCATCCCCAGAAGCCCAGGAGGAGGAGAGTGGGGAGCTCATTACTGGGCCCTGCCACACGCAGGGCCCCGGGTGACAGCCCCAGAGACAGCGAGCGCTGTCCTAGGAGGTGCTTCCAGGAGATGCTCCCAGGGAAAGAGGCTACCTGGGGAAGGATGCCGAACCTCAGGCGTTTTCCTCACTGCCTTCAGAGTCCTTGATGAGACGTCAGGCAAGGCGGCCTCCAGGCGCCCCCGTCAGCCTTCAATCCTGGCCAGTGCCCCACCGGCCTGTGGTTCGCTGAGTGACCTCGGGAAGGACCCAGCCGTCTGGCAGTCAGTGCCCGAGGGATGGTGGCCAAGCATGGCCTCGGATTCGCCCTCAGCCGTGCGTGCTGTGCCACGAGGTTTGGGGTTTCAGTCCTGGCGGGAGCCACGGGGGCAGCGGGCCGCCCAAGGGCAGGCCCCAGCACCGAAGCTCCCCCTCACCTCCCCCCTCCCGGGCGACCCCACCGCTCTGCTCCCTGCCACTTCCTGGAGCGTGGATTCATCACTTCTCTTTTTTTTTTTTTCTTTTTTTAAAGATTTTATTTATTTGAGAGAGAGAGAGAATATGAGCAAGGAGAGGAGCAGAGGGAGAGGGAGAAGCAGGGAGCCCCAATGCAGGGCTCAATCCTAGGGCTTTGAGATCATGACCTGAGTTGAAGGCAGATGTTTAACTGACTGAGCCACCCAAGTACCCCAGTACCACATCTTTGTTATCCATTCATCAGTTGATGGACACTTGGGCTCTTTCCATAATTTGGCTATTGTTGATAATGCTGCTATAAACATTGAGGTGCATACACCCCTTCAAATTTGTATTTTTGTATCTTTCAGCTGAATAGCTAGTAGTACAATTGCTGGATCATAGGGTAGATCTATTTTTAACTTTTTTGAGGAACCTCCATACTGTTCTCCAAAGGGGCTGCACCAGTTTTTTTTTTTTTTTTTTTTTTTTTTTATTGGTGTTCAATTTACTAACATACAGAATAACCCCCAGTGCCCGTCACCCATTCACTCCCACCCCCCGCCCTCCTCCCCTTCCAACACCCCTAGTTCGTTTCCCAGAGTTAGCAGTCTTTACGTTCTGTCTCCCTTTCTGATATTTCATCACTTCTCTTCCCTCCTTCCCGCTCTGCGGCCCGGCCCCGTGGTTGAGAAGCCCCGGGCCTCCCAGGCACCTGCTCCTGGCCCACCGCACACCTGCAGGCTTAAACTGCTGCTCGCCGTCCCCTCCTCCGCGTCCCTGTCCCCTCGGGGTCTCTTCTGCAGGTGCCCCCTCCCGCCCACCTGCCACCCACCCCTTCTCGTCCCCTGCACCTCCCTCTGCTCCACGGCTGCTGATTAGCACCTTGCTGAGTCTGGTGTGTTGTGCGTTATCACCCGCTGCCCAAAGGGCCCACACTCTGGCTTTCAGAGAAGCCCTTCTCATCCCAAGAAAACATAAGAAACGGGACTCGATTTGCTGTATGTTGTACCATTTATTTTACAGTAAAAAGCAATATTCGGAACCTCCAGGAGGCCGTCCCCGCAGGTGGCATTCTTCGCCTCTGCTTCACCTCTGCTGATGCTGAAATCCTTATGGGAGCCAGAGCTCCGTCTGGCCCGGGTCCGGGCTGTGGTCTTCCTGGGGCGCATTGTCACAGGTGAAGTGAAGACAGGGAGGTGTTGGCCTCCAGCTTCTGACCGTTTCCATCCGAGAAGCGCACTGCGGAGGTGGTGGAGGCAGCCTTTAGGACCCGTCTGTCGCCCACGGCCGAGCAGCAAATCCACAGCTCGGCCCTGAACACAACTCGCCTGTTACCTCCCAGGGTCCAAGGCCACAGTCTGCTCCGGGTCCCCCAGGCCACCACGTGCTTTCAGCCCAGCCTGCTCCTTTCTGGATTCGGGGACTCCTACGACAGCACACGGTTGTCATCAGGGTTCAGCTCCCCGTGACAGGAGGCTGACGCCCCTCCTTGTCGCTGGTGCTCGCCTGGGGGTTGCCCTCAGGGTCTGCTCCGGGTCCCCCAGGCCCCCAGTGGACAGCAGCTCACTTCGTCAAGACCAGCAGGTGCCTCCACTGCTTCCGGTCTCTGAGCTCGCAGAGGCCCACACCTCTTGGGAAGGCTCTTCTGATTAGGTCTGGCCCACTCAGGGTGCCGGTCATTTACCCGAAGTCAACCCCAATAGCGATCTTATTACACCTGAAAACCTTTCGTCATCTTTGCCCTAAACCACAACCCGATCCCGTCGCCTTCACCACATCTGCTGGCTGGAAGGAGTCACGGTCCTGCCCACCCTCAAGGGGAGAGGTTATAAACAGGGGGCTCACTGCGCCGTACCCTGGGGTGCAGCTGTGACAAGAACAGACTCAGGTCACTCGGTGTGGGCGTGGGCGGCACACGTCAGTGAACTCCTGGGGTCAGGAATGTGAAATTAGGAGAGGGGGGGAACCAAGATATCTGGGGAGACTGCCAGGTCCTGTGCCACCCTGACGAGCCTCCTCACACGGGTTACCGCCTTGCCACTCGGTTGACCCTGGACCCGGCCCTGGCACAGGTCGCCTCCCCAAGGAAGCAGGTCATTTGGAAGCACACAGCAGAGAGCCCCTCCCTGCCTGCCCCCCCATCCCGCCGCCACCTCCTCCCCTACTGCCCCTTCCCCTCCCCTGCTGCACCCTCTTCCCAGTCCCCTGTGCCCTCTTCTCCCCTGTACCCTCTCCCATCCCTCCCCTTGCACTCTCCCCCTTGACCCTCTCCCCCTCGCCCCTTACCTTCTCCCCTTCTCTTCCTGTCTTGCATCCCCTCCCCCTGCACCCTCCCCATCCCTCTCCCCCCTCGACCATGCCTTCTTCTCCCTTATACCTCTCCATCCCCCTGCACCCTCTCCCTCCTCCCCATGACCTCTTCTCCCCTGCACCCTCCCCCATCCCTCCTCCTCCCCCTTCACTCTGTCTCCCCTTCCCCATCCCTCTCCCTCCCCTGCACCCTCTCCCCTGCACCTTCCCCCCTGCACCCTCTCCCCACCTCCCACCGCCCCTTGAACCTGCTGCCCCAGGCTCCGAGCACCTCACACCCCTGTCCTTGCCCTCTCCCTCACGGCCCAGAGGCCCTTCCCTGCTTCTAGTCTTCCCACCACCCTCATCCTGTCTCCATGCTGGGGCGATCCCGGAGGTCATCTCAAGGGCAGCCCAACCACACTGCTCCCTGTGAAATCCACCCCCCCGTGGCCCCGCTTCCCTCCTGGCGGCGGCTACTCCTTGTGGCCCTTTGTCTGCAGAGCCTTGGTCTCGGCTCCTGCCCGCCCGCATTGCCTTCCTCCCCTCCTTCCCTCTGCTGACACCTCCGTTTGTCTGCTGGGATCCTGTGCACAGCGGGTCTCCCAAGGTATCCTCAGGGGCCACGGCCCCGTCCCTCCTGGCCTGACCCCTCAGCATGTGTCCCCAGATGGGGTGTGGAGGCCGCGCTGAGTGGCCTTCTCTGGCTCTCGGTGGGAAGCTCTCCAGGCCTCAGCCTCATCAGGCCCGGGGCTGCTCTGGGCCCGGCTGTCGGCCTCCGCTCACCAGGCCCGGGCGCAGCCCCCCCGGGCACAGGCAGTCCTGACCTGCGGCTCCTTTGGGAGTAGGCAAGCCGTCTTGCTAGGCCCCGGCGAGGAGCACCCTGGCGGGATTCGGGGGGGGCCTCTGTCTTCCCGGAGCCCCTCCCTGCTGGGCGCCCTTCCCCGAGTGCAGGTGCAGAGCCTCTGGAGGCTCAGATGGACTCCCCTCTCGGTCCCTTGACACCCCCTGCTCTGCCCGGAGAAGCCACAGAGCAGCTGCAGGACACGGAGCCCCAACCCTGGCTGAGGCCGCTCAGGCAAAGAGGGAGACGTGTGTCCCAGGGCGGCGGGGCTCCCGTGGCAGCTGTCGTGTGGCAGCCACCCCGGGCCACCCTGGGCCACCCCAACCCGGACAATAAGCAAGGCATGAGAACAGGGCCAACCACCGTTCTCCTGGAAGCCCCAGCCCTCCTCTGCTGGGAGGTGTCAGCCTCTTCCAAACCCCAGCCTCTGCCCGAAGCAGCAGGGAAAGGCAGGAAGGGGAGGAGGCGGGTGGAGTCCCACCGTGCGCCTCTCCGGGGGGGCCGGGGGCTCCCTCCGTCACCTGCAGGGTGAGGCACTGCTGGATGCTGCCTCCGAGATGCTGCCGTGCAGAGCTTTGCAGGCCTGAAGATTCCAGAAGGCTGCTCTACACGACGGTTATTACTATTTTTATTGAGGTGAAATCCACACAACGTGAAACTAACCATTTAGAGGAGAACAGTTTGGTGGCGGTTAGTAGCGCCACAGTGCTGTGCAGCAGATGGCTTACCTGTGCGGACACAGGCCCCTCAGCAGGGCCCCCAGGGCACGGTCACTGTCCCCAGGGCAGGCTGTGAGCTGGGGGGACCCTCTCCCGACCACCCCTGGGGAGGCCTGGCGACAGCGGGGACCCAGGGCCTCCTGTGCCCGGTGACACCGTGGACACCAGGAGAGGCTGGACGGGGGACCCCTCCAGGCCAGGGGAGGAGCGGGGGCACTGCAGGCCGGGCCCCGAGGGACAACGAGGAGTCCCTGGAGAGCTCAGGCCGGGCGGCAGGAGGGCGCGGGGAGCCCTCATCCGCGGGGCTGCTGGCGCAGCGTCCCAGCTGATGCACAGCACCGTCTGCTCCGTGCGGAATGATGCTATTCATTTTCTGGAGAGGAGCAGAGCTTTGGGGGGAATAGAAATGAGAATCTGGTGCTGTGGCGGGAGGGAGCGAGCGCAGCACACCAGATTTCTCACATAATCTCAGCAGCGTGGAGTCGGAGACCAGCACCGACCTGACCTCCCGAATTCCTGTGTTTTTTCCTGATCTTGTTTCCAGTGGATGTTGTTTCCTGTTTTCATCTTTATTTTCACCTCCACCCCCTTGGTACGAGGGGTATATGTTAGTGCCTGTCAATTTGCCACCCCGGTGCTACGTGCTCCGGGAAAATCTGTGCTTCTGTATTTATTACATTCTCTGTAGATGTAAAAGCTATGCCTTTTTTAAAATGAGGGCTCTGGAGATGGAAATAAATATACGCATAACATATATTCTTGGCTCAATATGCCAGGTGCTGCGCATTTGCCGTTTCTGGGTCCTGAAACACGGAAGGCGGCACCCATAGCCCTGCGGAGGCGGCGGTGGGGGCGCTGAGCCGCTCGCTGTGGGTCGCGCGGAGCAGGGGTGAGACGGAAAGGCTGACCCCGTGACCACCGGGCCTCCAGGGCCAGAGTCTCATTTCGTAAGGAGGAGGCCGTTGCCCCGAAGGTCGTCCCGGAGCAGCCGGGGTGGAGGCGCGGCCCCGCGTGGGGCCCGGAGGTTCCCTGCAGAGGCCCGGGCCTGCCTCCGGCCGCCTCCTGGCCCCTCCACTCCATCTGTGCGGATTCTCTCGCGTGACCCCTAGCTTAAGCAAGGGAAAGATAATTTTTCCCCGAAGCACATGGAACGTGGTTTATGGTTGCTGCAGAGAGTGCTCTCTGAGAGACTCTAAATTACTGCGCTCTCTGAAACATGCATGCATGAATAATAGATCCGGCCCAGACGCAGAGCGCCGCGTGTGCAATTTCTCAAGGCGCCTCAAGAGCCTCTCGAGGGGCCTCTCCGAGGTCACAGCCTACTTGAGCTATTCCGGGCCCGGAGAAGCAGGACTCTGCAGGTGGGGATGAAATGCTGGCGAGGAAGCGCTATTCCTCACCCGTGTCAGCCCCACGCTGGAACCGGCAGGGGCTGGAGAGCAGACGGGAGCTGGCGCTGGTTCTGCTTCCCCTCCCAGAGTGTGACGGGTAGGGCGGGGCTGGGCCTTTGCGTCCTTAATCCGAGCAGCTCAGCGGGTGGGCACGTCCCCCCCATGGCGGGTGTAGGAGGGAGACCCCACGGTCCCCCGGCCCCAGTGCCTGGGTTCTTTCGCGATCACACACCATGGCAGCGCCCCGGAGGACCGAGGAGGGGAGGGTGTGTGTGTGACCTCGACCCCGACCATCTCCTGCACTGCTGGAGCCTCACTAGTGTCAGGCTGGGCTCATGGCTCAGTGGCCTTGAGGAGAGGTGACCGTCTCTGGAGCGCAGAGTCCTTGAAGCACAAGGGTACTTGGAGCAGCCACCCATGGCGCCTCACAAGCCATCCTGGCACCACGGAGGTGGCACGGAATAGCAGAAACATGAGGGCCCTTGGGGCACTCAAGCCTCCAGTTCCCGGGGTGGGCACCGGAAGCCCTTCCCTCACCCCCATTCTTGCGGGCCAGCGGTTGGCTAGGTGCCCTGTCACGAGCCCACTGCGGCCAGGATCCTTCCCTGTGGACTCGAGCTCCGGGGACAAACGGGGTTGAGGCTGTCTGAATGGTGCCTGTGCTCCAGCAGGTTCCCCGAAGTCTAGGGCACCAGGGAGGGAGCGTCCAAAGGATGTCCGCATCCAGCCATGGAGCCCGCGGGTGTGCGACCTTGCATGCAAAGGGCCTGCGAAAGTGATGAGATAAGGATCCTGAGATGGGGATGACCCTGGACACGGGCGGCCTGGCACAGCCACCGGGTCCCACTAGGGGGAGGTGGGGTGACAGAGGACACGCAGGGAGCAGAGGGACGTGGGCCCTGAGGCCAGGGCAGCGGGCACGACATGCCATCCTCCGTTGCCCTGGCGCACACACTTCTCAGGAGCGACATGCCGCCGCACGGCGTCCCCAGGGCCGGCGCTGTCCGCTTGGGCTTCTCTGCAGCGAACATCCGCCCACGGCCCCGAGCCCCAACCCATCCCTGCCGCCCGGTGCCCGTGCCGGTGCCAGGCCGGCTGTGACCACACGTAGGGTCAGCACGGAGGCTGCCCCGCCTGCCCCCTCAGCCCCGGTCTCTCCGCATCTCAAAGCCTGGCAGGCTGGCTGGCATGTGAGTGCTTGCCCAGAGGGGCGCACGCCCCCAAGGCCCCGGGAGGCAGGTGCTGCGCATGGGACAGAGAGCACCCAGGCACCCCCCGAGGACCTGCCAGGTGCGGGCAGGAGGACGTCCCTGCGCAGACAGTCGAGCTCCCGGGGACCATCCTCCCTGCAGCGGGGGTTGAGGTCTGACTCCGCCCTGGCTCCTGGGGACCCGCGCAGGTCCCACCGCCCCGTCGCAGCCCTGGCTCTGCGCCACCCGGTGCAAAGCTTCCCCTGCTACCCGCGTCCTCGGGGAGCAGTCCTTCCCCAAGCCACAGGCTCAAGAAGCTTCTAGAGCAGCAGCCACTGTCGCCGACGCCCCAGCCAGAGCCCCAGGTTGCCCCTAGGCGGACGGACCAGGTTGCTGGCTGGCCTGTGAAGAGACTCACCGGCCCGGGGAAGGGCAGGTGGCAGGTGTCTCTGAGAGCAAGGGCGAGGGTGGCAACCTTAGGGTGGCTTCCCTCCTTTGGGAGGGTCGGGCTTGCTTGGAGTCGTCGGCGGGAAGTGGGCCAATTGTCCCTTTGGGGATTTCACGGACCCTCAGCTAGGATGCAGGAAGAAGGGCCTGGATAAAGCCCGACCTCACTGAGAAAGCATCGGTCACCCTAGGAGCTGGGAGGGGCGGCGGTCATGGGCTCGCGGCGCGGGTGGGCTGGGACCTGACGGGTCCCAGTGACAGCAGCCTCTGGTGTGGAGATTCCGTGCAATGTTTCTGCACCACAGGAGGATGCGGCTGAGGTCGGGATGCCTCTGCTCCCAGGATTTAGACGCAACTCCCTCTCACCTTCCTGGGGACGCCCCGGCCCTCCTCTGGCTTCGCTGCAAAGCTCATTTTGCTGCACGCCGTCCACGCACTTGCTAATCACCCCAAAGTGGGGGGGAGCCTCCCCAGGCCTGATAGAACCAGAACAAACTTCAAGTGGCTCTAGGTTTTAGAGCAAGTCAGTATCATGTCAGGGTTAAGTCACAGGCACGTGTCTCGCGGTTAAACGACAGTGGCAGGAAAGCAGGCACCAGTCTCGGAAATTCAGAGACATGCACCAGGGAAGGCTCATCTGTTAGAAAACCTGTTTCAGTGAGAAAGAACAAGGGGCAGCCCAGGGGGCTCAGTGGTTAGGGCTGCCTTGGGCCCAGGGCGTGACCCCGGGGTCCCGGGATCGAGTCCCACATCCCCGCAGGGAGCCTGCTTCTCCCTCTGCCTCTCTCTGGGTCTCTCATGAATAAATAAGTAAAATCTTTAGAAAAAGAGAGAAAGAGAAAGAAAAAAAAACCCTACAATGTACTAATTTTTGAAGTAACACCTTCAAAGCAAGGTTCAGCCGAAGAATGCTCAAAGTAAAGTATCTCCTGTACGGTTAAGAGGACGAGTCTCACTCGTGATTACGTGGTATTTACCTGCATTTCATGCAGCCCGAGCCCGGCCAGCAGCAGTAGCGGGAAGTCCCATCCCTGAAGGCTCGCGTACATGCTGACTGCTTTATATGAGCCCGGGGAATAAGACGTTTCTGTGACAATTTTTCTTTGGCTTAAATTTGTAAGACTTAATGGGACGTAGGTAAAGCAGAGCGCACATTTTTAGAAAATCCCTGGGAAAAAGACTACGGGAGCCCGAGCAAACGCAGCCCCGTCCCGTGTGACGCGAAGTCACCCCCTCGCCACGGCTCGGCCCACACGGAGGCCCAGGCACCCAGGTCACCGCCTGTGCCCGCGGCCCCTACAGCCCGACCCGAGGGCGCGGTGTCCCGGAGGCGAACAGGATGTCCCCACGGACCGGGTGCCCGCCACCCATGCTGGTGGGCGAGTCTCCTCCCCTCAGCTCGCCGATTAAGATGAAATTAGCTTAAAATGCTAACCTGCCCTCCAGACACACCCCGAAATACGTCCACCAGCCCCCGCCCGCCGGGGGCGCCTTGGCCCCTCAGGTGGGCCTGGAGAGCCAGCCCGCACAGGGACTGGGTCCTTGAAATGAAGGTATAATTCACACGCCGTGCTGGTGGCTCTGAAATCTAGAGGGGAGAAGAATTCTCCTTTTTTGGTGGTGAAGATGTGCACGTGGGAGCAGGACGTGGGCAGGGCCAGGGCGGCAGCCTGGGGGGGCGGAGGAGCCGCGCTGCCTGCAGGCCTCCCCAGGGCGCCCCGACCCGGCCCCCCCGACCCCCGGCCCCGGCCGCAGCCCCCTCCGCCCTCCGCCCTCCCTCCAGCCTGGAGCCACGGAGGCCCAGGTCTCAGCTAGTCAAGCTTGATCGGGATTTTTGTCACCTGCACAGGTTCTATAAATCCTCAGAGGTGCCCTTTATTCTATTTTATTAACAGAAATCCTGACAACCGGGATCCCCGCCGCGACTCCCGGGGCTGGTGTCAAACACAGCGGCCTCCTTCCTCTCCCGCGCGGCGCGCTCCCCCCTCCGCCTCTGCCTCTCTCCCTCTGAGCCGCTCTGAACGGAGCCGACTCTGACGACCTTGGCCGGGGGCCCGTACCCCGTTCTCCTGCCCGTCATCTTCTCATCAGCGTGAGACGTTCCCTCACCCCAGGTCCCTTATTGCAACTTATGAGGACGTGATCGGTCTGTGTGACGGTCGCCTGCCTCTCCTCGTTATTTGGGGGGGTCTCGGCTGTGGGAGGAACAGAGAGCTTGCGATAACCGGGCTTTGATAAAACAGACGTTCACCTTTTCCCTCGAATCACGCGAGCTCGGAGGGGACAGTCTAGGGCGGGTGCAGAAGCCCCACGTGCCCCCGGGACTCCGGGCTGCACAGCACGTGTAAGCCACACGTCAGGAAGGCTGCTGGAGGCCTGCCCTCGTCCTCACATTCCAGCCAGCGAGGAGCGGGAAGGGGCTGGAGACATCCAGGCCCCCTGTGCATGGCCCTGCTGCAGCTTCGTCACACGGCCACTCTCGGGATCAAGCAAGCAGGGAAATAGGACCTTGATATCAGACGGGTGTGTCCAGCTACGAGTGTGCAGCTCGACCACTAGGCAGGAAGGGGCAAAGGGCTACTGGGCAAGACAGACCAAAATCAAGGTCTCCGAGCTTGTCCCGGGGAGACAGTAAGAGCCCGGGGAGGCCGGAGGCGGGGAGGCACGACGGAGCCCCGAGTCCAGCTCCTTGGAGCGGCCGTTTGCTGTGCTGTGTTCAGCGTGGGGCTGACGCACTGCCAGGCTGAGACCAGGACAAAACGGCGAGGACCCCAGTCCCGTATTTGGTCTTTGGGAGCCACCCTGTGCGCAGCAACGGGTCCCCCTCCCTCCCCGGCCGTCTCCCCTCCTATCAAACCCGCCCAGCAAGTCCCACAGCCCCAGACCCTGACCCCCAGCCTCCTCGTCCCTCCCCGACCCCGGTGCTCACGGACACCAGATGGTACGTCCAGGCCGGAAACGGGAACTGCTCTCGGCCCACGTCCCTCACCCCTGCGCCAGTTCCTGGGTGGGCAGCGCCGCTCCCACTCGGGTGCTGTCCCTTGGCCATGGGGGCACCTGCAGCCCACGGCCGCTGAGACCTGAGGGCTTGTCAGGGGGCCACAGCCCGACGCCGGAGACAGTCTGACCTGGACTCTTGCTGGACCCTCCCCAGCCCCCAACGTACTGACCCCCCCGCTCTCCCCGCCCCTGGTTTCCCGAGAAGCCGGCATTCTGAGTCCCTCCCGGCTAACCCATTACTTCTCCGCATCCTCTGTGGGTCCCTCTGCAGTTCCCTCTGTGGGTCTGCCCGTGGTCTCCTTCTTGGGTCCCTCCCTGGGTCCCTCTGAGCTCCCGCCCCACACGCACTGAGGTTCCCCGGGCTCCACCCTGGCCTGTATGCTGGATCCCCACCAGGTCCCGGGAAGGTCTCCTCCAGGGCTGCGGCCCCACAGCCCCCTTCCCTCTGCCCCCCGACCCCGCACCGCGCCCCTGGGTGAGACTGGCCGGCCCCATGAGGACCTAGAAGCCCACTTGCCCCACGCTGACAGTCCTCGCCTCCTGTCTCTCCGAGCCCTGTGTCAGGGTGAGGCCTGTCCATCTGTCCCAGGGTCCATGACGGCCGCTCCTCCCCGTTCTCCCCTCCCCCAGCTAAGCGCCCGTCCTGCCGCGGTTCGCGCCTCTGCCTCCTGTCCTCAGGCCCCTGGCCCTGACCCTCCACTGCCCCGTCCGTCCACATCCCTCCCCCGCCACCCCATCCCGCCAGGTCGCTTCTTACAGTGGATGCCCATCTCGCGGGCTGGAAGCCGCCCCTTCCCAGGCCCCGGCCTCTGGAGCCCAGGGCCAGGTGGGTGCTGCTGACCCTCCACCCCCCCCAGGCTCCCTGGGGCTCCTGCAGCGGGTGCTCCCCGGGCCCTGAGGCTCTCTCTTCATCCCTCCACCCACCTGGCTGACCCTGCTGGGCGGCCCGCACCCCACCCGCACCCCTGATGCCGGCCCAGCTCCCCTTGTTCCTTCACCGTGTCACGGGCTGTCGGGGTAACTGGATGCTCGTGTGATCGAGACGGTGTGCACCTCACCCAGTGCGCGGCCCACCCTGGGAGGCCCCGGCCCAGAGGACACCACCCGGTGCTTCCTGCACCCCAACCTCCTCCTGGGCGTCCCTGGCGCTGCCCACCTGACTGCCGGTCTCCTTGGGCCCCTGCCTGCCCCTCGGCCACCCTCCATCAGCCCCTGACCCACTATGCCTGTCACGGGTGTTCTCCTGCATGTGGTGTGTGTGCATGTGCTTGTGTCTATGCGCCGTGTGTGTTGTGCGTGTGCACATACTCAGAGGTGGGACCAGGGAGTCCTTAGGGCCGACGCCCTCAGAGATAAACGTGGTGACCCGGAGGGGGGGTGGATGCGGAAGAAAGATGCCCCGCGGGAGGGTGCTAGAGGCCACGGCCCTGAGAGCACCCGGAGGGCAGGGCCTGAGCAGGACGGAGCCTGGAGCCTGGAGCCTGCAGGCCACAGGGGGCAGGAGAGAGGCCCTCAGCACCTGCCAGCTTGCTCCCCGAGGCCTGCCGTGCCCCCTGCTTCCTGCTTTGGCCCTGAGCCTCCTCCACCAAGAACGACCCGTTTTGGGGCTTTGGAGGCAGGAAGGGAGGCAGGGCTGAGCCACCGTCCCAGGCCTAGACAGTGACTGGGGGACGAGGCGAGGAGGGGCAGAGGGTCGGGAAGGAGGGTGGGGGCCAGGAGAGCACGAAGGTGAGCTGCTGTGGCGTGTGTGCACATGTGCTCACAGACACCCCCACGCCCCTTTCTGTAGAGACTGTTCCAGAAGGCCTACTTCCCTGGATGCCAGCCTGGAGAGCCGGTCTGGGCACGGGCAGGGTCGCCTGCAGGAAGGCCCTGGCACCAGGGACAGCGTGGCTCCTCCCAGCAGGGCTGCCAGGCCTCGTCTCCGGCAGGAAGCGTGTTTCTGGAGGAGGAACAGTTGAGCCGTGAGTGAGCAAGCTAGCCAAGCCGACCTCCGCTGGCGTCCTGGAGGGCAGAAGGGCCAGCATTTGGCCCTACCTCTGCTGCAGAGGTGAGGGGACCAGGCCTTGCAGGGGAGCGCAGGAGAGGAATAGGGAACCGCCCCCCAGGTTTGCCAAGAAACACATCTCGCTGGGGCTTCCCAGAGCTTGGGAGGTGGGCCCCACCACCCAGCTATGCAGAGGGAGCTGGGGTGCAGCTTGGGGCTCCCGGTGGGGGCCTCACAGCACAAGCAGCTCCTTAGCGTCCTGGCTAGAAGCTGAACCGAGTCCCTAGCTCCGGGGCCTGGGCCCTATGCACCCCAGAACACGTGACACATGTCCTCGGCGAGTCGGTGCATGTGGATCCAGTGGGGAGGCAGGAGGTGCGTAGGGTGGGCAGCCATGCTCGGGGGGTGGGGGGCGGCGCTGGGGCCCAGCAACTCCCTGTCTTGTCTGGGAGATGCACAGCCCCCTCCAGGGCCTCCCCCCAAGGTCTCCCCACCCAGGGCCTCCCCCCCAGGGTCTCCCCCCCAGGGCCTCTCCCCCCAGGGCCTCCCCTCCAGGGCCTCCCCACCCTAGGGCCTTCCCCTGCAAGCCACGCAAGCCGAGGAGAGGCAGGCTAGTCTGCGTGCTTCTTCCCAGCTGCTCAGGCCGCCCGGGTTTGTCCGCAAGCTGCAGCCGGTGGCCAGCCTCCACCGTCTGACCCGCAGCTTCCACTACCAAGTCGCCTCTCGGACCGTCACACGTCACCCAGCTACATCACACACCGTGTGTCAGACTCTAGTCAAATGCCCAGTCACCGTTCGACAAATACTGATGACATTGGTAAGTTAGGGCCTCTGCCAAACAGTGCTCATTGCAATGATTAACCAGCTGATTTGGCACCTAAAACTCATCCCAAAAGCAGTTTAAGGAAGCTAAATGATGCACGAAAATTCAATGACACTTCTTCATAACTTAAATTTCAGGGAGTAAATTAGGTCGTGTGTTCCCTGATTGTTATCTGTTACCTCCTGTTCTGACAACGTGCGCTCCCTTCAGTACAAAACTAGAAAACTCAAGGCCACGTTTCTTGAAACAGAGGAGCCGTCAGCCAAACCTGGGGCCCAGATGCCTGTGCTCCCCCCGCTGCACGCCTGCCGCCTCGCCCACACTGCTCTCTCCTGATTGCTGCTCCAGGCTGCTGGGCTTCACTTTTTTTTTTTTTAAGATTTTATTTATTTATTCATGAGAGACACAGAGAGAGAGGCAGAGACACAGGCAGAGGGAGAAGCAGGCTCCATGCAGGAGGCCCGACGTGAGACTCCATCCCGGGGCCCCAGGGTCACACCCTGGGCTGAAGGTGGCACTAAACCGCTGAGCACCCCAGGCATCCTTTTATTTATTTATTTATTTATTTATTTATTTATTTATTTATTTATTTTTATTTTTTATTTTTTTAAGCAGCTCCACCTCAGTGTGGAGCCCAGCGTGGGGCTCAGACTCAGGATGGTGAGAGCACGACCTGAACGGAGATCAGGAGTCAGACACTCAACTGACTGAGCCACCCACCCGGGTGCCTCTAACTTGTTTTAAATGAGAGACATGGAGATACCCGGGTGGCTCAGCCATTGAGCGTCTGCCTTGGGCCCAGGGCAGTCCTGGGATCGAGTCCCGAGTCGGGCTCCCTGCATGGAGCCTGCTTCTCCCTCTGCCCGTGTCTCTGCCTCTCTCTGTGTGTCTCTCATGAATAAATAAATAAAATCTTTAAAAAAAAAAAAAAGAGAGAGAGAGAGATGTGAAGATGCAGAGAGCAGGCCCAGCAGACTGTCCCCGGGGCTCAGATGGAGAGGACGGCCTGATGGAAGAGGAGGACACCTGCCTTTCCCTCCCTGGGGCAGAAAGTGCCAGAGTCCCACATAAGGTTCCCCCCCCCCCACCCAGCCATGCATCCATGCAGAACTTCCCGTGGAAGTAGAAGAAGAATGCAGGCCCTCCTGGCTCCCAGGGGGATGGAGTAGGGCCAAGGGCTGGGAGCTCAGCCACCAGTCCAGACCCGCAAACCCTCTGCCTCGGTGGCCCCGCATTCCCTCCAGTGGGTCCTTCCCCACTGAGGTGAGGTCCAAGGTCGGGCTTTCACGACATCCAAACCTTGTCCCGGGGAGACGTGGCTGTGGTGTGAGTTGGTGAGGACACGGTCCACTGGGAGATAGCTCCTTTTATTTCACGGGTGTGAAAATAATAAGGCTTTTCAAAATTGCTCTAATTTCCTTGAAAAACCCTAGAGTTGGAGATGATATCAGTAGAGGGATTAATAAGGACAATAAAGCATATTTTGTAGACCAAGGTAAAGAAATAAAAACCGGGGCGTGCGAGGAAGGCGGAGAGACTCGGGCAGGAATGGCTGCGCACGGAAGGTAATGAACATATGGAATAAATGAAGAGACAAGGCAAATGTAGCAAAAAATTAATTCAAGCCCCTGACTTATTTCTTCAGAGGGAGAGGGAGGGGAGGCGTGGCGACAGATGGTAAAACATCAGGAACGGAGGATTAAGATAAATTTTAAGAGGACAGGTGTGCAGGACGGAGTGGCCTTTTCTGATTCTGAGATGCTCCCCTTCCTCATATTTCACCGCCGGCTGCATCCCCAGGCACAGCCCCCGAAGGTCCCCGGTCCAACGCGCCCTGACGCACGTGCGATATGTCTTGTCTCTGCTACAGCCGTGAACTTTAATCCAATCTGAGGAAGATGTATGGCTCCCTCTCCTCTTTTCAGCGCGGATGTTCAGGGTTCTCAATTCACGGAGGAACTCCTCATTTAGAGGCCCCCGCTAGCATGGCTGGGCTGTGATCAAGAATCTGAACGACGTGTCTGCAAAGTCCGTGGGGCAAGACCTGGACGCATCTGACTGTGTACAGAGGCAATAATAATCGTGCTGCACAGCCAAGAATATCACGGCGAAATTAAGGGACACATGGCGAATGAAGAATCTTTGCTACACAAAACGGATCAACATCCCTAAAAAAAAAAAAAAAAAAGAAGAAGAAATCCAACAAAGAAATAAGAAATAGCACAAAGAACGTAAGCAGGCAATTTAAAATACAAATGGTCAATAAATACGTGAACATTCCCCGTTTCATTAGAAATATAATTCACATTAAAAGTTGCACAGCGTATCCATCCAATTGATAGAGATGCAAATAAATGCAAATGAGTATTTGGGAAGAAGTGAAAAATATAATTCTCTCCTGTACTAGTGGTAAGAGTGTAAGTGAGGATAGCCTGTCTGGATGCTAATTTGGCCTCTTTTTTTTAATTTTTTTTTATCAAGAGTCATGTGAATACCAGTACTTTCTTGCCTAGAAACATCAACCCAGAAAAATGTGCCCTAAGTTAACAGCGAACGCACCCTCACAGATATACACACGGGGTGGCTTACTGCACCACGCTTCTAATGTCTGCCAGATTGGTTAAATCCATTGATTCACCAATATTTGTTAAGTGCCTATTACGTGCTACAGAGTATTCCGTGCTCTGGAGATAGAGCGGCGAGAGCCTGGCAAAGCCGTGTCCTGCTGGGGCTCCTGTTTTGGCCCAGGACACAGACGAGAAGCAATTAAGCCCATCATAAACCATCAGCTAGCCTACATGCCATGAAGAAAAATGCAAAAAGGACAAGACATTGAGAGTGTGGTTCTCAGCAGAAATACTGAGCAGCCACTGAAATAATGTCATAAGGAACACTTAATAACGACGTGGAAAATAGTCCAGGATATCTTAAAATATAAAAGGATATTGGAAAGCAAAAAAAAAAAAAAAGAGAGAGAGAGAGAGAAGATGAAGAAAGAAAGAAAGAAAGAAAGAAAGAAAGAAAGAAAGAAAGAAAGAAAGAAGAAAGAAAGAAAAAAAGAAAGAGAAAGAAGGAAAGAAGAAAGAAAGAAAGAAAGAAAGAAAAAAAATTATAGGTTTGCATTAAAACACCCAGAGATGCTCAGTCCAGGCGCAGGGACAGGTGCGCTCACCGCAGGGCTCACGTAGTCCTCTGGGTAGAGAGCTACGGATGATTTCTTTTTCTTTTTAAGCTACTGCTTGCGTTTTCCAAAATCTTTGTTTGGTTGCGGACTTTTCCAGCGGTACGTGCTCCTTTGGTGGTAGACGTGTTTCCCACGTCACGTGGAATTTTACTAGGGGTGCAAAAGCCAAGCACAAAGAAGCCCTGAGTTTTCTTCACGAATCCTAATAAGCTCCCTACTCGGCGGCGTCTGTGCGTGTGGCACCCGGAGGAGCGCCAGGGGCCAGGTGCCGGGGGCTGCAGGGAGGACCCCTAGCACCCAGTCTGTCTGTGGGGGCTCAGCGTTCCCCCCAGGTGTGAGGGAGCCCCCTGTGAACTGTGGGGTGCGGCTCAGCCCTGCACCTGTGCGTGTGGACGGAGGCCGGGCCTTCAAGGTGACCACGACCTGGGTCCCGGGGACACGTCGTCTGGGGACATCTAGAGAGCTCTGCCTTGCGGGTGGTGGAGAGCCTTCGTCCCAACGGGCCGGCGGCTTTCAGGCCGCGGAGAAGTGCGACTCACCGAGGACGGTGTCGACAGAGACCGGAGGCGCTTTTCACGCGGCAAACAGGCAGCGGCCCCTGAGTCCTAAGAATACAGACCCATTCCCGAAGCGAGTGGCAGCGACATACCCTGAGGCCTCTGGTCGCCCCGAGGACAGGCTGTTGGCATCCACAACCCGGTTTACCTTCCAAACACCATCGCGTTGTCTGCCCTGGACGGACGAAAGGGTCCAGAGAGCCCCCAGCCCGGGATCCTCTGCCCACACGCGTGGCCGGGTCGCACGGAGCCCTGGAGAGGCTCTGGGGCTGGGCTCGCGGGAGAACGGGTCGGAGGGTGGCGGGGGGCGGGGGGGCTTCCCCCAGTTACAGGCCCCGGGGCCGTTTATCTTGTACTTTTGGTTCCCGTGGGTTGGATTTGGGGTTTAAACCTCGGTGACAGCCTGTCAGGGCTCGGGGTGAGGCGACGGGAACTGGCTCTGAGGCCCAGTGACACTGGCCGTGTGCATAGGAGGAAGCATCCAGAAAACACTCCCCCCGCCCCCACCGTCCCCTGCTGATGCCTCAACCAGGATCGCCACGTGTCCCCTGCGGGGCCCCCAGCGCCTTGGGAAACGGCCACCTCTGCATCTACAGAGTGACCCCGTCAGCCCCACAGACCCTGGAGGGAAAGACAGGACCGTAGGCTCCAAAGCCGGGGCTGAGGGGTGGGGGGAGCTCCCTGCAGGGGCCATGGGTGCTGCAGACACGCACAGCTGTCCGTGGGCAGGAGCGGGGGTAGGGGCAGGACCAGGACAGGGTGTGGGCCCCTCCCCACGGAGCTGGGAGCCCCAACCCCTCCTCCCTGTGCCCCTGGGGACTCGAGTGTGGGCTCCGCAGCTGGAGGGGCACCCCGCTCTCCAGAAGCGCCCATGGGATTGGCTCCCTGCTCTGGGCACGGCCTGCTTCCCCCTCGGCCCTGACCGCTGCCCTAGAGAGCCCCTGCCTGGACTCTGCCCAAGCCCTCTCCCCAGCTGCCCCCCCGAGCCCCGACTCTGCCCTTGCTGTATGTGAGCCCGGGGCACTCACTGCTTGCAGGGGGCCCCCCCTCAGTCTTCAGAGCAGCCCCCTGAGGAGGAGGGGAGCAGGACCCAGAGAGGCCACCCTGTCTGCCCGACGCAGCACAGCCAGAGGAGGCTGACCCTGAGTCCAGCGTCGCCTGACTCCGTGCACTTGGCCTGGGTGCCCCCACCCCCACCCCGCCCCCTCCAGGGCGCCCCCCAGTCCCCTCGCAGCCCCGGCTCTGCAGGAGTGAGCCCCGCCTGCCCCCAGCACGGGGTGCCTGTCCCAGGCCACAGGCCCCCTCCAGGGTAACAACCGCCCTGAGCCTGCCGTCCTGCTGCCCGGGCTGTCCACAGCCCAGCGCCGTCGCGGGCAGGCACCCCCTAGGACGACTGCTCGGTCCCTGGGACCCTCCTAGGACACGGCGCCCAGCCAGCCCGCCCTGCCCCCCACCCCCGTGTGCGCCCGCAGCCCACACGCCCTGCACCACCGCGTCGTTCCAGCACCGTCCCTGAGCACGGACAGTGGGACTGTGCGCTGTCGGAAGGTTCCCGATCCACCACGGGGAGCACGACGGTAACCGCTGCGTGGGCTGCTGCAACCTCATGGGGGACAGTGGTGCTGAGCGCTGCAACGGACACCGACCTGCCAGCACCATCAAGCTCAAACGGTCACTTCCAAATTGAGTCAACAACCTGACGCAGAACGAGCCTGCACGGAAAACAGAGATGCTGACGACGTCGGTTGGTTCAGACCCACAGAGACTATCTATGAACCGTGGTGGGAAGTGGTCGGTCCCGTGGCTGGAATCATAGAAACACACTGAGGTTCCTCTGGACGCACCGTGGAGCCCAGCGGTGAGGCGGGTGCCCATCGTGGTGATCGCGGCCGGGGCACCGGCGCAGAGCAAGCCGCACCTGGGCACGCGGCAGTCCACGCGGAGGTCCACACGGGAGGTCCACATGGGGATCCACACGGGGCAGTCCACATGGGGATCCACACTTGGTGGTCCATGCAGGGATCCACACGGGATGAACCACACAGGGATCCATGTGGTGGTTCACGCGGGGATCCACGTGGCGGTCCACAGGGAATCTATGTGGCTGTCCATGCAGGGATCCACATGGGGCGGTCTACACGGGGAGGATCCATGCTGTCATCCACACGGGGCGGTCCATGCAGGGATCCACACGGTGGTCCACACAGGGATCCACGGGGCAGTCCACACGGGGATCCATGGGACGGTCCACACGGGGATCCACGGGATGGTCCACACAGGGAGGATCCATGTTGTCGTCCACACGGGGTGGTCCACGCAGGGATCCCCGGGGCAGTCCACACGGGGATCCACAGGACGGTCCACACGGGGATCCACAGGACGGTCCACACGGGGATCCACATGGGGCGGTCCACATGGGGGTCCACACCTGGTGGTCCATGCGGGGATCCATGCAGGGATCCACGCAGGGATCCACACAGGGATCCACACAGGATGGTCCACACGGGGATCCACGCAGCGGTACACATGCGGATCCACGTGGTGGTCCACACGGGGTCTGCCCAGTGTGTTGCCACCGCTAGGCGCTTGTGTCGGAGCATGAACACACAGGCACAGAGTCCAGGACCAGAGCCGAGCCGGGCAGTCATCCCCACGCAGCGCGGGACGACTGCGGTTGGTGGCCGTGACCAGGCCGGCCGGGGCTCCAGCCCAACTCTCAGGGCCACAGGACAGGACGCGTCAAGGGACAGGTGACCACATGGATGACAGCACCCGGTCTAGCGGGGAAGCCGCCACCACTGACATGTGTGCGCCTGTTTATGACGCTTCGGCCTTCCTGGTCTGCCGCGAGCCACGCCAACCCCCGTGGACCTGAGCGTCGCCCGTCTGAGGAGTTGACCCGTGTCCCACAGACACACCGAAGCCCCGGCACCTGTGTGAGGGGCCCTCCCTGCTTGGAACCAGAGCCTTTGCAAATGTGGTCGAGACGCGGGGGCCCACGTCCAACGGGGACTCTTCAGAGGCAGTTGTGCAAGGCAGAGGCAGCTGGCAGGGAGGGGGGCATGGGACACACACACACCCACGCACACAGCTCACGCGCTCACACTCAGCTCGCACACTCACACTTGCACTCATGCACGCGCCCACGCACATAGCTCATGCACTCACGTTCATACCCGCACATGCGCCCACGCACACAGCTCACGCGCATGCTCAGCCATAGGCCCTCGCTCACATCTGCCCTCCCTGCCCCTCTGAAGCAGTCACAAGGGGCAGATCTGAAGGAGTCACCTGCCCCTGCCCCAGAGCCCACCCAGGCCCCTGCAGCTCCCTCCCGGTGGTGATTTTGGGGGTTTCACCTCATTTCAGGCAGGAATGGCCACCTTGCCCTCGGGGCTCCATGGGCTGCCCCCAGCCCTGCATCACACAGGCCTCGGGATGAGCGCCCGGCCTAGGGCATCATGGGCAGCAGTGGGTACCCCAGAGCCACGTCCTGGACCCTGTGCACCTGGGGCTGCAGGTTCCCACGCCCGCCCGCGGCTGGGGAGGAGCCCCCGGCGGCCTCACGGCCGTGCCCCAGCGGGAGGACCAGCACCCTCCTGCCTCCTCGGGTGGAGGTCCCACCGGCTTCTCCCCGGCCGGGGCGGCTGCAGTGGCTGCTGGACTTGGGCAGCGGCCAATAGGCCTCTCCGCAGGTGTGGCTCGCTCACCGGGCTGGCGGGAAGCTGAATGTGCAGGTGGCAACCGGGCTCCAGGTTGCTTCCTATTCTGTGAAAGCTGCACGGAAACGGGTCTCCGTCTGTGAAGCCCCCACATCTCTGCGGGGCTGCTCTCGGTGAGCCACCGTGGGCTCCTGAGGCCCCAGCCGCGCAGGCCGGGAGATGGGGGGCCGCGGCTCCCCAGGACGGTGGCTCGGACTTGGCCGCCTCACCCCGGGCCGGGCTGTGGGGCGGCCTGCCCTGTGCCCTACTGGCCATGTCGGCCCAGCTGTGCCCTGCACCCTGGCTGCGGTCCAGGGACCGCAGGGCCGTCACTGTGATGGGCAGGACGGGGGCGTCCAGTGAGTCGAGGGAGTGTGCGGGCGACACCGGAGAGCTCAGGAGCCTAAAAGACGGAGCCTTTACAGGAGCAAGATTTGGGTTACCCTGGATTGTTCATGAGCCCTCGCTGCGGCCACGGGCTTCAGACACTCATCTGTCCTCCAGGAGGGGGTAGTCAGCCCTGAGGGCTGGGCTCACCATTCACTCCCCTCTCTCGGGGCATCTGATTATTTGGACAAGTGCCCCCAAGTCCAGATCGTCTTCAAGTTGTAACTCAAGGACCCTCCGAGCAGCTTCCTAGGAGATCCTAGGAGGGGGTCGGCCCAGCACTGCGTCCGGCAGCCCCCGCGTGAGGACCCGAGGTCACGCGGCTCCCCTCCACCTGCACCCACCCCACTCCCTGCCTTTGGGGCTGGGCTCCTGCAGAAGGGAGCCGTCTCCATGCCTCGAGTCCGGCCCTGGGGCCCCGGGCCGCCATTCCCGCCCTTGGACACCCAGTGCCACACGGTCCTTCGGGGGCGTCTGCCTGAGGCTCTGGGTTCATCCCAGCGGCTCATACCCCGAGGTTCCGGGCTCATGTGAGCTCCCGTCCCTCACTGGGCGCGCTGTGGCCGGCTGTCCGCCCTCCTGGTGCATCTGCGGCCTCATGCAATGTTCATATGAAGCCTGGTATACGTTAGCTGCTGCGCAGATGGAAAAGTCGGAACACAGACTGCGGCGGGGCGGGAATGGAGGGGCGGTTTGCACGGGGCCGCAGGAGCCGTGGGGCAAGCGGGGGCGGGGAGGCCCAACGCCCGCAGGTCAGGCCCAGGGACGCGGGCATCTCAGCCTCGTGAGCGTCTCCATGTCCGCTGCAGCCCTGCCACATGGCCAGCGGCCCGGGTCCGAAGGCCTCTGCAGTCGGCGCCCCCGTCCCCCCGACGGCAGCCTGCATCAGCGCTGCTTTCAGGACAACTTTCCCTCGGTGCCAGCCGGGTCCCCGCCCCCCAGCTGCGTGCGTTCCCCAGGGCACAGAATCAGCCCCGAGCTCCCGTCTATACTCCTGAGGCCGTTTATACCCGCCTCCCGCCTGCCGCGCTCACTGCCCCACATCACCGCCCCCGACGTCGCCGGCCGGCCCGAGAGCCCAGTGTGCTCGCATGGTGTCCGAGGCGTCAGGGACCACATGGCAAGTCCCCCGTCAGGGACTCCACGTCTTGTGGAGTCCGTGACGCACAACAGAAGCCAGATGAAGAGGAGGCCTGCACTGCTTGTTCCAAGGTGATGCGTGCGGTGGAGACACAGAGGAGGTGAGGACAGGAGGTGCACGGGGTGGCGGGGGAAGAGAGCCAGGGTGTCAGGGGGCCCCCATCAGGGTGGACACCAGCTGTGTCCCGGGAGGACGCTTGCGGAGGTGGGGGACAGGGCCACGGAGATGTCAGGGGCGGGGCCTCCGGCCAGACAGCCAGGCACGGGGATGCCCTGAAGGTGGGCCGCGCCCGACAAGGTCGGGGAGGAGCCAGGGAGTCAGGGCACCAGCCTGGGGGTGGGGTCAGGGGAGCGACTGGAGCCAGAGCACAGGGGTCCCGGCCACTCATGGGTTTGGCTTTGTTCAGAGTGAAATGAAGACCACGTAAGGACGTTGGGCAGAGGTGTGAATGGACCTGGCTTATGTTTTAGGGAGAGCTCTCTGACGGCGGTGAGGAGGGGAGGCCGCGGCCAGAGAGGAGGTGGCATGGGTGGCGGTGGGGCCGGGCAATGCGGAGACGTGGGCCAGCAGGAGCCCCTCCTGCCCGGGTCAGAGAAGGGGCCGAGCCTCCTGAGCGACAAAGTGGCCACACCTGAGGGAGGGGGCACGAGGGTGGAGGTGCGCTCAGGGCGGCAGGGGGACGGTCAGCCCAGATGCCCCCCAGCGTCCAGCGCTCCGGGGGATGTGCTCAGTAGACTCAGAGAGCAGATGGGGTTCAGGACGCGGGTGAGCCGGGGAAGGGCCTGTAGCCCCCGTCGGAGAAACACCACAAGCAGGCAGACGGCGAGAGGCCAGGCAAGGTCGTGGGGGGCCGAGGAACGGACAGCAAGGGGGGTAAACCAAGGCAGCCTGGGCCGGCTGTGCCCTGGGAGGCCAATGTGCACATGCGGATGGTCGTCCGGGTCACCATCATGTGCATCGGCGGAGGGGAGGTGCCAGCGCCCAACGGCAGGTGTCCTGGGACCTGACATCACGTCGGGCCGGGCAGAGCTGGGAGCACAGATCGCACCGCGACAGCCCGTGAGGACCCAGGGCAGCCGACACAGCACCTTCGTCGGAGGAGCGCGAGCATATCCAGCCGCAGGGGCGCTGGCCGGACCACAGAGCGGAGCCTGAGCTCGGACGCAGGCCTCCGGCCGCCACGGAAGCCACGGCTCTGACCTCAGCCTGGCAGCCAGACGGGTCGGGCTGTGCTCCCCTGGCATGCCGGTCGCCCAGGAGCCCGCGGCCCGAAGGAGAAACGCGCCCCGTGGGCTCCCGGGGGGCCTGGGACCCCCTGGGACTCAAAACTGCTGCCGGCCCACGTATTGGGGCCGTCTAGACCACCGCTGGCTCATCATGTTTCCTTCTGGGTCACATTGGACACGACGGGGCGCTGGCCGCTCCCCAGCATCCGGGAGGACGCAGGTGACAAGGCGAGGCGGATACCTCTGCGTAATCGTAAGATGCGGAGATTTTTGACCTCTCTCCCATCGTCCTTTGGCTTTGTCTGCATCAGCCCCACCTTCTGCTGGGCAGGAAGCTGCAGCTCCCTCTCGACTCGCCGCCGTGGAGGCGATCATCTTCTGAGCAATCAATGCCGGGCAACGGCCCAGGTGTGCGACCGCTCGGTCTAGGACCATTCCTCCACGGAGAGCCCGGGACACGATTTTAAATAAATGTGCAGATTTAGGGAAAGGACAAATATCAAGTAAATCTTGTCTATAATGGCCCATCAGGTAATGCTGGTGAAGATTAGCTGCTGGAGCCTGCGAATCTCAGAACATACAAATCACCTGCTTTTGACAGGCAACACATATACATTTTGTTTAAGAGCAAAATGTCAGGAAATTCATTTCTGGAGATCTACAAGGAGTCATGCACATCAACATGCTGCCATCGCCATCATAAATTTGGGGACGTGAAATGCAGATCATGTCTTTGAATTTTTCACACCCTCATCAGCAGCCTCCAAGAGTCACAGCCGGGGAAGTCCTCACCGTCGACTCCTGCAGCTTCCCCTGGAAGTGATTCCCACCGCAGGGCCCTCTGTGCCCGACCCCGGGCTCCGGAAACAGGATGGGAATAGGGAACACGGAGCTGCTGGTGTGAGAGGAGGGGGCGGGCCGTGCCCTGCAGCGCCCTAGCACATGCCCATCACCTTCTGCGGGACGGGGGCCGCCCCGTGAGCACCATTACATGAGCGTCTGCATCGGCCACCTTACCGCGTGCACAGACGGGGAGGCCTGGGAAAATGCGGGCAGGCATCATTTAATCAACCATCCAAGCTCATGCGTCCAGATTTTTGAACTTAAATCCATATGGATAACGTTCATCCTCCACTTAAAATTTGGGATAGTTGCTAATTCTTATGTTTAAGACTGAAATCCCTGACATCTGCCCCCCCCAAAGCCTTGGCCTTCCCCCTCTTTCTTCGGGGAAGAGAAAAGATGAAGGATCTACAGAAAGGCTTGTGAGGGACCCTCTAATGGGTTAATAGGGGACACGTTCACTTTTGAACAACAGACGTTTCTACGAGTTGCTAATGGAAGTTAAATTAATTGGAGCACGGGCCGGCCGCTCCCGGGGGTTTGTTGACTTGCTCCTTTTGTTTGCGCTCTTCCGACCTTCAGGAATTTCTGCACAGACACTATTCTTCCACCTGTCCTTCCATTTACTCATTTAACGAACATCTCTCGCTACTATTGCTAATGACAAGGGTAGCAGTGGCTGTAATTCGGGAATTCTTGGAATGTGCCAGACACCGTGCTGGCAATTTCACGCAGGCCGTCTCCCGCCAGCCCGCCAGGCTGCAGACGGGTGTCCGTCCCATTTTCCACATGAGGAAACCTGCGGTCAGACCTGCCAGGCGCAGCCGGCCAGCCATGGGGGGGTCACCCCGCGAGAGGTCCGCCCAGCTGAGCCATGTGGGGACGCAGAGACGACACGAGCTGGGGCAGATGGAGGCCACTGTCCTGCAAGGTCAAGGTGTCCGGGACATGTCAGGGCTTGGCCCTGGCCATGGAAACGCGGAGGAGCGGGGGCCCAGGAGGCCGTGAGGGAGGGGTTGGACGTGAGAGGGATGGAGCCTGCAGCCGAGGCGCGGAGGCCCAGGGAGGATGACGGAAACAGGCCAGCGAAGGAAGCATAGGACATTCCAGGTCTACGAATTCATCCTGACAACGCCCTCGGAGCGCAAAGATGGGTCCGCACGGGGTGTTTTCACCAGCGAAGACGGCACCTGGCCGAACCGTCTGATCACAGGAGAAGATTCCCATAAATTACAGCAGATTCATGGAAGAGGCTGAGGTACAGCCCAGGGCCCCGGCGAGGAGGGCGCCCCGATGAAACAAGCCGGCAGCGGCCGGAGAGGTGGGAGGAGGCCCGGAAGAGCGGGAGACAGGGATGTGCGGGGGTCACTGCGGGTGACGGGCCCATCGGAGACAGGGTGCTGTCTTTAGGGTCATCCGGAACGTCCGTGGGCTCCGCAGCGTGCAGCAGTGAGCTGGGCAGGGAGGAGGGCCACGAGCCAGACTAGGTGGGAGGGGAGGAAGCGGGGGGAGAGTGCAGGGGCCCTTCGGGAAGAGAGGACGGCATCACCTGGGGCCCGGGAGCCAGGGCCAGTCCTGACTCTGAGATGCTGCTCCTGTGGGGGCGCGAGCACATGGACACTCCTTCCTGCTGCAGACATTCTGCAGGTGACCCTGCCGGCTTCATAAAGCGTGGGGAGTACCCATGTCACAAGGAGCCGCCAAGGACCTTTAGGAGCTGCGGATGAACTCTACAACCTACACTGACCTCTGGGGGCTGCAGATGACCTCCAGAAGCTGTGGATAATCCCCAGGAACTGTGGATGACCCTTACAAGCTATAATGACCTCTAGGAGCAATGGATGACCTCTAGGAGCAATGGATGACCTCTAGGAGCTGTGGATGACACCTAGGAGCTCTGGATGACCTCTAGGATCTATGGATGATGCCTAGGAGCTCTGGATGACCTCCAGGAGCTATGGATGACACCTAGGAGCTATAGATAACCCCTAGAAGCTACGATGACCTCCAGCACCTGTGGAAGACCCTTACAAGCTATGATGACCTCTAGGAGCTATGGTGGTCTCTGGGAGCTGCAGACGACTTCTAGGAGCTATGGATAATGCCTAGGAGCTATGGATGAGCCCCAGGAGCTATGGATGACCCCCAGGAGCTAAGGGTGACCTCTAGGAGCTATGGATGACCTCTAGGAGCTATGGATGACCTCCAGGAGCTATGGATGACCCCTAGGAGCTGTGGATGACCTCTGGGAGCTATAGATGACACCTAGGAGCTATAGATAACCCCTAGAAGCTACAATGACCTCCAGCACCCGTGGAAGACCCTTACAAGCTATGATGACCTCTAGGAGCTATAGTGGTCTCTGGGAGCTGCAGACAACCTCTAGAAGCTATGGATGACCCCCAGGAGCTATGGATGACCTCTAGGAGCTATGGATGATGTCTAGGAGCTATGGATGACCCCTAGGAGCTATGGATGACCTCTAGGATCTATGGATGACCCCCAGAAGCTATGGATGACCCCTAGGAGCTATGGATGAGCCCCAGGAGCTATGGATGACCTCTAGGAGCTGTGGATGACACGTAGAAGCTGTGGGTGACCTCTGAGACCTATGGAGGACTTCTGAGAGCTATGGATGACACCTAGGAGCTGTGGATGACCTCTGGGAGCTATGGATGACACCTAGGAGCTATAGATAACCCCTAGAAACTACGATGACCTCCAGCACCTGTGGAAGACCCTTACAAACTATGATGACCTCTAGGAGCTATAGTGGTCTCTGGGAGCTGCGGATGACCTCTAGGAGCTATGGATGACCCCCAGGAGCTATGGATGACCCCTAGGAGCTATGGATGACCCCCAGGAGCTATGGATGACCCCCAGGAGCTATGGATGACCCCTAGGAGCTATGGATGACCCCCAGGAGCTATGGATGATCTCCAGGAGCTATGGATGACCCCCAGGAGCTATGAATGATCCCTAGGAGCTACAGATGACCTCTAGGAGCTATGAAGACCTCCAGGAGTGGATGACCCTTACAAGCTATGATGGCGTCTGGGAGCTGTGGATGACCTCTGGGAGCAGAGGGTGGCTTCTAGCTGAGAATCAGCAAGAGGCTGGCCTGCTGGTCCTACAAACACAAAGAAAGGAATTCTGCTGACACTGAGTGAGCTGGGAAGTAGACTCTCCCACGGTGGAACATCCAAGGGAAAGGCAGCCTGGCCAGATCTCCACTGCAGCCCTGTGAGACCCTGAGCAGGAGACACGGCTAAGATCTATGGACACCGTGAGACAATAAATATGTGTTGTTTGAAGCCACTAACTGTGTGGTGATTTGTTAGACTGCAGTAGTGTGTGAAGGTTCTCCAGAGAAACAGACCCAGGAGGAGGTGTGTGTGTGTGTGTGTGTGTGTGTAGAGAAAGATTTGTTATCAGGAATTGACTCACAAGGTTTTGGAGGATGCGGAGTCCCAGACCTGCAGTCAGCAAGCTGGGGCCCCCAGAAAGCCCATCGTGTGGTTCCCATCTGCACTCGTGTGAGCGGAAGACAGTGGCCCACCTTGAAGACAGGTGGGCAGAGACACACCCCTTCTCACCAGCGCTGGACCAGTGTTTCATCATCTTGGGGTCGTCAGCAGGTCGGAGGAGGTCGGCCCACACTGGGGAGGGCCCCCCGCGTTACTAGTCTGGCCTCCAATGTTAATCTCCTCCAGAAACGCCCTCATAGACGCGTCCAGGGAGATGTTTGGCCCAACACCCAGCACCTGTGCCCATGAGGCCGCATGGTCGGCCACCTCAGGCAGGTAAGTGGTACAGCTGAGAAGGGCCCTAGCAGGTGTCCTCACCCTCTGCCTCCCATCCAACCCCGCACCCCTGATGCACAGGGGGCTTGCGCCCCTGCCAGGCTGCCTGGTCCAGTCTGGGGCCACCCCCTAGTCCTGCCCTGCTGTGCTGTGAAGGCCGTCTCGCTTTCTCCTTCTGTGTAGATGGGGACGGCCTGTCTGCAGGACTCACTGTTCCCTGTGGCCATACAACGACTGCACAGCACACAGGGTCCCTCGCGGCGTGAGGCTGGTTTGCGATTACAGCTCCTCCGGCCACTGTTCCAGTCCAAATCCCAGGGGCTCCTGTCGGAGAGTAAAGAGAAGCCAATGAGCCCTTTAGACAAAGTCTGCATCTGCACCTGTGTCTGGTGGTCTTCCAGGCGGGCACAGCGCATGCCATCCCTGGAGATGGCACACAGGGGTCTGGGGTCACCTGAGCAAGGAGTCCCACTCCGGGCAGTGCAGGGACCGTCCAGACTGCTTCCGGTGTATTCTACAATCGCTGTCGGGATGCGTCCCCTCCCTCTCTGTGGCCTGGACCCCACCGTACACCAGCGACAGCAAAGCGCTAGATCATCGGGACCGTCACTCTGCAAGGGCGGAGTTGACCCTGGAGCCTGGAATTGACCCCAGAGCCTGTTAGGTCTTTACTTCTGGTCCCACCGTCTCAGGAAACACCACTTCTCCCACGAGGCCTTCCCTCCCTGCAGGGCTTGCCTCCTGCTTCCCGACTACCAACTGTCGCACCAATGTCACACCTTCCACCGGGCCCCTTGACCGCCAGCAGCACCCCCGGCTCAGGCATGAAGACCCCTCCCCCTCCCATATATGCGCCCTCCCAGGGCATGTGGCCCCACTCTGTGGTCAACTGCATCATCATCCGTGTTATTTATGCCCACTGTTCCTCCTGGAAGCTGGGTCCGGTGGCAGTTAGCAGTTTGGGTAGGAGAGTGCCCCTAACCTGAAGCAGGGCGTCTTAAACGCCTCTTCTGAGGACGGCATAGGTCTGCTGTCTGTGTGGCAACAACACTTAAATTAACACGTCCACTGGGGTCGGAGCCTACGAGTGGGTGGAGGCACCGTCCTGGGCTGGTCAGGGCCTTCACCAGAGCCCCGTGGGACCCATCTCCACAGAAGTGGGAGAAAGGAATTACCCCCTAAACACACGTCATGTAAAATTGATGTCACATGATTTCACAGGTGATGCCAGCCCTGAGGGGCTGGGGCAGGTGTGGCTGGGGGGAGATGGGGCTGGGGTGTTGGGGGCTAGGGGCAGGGGCTGGGGCACTGGGGGCTATGGCAGGTGGGGCTACTGGGCCACTGGGGGCCAGGGGCTGGTGGCAGGAGGCTGGGGACAGGTGAGGCTGGGGCAGGTGGGTTGGGGGATAGGTGGGGCTGGGGGGCAGGTGAAGCTGGGGCGGGGTGGGCTGGGGCCATGGAGCCCCTCGTGAGCTCTCCTGGAAGCACTGCCCCTTCCTGAGCTCTGACAGCCGCGCCGTTGCACGCCGCTCACGTCTTTGCACTTGGACGCGGTCCCTGGGGGCCAGACACAGGACGCCCGCGCCGTTCAGACTGGCCCCAGGAGCCCGGGAGGCACGTCTCCAGGTCTGTGGTCCTTGGGCCCAGCCCGTCACTGCCTCCGCTCTGCTTGCTGCGGGGGCACCTTCCGTCTCCCCCCAGGCGGGGCGGGCAGGCATGAGCCGGGGCCACCGAGCAGCTGGTCGGCGTCCAGCGGAGGTCCGGCCCCGACGTGACGGCCAGGTCTGTCCTCCTGCAGGCCCGCTCCTCTGCGTGCTGTCCTCTGCGTTCCCACCTTTACCGCGAACGCTGCTTTCGCCTCGGGCAGCAAGTATTTATTTCAAGCCCCTTGGGATTAGCCCAGCGACTCTTTCTACCATTAAAGCAAAGGCTTAAACTCCAGCGAAGGGGTCGCTGTGTGGCGGTGCCGTGAGCACAGCCCAAGGACCCTGAGCGCCTCCCCGGAGGCTCCGGTCACGCAGAGCCACCTGAGGCAGCGGGCACCGGAGGCGGCACCTCGGAAGCTGCTGGCGCGGGGGCGGCCGGCCTCCAGGGGGGACAGGGGCCAGGCGTTGCCGGGTGCCTGTGCGCACGGCTTGGGCACCCCACTGGGGCGGTCCACCGGCAGCTGCTCAACCGGCTCTTGGGCACCTCTGTCCACGGGGACTCGCTCCTGGCACTCTGGTGACCTTTCCCCGCCTTCAAGATGAGCCCGATCCTCCTGGCCAGCCCTGCGGAGCCCGATGGCCAGACTGCCCGGCCTCCCCGGAACCGCAGCTGCCGCAGCCGCCAGCCCAGCACAACTTGATGACGTCCACCGAGGGGGGATACAAGGGCTGTGCTGACGGCGCCGGATGGACCTGTGGGTGTCCGTGCAGGACGACCGCGACGACTCCCACCCGCTCACCTTTCACGCCGGCCCCCGCGTCACTCAGAGGCTCTACGCTCTCCGCAAGGCCACCCCCGGCTCCCTGATGCTAGAGACGTGCACTGCCCTGGGGGCGCAGCCTGTCCCACCCCCCAGCCTTCGCAGTCAAGGCCCGGCCCCCAGCACCTGCACCTATGACTGTGGGGTCGGGAGATTAAGGTTTGGGGGGTGCCTAGGGGGGCCCTGATCCCGTACCCTCCGTGTCCTTGTAAGAGGGATGGGCACATGGGCCTGCCAGAGGGACCGCGCGGGCTCGCAGGGGGAAGGCCTCAGCCCCCAGACCATGCGGGACACCCGTCCAACCGCCCAACTGCGGGAGTCACTTGGTGGCCCCGGGAACCTGGAAGGCAGCCAGGCTGATCCTCATCGCGTCCCTTCCCGCAGTGTGTGGACGAGGCTGGACTCCCCACTGCAAGTCAATGCAGGAGGCACCGCTTCCGTTTCACCGCTGCTGCATGAGGGTCGTGCACGATCCCCCGGCCTGCACATTCCCCTCCTTCTGTCTTCTAGAACTAATGAAATAGCTGCAGCTTTTCCTGCGGGTGCCCCGGGGGCCTGGGCAAGTCTGCAGGGCCCCCATCCCGTAGGGACTCGAGTGTCCGGCTGGCTCCTCTGCATACGTTGGGCTCTACCGCGCACAGAGCACCACAGGGCTGCACCGAGGCCCCTCCCACGGGTCCTCACCCTGCCCCTCCTGCCCGTCCTCCCGCATCACTCTGGGGCCAGGGTGGCCCACTCTTCCTGACGTGGCTCACGGGCTGGCGTCTTGGAGCCCATCCCCTGGCACCCACACCCCGGGGTGACAAGAGTGTCCTCTGGCGCCGCTGCGTCGGCGGCTGCCGTGTTCTGGGCATTCGAATGTTTGTGGAGCCCGTTGCCTTGACAACCACCGACGACCATGTGCTCCCTGGTCTGACCTCAGATGAGAGGATGGAGGAAGGGCGGCAGGTGCCAAGGGCTCCCCTGAAACACCTCTCACCGAAATCCTTTTTTTTTTTTTAAGGTTTTTATTTATTCATTACAGACACAGAGAGAGGCAGAGACACAGGCAGAGGGAGAAGCAGGCTCCATGCAGGGAGCCCGATGCGGGACTCGATCCCAGGACCCCGGGTCACGCCCTGAGCCCAAGGCAGGTGCCCAACCGTGGAGCCACCCGGGCATCCCTGAAATCCTTTTCAATACAGGTCCGAGCAGTTCTGCCCTTGAGAGGGGAGCAGCCCGGGCCCTCCCAGCGGGTAGCGCAGCCCCTTTCTCGGCCGACAGGAGCCACCTCCTGGGTCACCCATCCTTGTGGCTCTGAGCACCCGCTGCCTGAGGTCACAGCGTCGAAAGAAGGATGGACCTTGAAGCCCTGCTGGAGGCGGCCAGAGCTCTGGGGACTCGAACCCTGCGTGTTTGAACCCTCCTTCCCAGACCCAGGTCTGTCCACTGGGAGGAAAGTGACGTCCACCCGCGGGCCCACACTCCTCTTCCTATAGACGGACGCCGTGAGCTCCCCTCCCAGGCGGGACGAGCGTGAGCGCCAGTGAGTGGCCTCGACCGTGTCCCTTGGCCCACGGCTGCTGCTGGGGACACAGAGAGATAAGGCCATCTGCGTGGGCGGGACACGCAGCGGAGATGCTCTGCGGTCCAGACCTTCTGATTCGAGCGCACACACAGTCACTGCGTGGACGCGCAGCGCAGGCCCTCGAGACCCCCTCTTCTAGCCAGGCCCGCGGTGAAAGCAGGACTCCTTGGCTCACCTCCTGCAAGTGGGTCCCACGGGACAGATTATGTAAGAGAAGCAGGGAAGAGGGGAGGACGGCCACAAAGTGAGGCGCTCCGGGGAAGTCCCACGGAGTCTGGTCACAGCTCGTCTCCGTGGCGACGGGGCTCCTAGGGCCGGGCCGGGGCCGCAGTGCTGGGGGGCGCCCAGAAATAGGCCCCGGGGCCCAGCTCCACCCGAGCCCGGCTTCATCCTCCCTTCACGTGCCAGAAGCAGAGCTGCTTTCTTGGGCTTTGGGGGAGTGGGGGTCCCTGTTCCAGCAGGTTTCCCTCCCCGTGGCTTGCCCCCTGCCCCTCAGGACACTCGACAGCCGCAGGGCATCCTCCGGGACAGCCGCTGCCCATTCCCCGGCTTCTGTGGAGCCTGGCACAGCCTCGCCAACCCGTGCGGCACCGACTGTTCCTCTGAGTCCCCACGGCGAGCTGCCCCGAGTGACACCCTGCGGCGTTGTGCTCGGCCTGGAGAGCGGAGCCCGGACCAACAGCGTTCTGAGAGCCAGGCCAGGCCCCCAGAGGCGCACCTGTTGGAAGCACAGAACAGGATAAAGAACAAAACGAGGGGTCAGCGGTGACCTGGCCCCCACGGCTGCCCTTCCCCGTCCTGCTGCTTCTCCGGGGACCTGGGAGCCCTCGTGCCGGCCCCAAGGCGACGGGTCCGTGTGTGGGTATTGCAGAGGGACGGGCACCCGTGTCAGGTTCGGTTGGGCTCGTGGCTCTCCACGCTCCACGATGCCCAGGAAAGCAGGGACGGAGTGGAGGGGGGTCCTGGGGGACGGGCAGTGTGGTGGACGGGGCAGTGTGGTGGAAGCTTCCCGGGGCCTCTGGCAGCCTGGTCCGGCTCGGGGACGCGCCCGCTGAGGGGCAGAGGTCCCCCGGGGGCAGGGGACGTGGGGTGTCAGGGAAGCTGGCCCCGGAGGCAATGCAGGAGGACGAGGAACAGTGGGTCTGTCCGGCCGTGGGCTGGTCCCGGGACCAGCGGGGAGAAAGTCCACGTGCAGGGCAGAGGTTCTGCTTCCACCGAGACTCCCAGGGCCCAGCCCGGCTGCGGCAGGCCCAAGCTCTGCTGTGCTCCTTCGGTGCGCCGGGCCGGAGGGGTTCTGGCCTCTCCGGGACCTCAGCAAGGACTCTGCACGGGGCGCCCACCGAGGGCTGGAGGTGCTGCTGCCCACGAGCCCCCGGGCCTCATGCCTGGTGCCTGGGCCCCCGGCCCCCATCCCCTGGTCCCCCACCCCTTGCCCCTGGTGCTCATGCCCCACCCCAGGCCCCCAGCCCCCGGCCCTCTGCCCCTCACCACTCACCCCTCACTGCCCCCCTTCCGCCCCAGCCCCCTGTCCCCTGCCCCCAGTCCTCATGCTGGGTCCCTGGTTCCCTGACCCAGCCCTGCACCCCACGGACCCCGCCCCCATCCCTCGATCCTCATATCCAACCCCCCACCTTGGGTCCCACCCCCTGGCACCCAGAAGGGGCTCAGACCCCTGCAGGGACAGCTGGTGTCCCAAGTGGAGACAGTGCCTGGGCCCAGCACACCCAGGAGCTAGAAGGTGGTGAGTGTGGGGCACTCGTGGGCTCTGGGGGGACAGGGGGCAGGAGGGGGGGGCTGGCCCAGGTGTTGCAGGCCTTGGGCTGCCACATGGGAGGGCTGGCATTCACCGCGTGGGGACGTCCAGGAGGACACGCTTGGGGGCTCCTGCCCTGTAACCACCCCCTGCCCCAGGAGTGGATGCTTCCCCTCCAGGCCACCCCACAGCCTCCTCAAGGACACAGCATCCTCTCAGGACGGGGGTTGGAGAACCTGGAGCCCGCTTTGCTAGGAACTGACTTTCACCTCTGGACCCCGTCTTACTGCCCGGCACAGCCTGGGGCAGGGACGGGGAAGCAGCGCCCGCAGACAGCTCTGCTCTGTGGGGCCCAGGCTTGCTGGCTGGTCTCATCCTCTGGGTGAGCGAACGGGGAGTCAGGAGAGCCCTCCCCTGGGGGGCGGCCGCCCTGAGCCCTCCTCCCGCCTCCTGCATCCGCCTCCCGCCTCCCATGGAGACTCTGACAAGAGCGGCAGTGACACCCTCGCCCCTGGTTTGGAAGAACACAATCAAAATACGTGCCTCCGAAGCAAGCACATTTCTCTCTTCTTTCCCTCTTTTCTCCTTTTATTATTACGTTTTTAATTCTACTTCCCAAGGCTGAGGGCCGCATTAGTAAGATAGTAGCGGGTGCACAACGTCAGGAAGGGATGCAGGAAGGGATGCTGGTGTGGCGAGAGGAGACTCCCACCGGCCATAATTGCCTCCGCACGTCCGGCTGCAATGAGCTCCGGGGCTGTGGGTGAGGGACGGGGACGGGGTCAGGGACGGCTGGCAGGAGGGAGGGCCTCTCCATGCACGTGGAGCCCACCGCGCTCCTGTCCTGCGGGACAACCCGAGTGCCTTGGGGACGTGGGGCTCTGAGCACACGCACCAACAGGGCCGCGGGCTGCGCCGGGCTCCTCGGAGGACAGGGCCAGAGAGGGCCGAGAGGCCGCCCGCAGAGGGCCCCGGAGGAGGCCGGCTTCCTTGCAGCTCCTCCGAGTTCCATTTGCTTCGCCTCAGAGCTCATCTCCTGCTGCCCTTAGAAATGCAAAAAGGGCGATTAATAATTAATAAGACAAGAGCCTCTCGTCTGCATTATTAAATGCCCAAATGCTAGGACGGAGCAGCCCAGGGAGGAGCTGGAGACGGAGAGACCCTGCCGCTGCACTTAGAGGCGCCTCCTGTCTCCGATCCTTCTTCCCTGGAAAGAAGGGGGGACCGAGATGTGGGGCGTGGACAGGGCACGGGGCCTTCCCAGGAGGCAAGCGCCGGCCAAGCCAGGCCCCGCAGGAGGACCCGCGCCGTCAGGGCGCCCCAGGCCGCCGGCCGGACAGGGTGCACGCACTGGGGGGCTCGCAGACACCTGCCTCTTTGCACCGCTGGGACCAGCCGTCACCCTGCGGGACGCTCAGCGGGGCGGCACGTGGCTCCCTTGCCCTCGCGGAGGTCACCCCAAAGGGCACCGCTGTGCCCATGCTGCAGTCCACGTGTTCCCTCAAGTCCAAGAGGCACGTTTTTTCATTTCCGCAGATTCACGCGGGCGGCAAATGCGCTTGGTGCCGTCTCGGGAGAGGAACTGAAGTAAGCGCTGAGGGTAGACGGAGGCCACGGGAAGCCGCCCTAGGGTCAGGACGCGTTTGCCCTCCCGCTGTGCCGGTCCTGGAGCTGCATCTCGGGGCAGCCTGTTCCTCTGCAAGGGGCACGGTCCCCGGCCAAGGAGGGGGGTCTGCTGGGTCGGCCACCCCGACGTGAGCTCCCGGGAGGTGCCGGGGGTGGGACCCGACCTTGCTCACCGAGCCCGGGGAACACTGACCGCACGTCTTGCCTGGTCACTGGTGGGGTGGGGGCGGGGGAGCTCTCGCACATATTATTTTGCTTCGCCTCTGACCTTCCCAGAGCAGCCAGGCTGGCGTTAGCCTCCTCGGGGTCTGCTCCTCCGGACACGAACAGCTTCAGCCAGGATTCCCAGCAGGACGCAGCGGTGGCCCCAGCCACACTGGTGTCCGCTCCGCCTGCCGCCGCGCCCGGCGCTGGGCCAATCCCTCCTAAGTCCGTTGTTGCTCGAGTGGCGAAGCTGGCCCCGGAGGAAACTGGAAAGAACTGAGGTGCGCTGGCCCCGCTGGCCCTGGGCAGGAGCCTTGTGGACGGCAGGGTGGGTGGCAGGGCTCGCGGGCCATGAGCTCTCCCCACCTGGGGGCCCCCAGCCCGGCTCTCCGGCTCCAAGCCCAGCTAGGATGTGGACGCGTAGCAGATGCTGACTTGAGCCCCACACCCCTGCACACGGCAGACCTGGGGCCCCCTCCGCCCGCGCTCAGGGCCGGGTCACGGCCAGCTCTGTCCCAGACGGGTGTCGCCCACGCCCCCACCCTCAGGACAGAGCCCGGCCTGTGGGAGAGAGGCCAGCGCGAGGCGACCCCAGGGCGTCTGCTTTTGCACCGTTTGAGTCCCGGGGCCCCGGGCCTTAGGAAGGATGCCGGCCACACGCCGTGGGGACGACGGGCGGTCGACCTCCCTGGCCAGGCCTCATCCGAGCACGTCAGACGCCATCCGTGCTGGCGGCTAACGCGGCTCCCACTGGCTCCTTGCAGAGCTACTCAGACCCGCCTCGATCGATCCTGAGACACTGAACGATGCAGTTAAGACGGGAGGCAGGAGGACACAGCGGCCGTCCAGAAATAATTAGCTGGAAAAAATCCCCAACTCGGCTCCTATCTGGGAAGCAGCAGCATCTCCCTCCCTCCCTCTCCCTCCCTCCCTCTCTCTCTCTCACGCTCACACACGCGTGCACACACATGCACACAAAGACCAAACCACACGTGTGTGAGCATCTGGCAGACAGGGCAGAGCGGCTCTGGACACGGGGACGGCCGTCCTGCTTCGCCCAGGCCTCCCTCCGCCGCCGGCGTCTTGCTCTCCTGGGTGTGGCCTTCTCCGGGGAATAAAAATGAGCGTGGATGTCCTACATGGAAGCAAAATGATGTGTCCTTTTGAGTGATTCCTGGGCATCAGGCACGGCTCGGGCACCTTCCTATGAGAGCCCGGAGGCAGGGACACCGATGGCCCCACCACGCAGACCAGGAGGCCAGAGTGACCCGCCGAGGCCCTGCGCTGGTAGATGGAGTGTGAGGCCAGCCTCGGTATCCCCAGGGCCCGGGCCCTCACACCGCCCCGAGGCCCCGGCCTCTCAGCTCCCCTGGGAGCCAGGCACATCGGGAGGCAGGTGGAGACACAGCTCCGGTGACGCCCGAGCAGCCCGAGGCCCGGACACAGGGAAGGTGGGGAACGGCCTCCACCCGGGAAGTGGAATCCTGTCCCTTGCACACATCATTCTCTCCGGCCTGAAATCCCTCCACTCACGACGTGGGTCTTCGCGAGGGCAAATCCCGCGTCCCCTGCTGCACAGCGATGCCTCGGCCGCCCACCCGGGCCTCTTGGAGCTGATGGTGCACCCGCGACTGCCCTGGAGGGGGGCAAGCAGCGGCCCACGAGGAGGAGCAGGAGGGAGGGTGGCTGTGCTGTGTCCAGCCGTCCCGCACCTGCTCCGTCCTCCCTCCAAGGGGGTGTGGGGGATGCGGCGCCCGCCCCCACGCGGTTCTGGCACCAGGGAGGGTAGCCGGGTACCTGCTACCTGGAAAATGCCACAGCGGTGGATAAATAACTTGAGCAAAATTGTCTGAGAGCAGAAGGAGGAAGGAGGGAAAGACAGCCCCGTGTGAGCGTCGGCCCCACGCGTGGCCCTCGGCAAACAAGGACGGGCAAGTCCTGGCACCTGCTCCCAGAACCTCATGCTGTCGTGGAGGAGGCTGATCGACGGACGATGACGCACCAGGCGCCAGTGGTCCAGGCACGGTCTCGTGGGGCCAGCGGGCCATGGGGGCAGCACGAGGTGGGCCCCGCTGCGGGAGACGGGGCACCACCGTGTTCAGCCCCTACGCGGCGGCCCGTCGCTGCAGACTCTCCTCGCTCCTCAAGACTGTGCTTTGGACGGAGGGGGGCGGCCACCCAGAGCCATCCCTGCAGAGGAATTCCGGGGACGCCTCTCTGGGCTCTGGCCGGACTCAGACAGGAGGACGCCGTCGGGAGGAGCCTCGAGGGCGGAAGCAGGAGGAGAGTCCCGTGTCCCGTGTCCCGTGTCCCAGCACACTCCGGCCATCCGAGAAGCTCCTAGCCAAGGATCCATTCCACATGGCAGGCAGGGAGGGCGAGTCAAGTGCCTGGGCGGGGGGTGGCGGGGGAGCCACGCCGCAGCATGGAGCGGAGGGCAGGGCGTGGCACGTCCGGCACGCGACCCCAGAGTCCACGTCTGAGTCCTGGGAACTTGAGCATTTGGTACCTGGGGTGGCAGCAGGGGCTCCGCAGATGTGATTCGGTCGAGGATGTTGGGATGAGCAAAGGTCCAGGATTAGCCGGTGGCCCGACCCAACCACGAGGTCCGCGTGGGAGGGAGGCAGCAGGTGGACGAGGACGCAGAGGTGACGGGCAGCCAGGGAGGGACAGACATTTGGGAGGGGGGACCGAGGCAGGGGCAGCCAGCGTGGAATGCAGGCGCCTCCACCACTGGAAGAGGCCAAGGAAGGGTTCTCCCCCGTGAGGCCCCGCGAGGCACCTGGCCCTGCCCTGCTCTGCAAGGGGGACTGGGGCCCCAGACCTGCCAGCCGAGGGTGGGACGGCCGCTCAGGAACGACTGCAGCGGGGTAGTGGAACCCCCGGATGAAGGACACCGTCATCATACCTAAAAGCCCCGTGAGAGGAGCAAACGCCCCCCCCCCTTGCTGTGAGCTCTCCTGAGGCAGCAGAGGGCGAGGGGTGCAGGGCCCGGGGCAGGAGGGGTGCTGGGAGCCAGTCAGCAATGCGGGGCAGGCCGCAGCTGCAGAGGAGAGAGCGTACGCACCGGCCCAGGCTCTGCGCTCCACGCAGGCCACGATCGCAGCCGGGCAGCCATGCCTCGTCCCCACGGCGTGCAACCTCCGCAGGGGCCGAGTGGGCACCCAGGGGCTCCAGAGACCAACCCCAGTGGGAGCCCTTGTGCCTCTCCAGGCCTTTCTCGCTGTGTTTTTCCCACCATCTAGACGCCTGAGGCCGCTCCAGGGACCGATGGCTGCTTCTTACCAAACCACTGGCTGTTAGATTGGAGAGCCCGGGCTGCGCAGGGGCGTGTCTGCACACGGGCAGAGCCAATGGCACACTCTGCACCCCAGAGAGGACGGTGGCGCGCGGGACGGGTGCCTCAGCCACACCCGGATCCTGGAGGGTGTGACCCTCCCATCGTCATACCCGGGAGCAGCGGCTGCAGAGGGCACGAGGGACGAAGGGCTTCTTCCAGCCATGGTTCCCTGAGAGCAGAGCACCTGCATCCCAAGCTCACCTGCGCTGTGACCCGCGGGCCCTCTCTGAGCCGCTCTCAGCTCGCTGTGCGGCACGCCGTCCCCAGGAGAGAACGCGGGAGCCCACGTGACGGGAGACAGGGCTCCTCGAGTCTACGGAGCCACAGAGATGGGGAAGGATTGCATAGGAAATCACACGCACACGCATGGATATGCTTGCACACACCCGTGTGCTAGAGCATGCACACTCATACGCCTGCACCCATGCACAGATGTGCATGCACATACGTACACACGTGTACACACATACACACACAGCCCCCTCCCACCCTTCCTGCCCCAGGCATCCTTATCAATTGCTTACGTTCGCAGATGTGATCCCGGTAAACTCACCCTCTATTTGTCACGTGAGGAGATGGTTACGTGACCCCAGGAAGCTTGGCAGGACATGGGGAGATGTGTTTAGAACGACCTCATTTGCATCAAACAGAGCGCGTCCCTGGTCAATGTAGAAATGAAAGTCCGCCTCTCCCTTCCCCTGCTCCTTCTATTCAGACATCTGACCAGGCACCCTCTTTTATCAGAAAGGAAAGCACTACATCAGCAAACTCTCTCTCCTCTCTCTCTCTCTGGAAGATTCTTTGACTGCATAATTGAAACCAAGGGAACAAAAACCCACAAAAGCAAGTGGCACAGATGTTTTCATCACAGGTACCTCAAATAACTCCAAAGGGCCCTAACTGAGTAGCGCCTGTGAATATATTTCATGCGTGGCTCGCTGAGAATTAGCATTGGAAGCCATCGCTGCGAGCGCGGGGAGCTGGACGGATTTCAATCCAGTACGGAAAGCAGCCACTTGTGCTGCTGGCTGTCAGCCGCGGTCACATCACTGCGGATCTGCTTTGCAAGACCAGCAGAAGCCGGCGTGTCATTTTTGACATAGCTGCTTGTCCCTTTTCACTGCTCAGCTGACAGCACTCCCGGAGCCTGCCTGTTGCTCTGTGTCGAACAGACCCAGGTGCCCAGGCTCAAAGCTCCGGGGCTTCCCTGGAAGATGTCAGCTCAGCTCTGTGTCTCCGACGGCAGAGCCGCTGGACCCATTGATTTGCCTGCCAGCTGCGCCGGGTGCCAGGGAGAGCCGTCGCTGGGCACATCCTCGGCCTCTTTCAAAGGACAGCCACCCTGTTTCTGGAAAGAAGGCAAGTCATCGGGAGGCTTGGCCTTGCCAATGCCGAGATGACGTCCTGGGGGGCAGCTCTTGGCCCTCCTTAGCCCTGGAATAGCAGGTGCACCGGGACCTGAAAAGGGGGTGCCCGCGACTGTTGCTTCCGGCCGCACTGCCGTTCAGTGCTCTACACCTTCAGGTGCTCGCTTGGTTACCATTTTTAATCACGTGGAGAAAGCATCAGCATGGAGGGAGGGAAAATATTCACAGACAAGGCCACGACTCTCTGTTCTCCTTCCGTAAGTCCCAACCATCGGAGGAGAAAAATCCCTCCTTTTCCTAGAGCAGGTTCTGGACAAAATTCTGAGCCAGCCGAAATGTGGATGGAGCATCTGCAAGGCACTGGGTACCTGGGGACAGGGGTGGGTGAGGCCTGACACCAGCCGGGGGCGGCCGCTCGCCTGGGGGATGAGCCCATGGGCGCGTCCCTGCAGACTCTCACCGGTGCACGCATACCTCATACACACCCAAGACTGTACCCGTGCAAGTGCACACGTGATGCTCACGTGGAGTCCGATCAAGGACAGAGTCCACTGTCTGCAAGCCGTGTGGCCTTAGGCACATCCTGTGGTCCTTCCGAGCCTCGTGGTTAAGAAAATCACCTCCTTTACCTGCAGCAGCAGCACAGGCGACACTGGAAGCGCTCTGGGAACTGGGAAGAGCCGCCACGTTTCAAGGAGCAGGATGCTGCTGCCGTCCCCTCCAGCCCCCTTTCCTCTGCCCCTTGAACCCCACTCCACCCACAGGGCCCAGCTCGGGGAACGGGGCTCGGGGTGTGCATGCAGCCGCGTTGTCCCCACTCACAGGTGCAGCGTGTGAAGCTCAGAGAAAGGTGGAGATTTGCTCAGACTCCCACAGCGAGGTCACCGGTCACTCTGACGGCAGAGCAAGGGCACGCGTGGGTCTGAGCCCGGGTCTTCCCCCACCCACTGGGCCACGATG